>NC_045651.1:8068829-8371859 GCF_009829145.1 Chiroxiphia lanceolata
TCACATCTAAGCCCATTAATATAACTCACACCAGAGCGGATACGGCTCCCTGCAACCTTTCAGCTGGCAAGCACTACCCCATGGAGGTGTCTTCATCATCCTCATGCAGGGACATGGATCCCTCAACAGGCTGGACCCCTCCACCTCTGCCATCAGTGCTGCTCTGAACTTCTAATCGCTTCGTTGCAGTGGATAAGAGTTGAGGAGTACCTGACAGTGCCCAGTAAGGACAGAATATCTGCCAAAATCCTGGATTTCAGCCAGCAAGCTGCTGGGGGAGAAAGGCCAAGAGAGGGACCCAAACACTACTGATGGCCCTGGCTCAGCTGCTATCACAGGTCCAGCATGATATTCCTAGGGCAACCACAAAGCTGGGCAAGACAGAGCGATGTGGAAGGCTGACAACATCAACACCCTTCTTAAACACCGTGGTTGCTTTCCCTGTGAAAGGCTGGGCTGTCACTCAAGTCAAGAAGTGAATGAATGCATGAGCGGGAGATGCAGGTTTCTAATTAAACTGGAAAGTTGGAACGTGTAATGCCGGATTTAGCTGTGCTGTCTTGCAACACCTCATTAACCCAGGGCTCTCCTCTCGTTAGGCTTCTGCCGCTCAGAAACCGCCCCCGCAGGTACACGCTTGACGCCCAACCGGGGAAAAATGTCAACACTTGGGCTGAAAAATAATCCCCAGGGAAGCCACAGTAATTGCTTCAGACAGATGGACAAGCCAGGATGGCATTGCCCAGGGAAACCATGCTCACCTCAGGGAGTTTGTCCTCAGGGTGAGAGGTGAGGGGGGGCGGGGGAAGGAAAATTATAAGATTTAATAAAATCATTTCAAGTGAAGATCTTTCCCAATAAGTGCGGGGAGCCCAAGTGTGCTGTGAGAGGTTTTCTGGAGTTTGAAGGAAAGGGAAGGGAAGAAAGGAAAGGGAAGGAAAGAAAGAAGGCATGGAGGTAGGGGGTGAGGGACAAGAAAATGCCAGAGGGAGGTAAAAGTGGGGTCGGGCCATGCTGCACAGCTGGGTTGGGCTGTGGAGTGTGCTGGAGGGAGGGAACACACACCTCTGCTCCATGGGACAGATGGACCAATGGTCCTTCAGTCCATCATGAGCTCCCTGTACATACAGGGCAGATGTCCTGCCCAGCATTCCCCATCTTCGTGTCCAGTTCTGGAGCCCTCGCTCCAAGAAGGACATGGAGAGGCTGGATTATGTCCAGGGCAGGCAACAGAGCTGGGGAAGGGTCTGGAGCACAAGTCTTGTGAGGAGCAGCTGAGGGAGCTAGGGGGGCTCAGCCTGGAAAAAGGAGGCTCAGGGGGACCTTCTCACTCCCTGCAACTTCCTGACAGGAGGGTGGAGCCAGGTGGGGGTCAGGCTCTGCTCCCAGGGAACAAGGGATAGGACAAGAGGAAACAGCCTCAAGTTGTGCCAGCTGAGGTTTAGATTGGAGATCAGGGAAAATTTCCTTCCTGAAAAGACTGTCCAGCCCTGGCACAGGCTGCCCAGGGCAGTGGTGGAGTCCCCATCCCTGGGGGGATTTAAAAGCCATGTGGATGTGGCACCTGGGGACATGTTTTAGTGGTGGGCTTGGCAGTTCTGGGGCAACGGTTACGCTCGATGATCTTAGAGGGCTTTTCCCAACTAAATTATTCCACGACTCTATGATTTTCAGCCAAGGGAGCCCGCGCTGGGAGCACCACGGCTGCTGCTATTTCGCCTTCGGTTTCGGATCGGGAGCCGGTGGGAGCGGGCAGGGACAAGCTAAGAGGGCGGGAGGCCCCGAACAACAAAGAAAATAAACAAACTCTGCCCCCCAGGCTGCTGGGGGGCGGCACACGGGAATTCCGCTTTCGCTCTGGAAGCTCCGCCGCGCCCGAGCCGCGGGATGCCCGGGAGGTGGCGGTGCGGAGGCGCCGGGAGCACCGGGAGCGGGGGGAAGACCGGGCATCCCCCCCCGCGCTGCCGGTGCCAGCGGGCGGACGTCGAAGCGCCAACATCTGGCTCAGCATCTGGCGGACAAGTGGAGCGAGAGGAGCTGAAGGGGGCCCGGGAAGCGGTGGGGTCTCCCCACTTGCCCAGGGGTGCTGCACACACCCCAGGGAGCCCCCGCTGCTCCCCGCGTGGGGCTGGGGCTGTCCAGGGACCCCCGTGGGGAGCAGGAAGGGTAGAGTGGGGTTACACTCCTGGCAAAACCGCTCATCCCTTAACGTGGCTTCTCCTTCCCCATCCTCTCACCCCGCTGCTGCTTTGCCCATGAGACAGCGCTCGGCCCCAGCCTGATGAGCCAAACCAACCCGAGCAAGGGAGCCTGGAATAGTCTGTTATTAAACTCGGGGAACTGATGGGAATCCAAGCAAAAGGAAAGCTTGGGTTTCTGCTGCTTTCCTGTGGTTCACATTTTGGAAAGGCTGCTGGAGGACACACACATCTCAGGACAGGAGCTGTGGGATGCAGTGTTGGGCACCACGATGCCATGAAGCATTATCCCCTTAGAAGCTCTGGCAAAGACTGAGAGAGCCCCTGCAGTCACAGCCCCAGCCTGCCACCTCATGATGCCCATCCTTGCAGCTCTCCCTTGGTAAGGGAGGTGCAGCAGCACTGCCCATGCCCCCACCTCCACACACCCATCTCCAGCACCTCCCGCTGCACCCCAGACCTCCCTCCCCACTGTCCCAAGCCTTTCTTGAGCACAGGTTATGCCAAACCACTTCAGGATGTGCTGACTGAAACAAGCTCTTGGGGCAGCACAGCTATTCCCATTTGTGCTGTGACTCCATTTTTAGAGCCAATATCTGAGGATTTCCTGAGCTCTAGAGGGAGCTGGGGTAAATCTCCGGCCAGGCTAGTGGGACAGTGAAAATCCGTTCAATAAAGAGGAGTGATTTCCATGGGGAAGGTCCCATTGGGAAGAATGGGGGGATTTGCCAGAGCAAATCCAAACCTCCGCCTCACAGCATTGCCACAGTTCGCGCAGGTTTGGCTCTTCCTCAGCACGTGCAGCAATTTGTTCTGGCTGGTGAGGGTGGCTTGTGGCAAGTGCTAATCCCAGCTCCGGGGTTGAGCCCCTCAGGAGGGGTAAGAGGCCCCAGCTCCCAGCCCTCACTCCTCCGGAGACACTGAGTATCCAAAAGCAGCAGCTTTGTGTAATCCCCACACAAAGAGGTGGTCACCGCTAATGGGTTTACCTGCTTAATTCTCCCCAGCCCTTCCTGGCTCTCAGGGTTTTCCCTTCCCCACTGACTCGGTGCTACAGGAAGCTCTGCTTCCCACATTAAGCAGATTGTCTGCAGCAGGACATGCAAATGCATTTATCCCGCTGAATTCCCGAGCTGTTACACCACGGCGCTTCCGGGATATGAATCCTCTGTCACTCACATCCTTCCCTGCCCTATTTCCGGACCTGGGCCACGACACATTTATCACCCAAGGCACGGAGCATCTTCAATCCCCCCTGGCTCCCAAGGTGGTTCCCCTGGGATTATCTGCTGTCACCACCAAATGCCCAGAGGAACCCTGGTGCTCATGGTGACCACTAAAACACCTCCCACCCCACTGCCAGGGCTCACCCCTGCCCAGCATATCCCCACGTCAGGGGGTCCTGGTGGTGGGTACACTTAGGACAAGCTCAAACCACTCCCCACCATCCCAAATTTACCGTTTCGCTGCAGAAATTATCCCAACATGGGTTTCCTCCTTTTGCAGGAGAGGAGTTGGGAAGGAGGGTGGACGGGCACCCACATCCACATGTGCCAAAAGAGCCAACTGCTGCAACAGGCCTCAATTAAAAGGGGATTCTAGGCTCAGATCAGCAAACGCTGGCCTAATTCAGGAAGGAAAGGCTCTGTCACAGCACTGCTGGGCAGGACACTGGGCAGGAAAACCATTTCCAGGCACAGCCATGAAAAGTTACAGCTTGATAACTCAGACTGCAAGGTCTGTGCTCTTTAGAGAACAAGGTCTCAAGCTCAGGTCCAAACCCTGCTCTCCAAGGACAGGTCAAGCTTTCCAAAGCAAATCCAAGTGCAACTCAAAGCCATCTGAATCCAATCGCTGCTCACTCGGGCAGATCCCCCTTGTCACCGAGCAGAGAAATTCAATATATGGGAAGAACTTGAAACAAGAAAATGAAATTCTGTTTATTTTCCTAGCAGGAGTCTGGCCTAAACCCTTCACTTTTCAAGAGTCAGTAACTGTTGCTTCCTTTTTTACTCTCCTTTAATTACATTTCTAAGCTAAATGAGAACCAAGATGAAGGCTTGGGGCACTACCACAGCATCTTTGGCGAGATGTACCCTGGCCAAAGGTGCAATTCCAGAACAAGACATTGCATAATGAATTATAATTAAAATACTGGTTTACCAGTTTTTCTCAGAGTCTGGACAGGTTTTCTCCAACACAAAAAAATCCTATGTTTTTTCTAGCCAAACAACCTAACAAAGAGCTTGTGAAGAGCATCTATAAGGAAGGCAGACCCTGCCCTTACCATGTCTGCCCACATCAACAGTCTGGGAAAATGCACCCAGGCAACTTGAGTTTTCCCCATCCAGGTTCCTCCATATGCCATGTGGAGCCAGGTAAAGACGGAGGGAAGGAGAGAGGGAGAGACATGTCACCTGGATGAGCTGGGCAGAGCCAGATCCTGATGGCACCCAGCACGAAGCCCCTAGCTTGGGTTTGGATCACCTCTGCTCCCAGTCTCCTTTCTAGATGGTTCTGAAATTTCAGTCTGGAAAAAAAGGATGGTGTCAAAGTATCAGGAAGGGAAAAACAACACAACCACTCTCACAGTTGTCATTGCAGATGCCTTTGTGGCTGAAGGAAAAGGCACATGGGCACTGTGCTTCAGCATTAGCTCCAACCACCACCATGAGGAAACCCCTCACCCCACTCACAACTGCACTGCTGTGCTGGGTGACTCCAGCTCCTTCACCACTTCAGGATTTAACTTTCCTTGTGTACCATGTAGTTTATATTGTGTTAAGCCCATCTAGACAGCAAACCATTTCCTCCTGCTTAACAGCCCTCCTGTTCCTCCCCGTCATCCGCCGCACGCCGCTAAGCCCAGACAATTAACGCTGTCTCCACCACGGAGCAAAGAGAGGTCCCACAGCTCTTAAACGCCCTGCGCTCCCCCAGCCTGCTCTGGGCTGGGGTTCTGTAACAGACCTTCTTCCCTCATAACACTTGTGACACATTAATTTATTCCGTACCCATGGGATGGGTCCCAGTGTGCACGGCACCGCTTCATGGACCATCCTGCTCCCCCAGCCAGGAGCTGCTCCATCCCGTTATTCCAAACCCTTTGAAGACATCTCTTGCCCTTCCGCACCTCACTTTTTTTTTAGTAAAATCCTTTTTCTGGTTGCACTCAATGCTCACTTAGCTCCTATCCACCTCCAAGGTCCTACTGTCCAGTGTTGCTGTAGCTCCTGCTCCCCTTGGCTCCAGCCCCACTGCTGCCCACCCTGTCTCCCATCTCCCAGCTCGCCTCTCCATGTAACCAACCAGAAATTACACCCCACAGAAGAGTTAAACCAGCCTGGAGAGTTGCTGCTGCCCCACTTTGCTGCCTGAACACCATCCAAAAGCAATTAGGCAGCACAATAACCCTGGTCAGGAGCAGCGAGGTTCTGCAGGGACAGATGACGCGACAGCAGCAGCACCAGCCACCCCATTCTCTCCAGGATTTTTCCTGCAAAGCCATTTCCATTCACAAACATTAATTCAATTTTCTTTCCTCAAGCTTCCAGTGCTGAACCCCCAGCCCAGGCTCCCCCCGCCTCACAGTTTGTGCTGCCTGGCCCCATCCCCACACAGTTGTTGTCCCCCCATGGCACAGGAACCCCAAGCAGCCCTGGAAAGCCAACACAAACTGCCACTGGGACACCACCCATCATGCTGACAAATCTGCAAATAAGTAAGTGCTGAAAAGAAGAAGAAAAGAATAAATAAAAGGACATGGAGGAAGGAATCTGCTTGGGGAACAACTCCATCTGGGCTTGGCATGGGGTCACACTCACTGCATCACTGCTAAAGGGACAATGGGTCCCGGCCAGCAACAGAGCTGCTGGCTCTGACCCCGCAGGGATTCAGCCAGTTCAAACTCTGAGGGTGCAGGAATTCTCTGCTGAAACGGGGGCCACACAGCCAGGGATTCCTGAAAAAATAAAGTAGGTGTGTGTTTCCCTTGCTTCCCTGCCCCAGACAGGCTGGGCAGCATCCTCAGCATCATGAGCCAGGCAGCTGCAACCAGCATCACCTCAGGTCTCTGTCCCATGAATTCATCACTTCCTGGCAGTGTTTTATTTATCTCATGTGTTTATTTTCTATACGGTTTGTCCTGAAATATGGCAGTTTGGACTTTCTAGGCTTTCCTGTCCCACTGGGATAAACCCAACATGTGGGATGACATGGGAGATGGAATCAGCCAGTGCTGCTATTATTGTGCTCTGTCTTCTGCCAGCTCCACAGAGGTTTTGTGGGCTTTGGAGTTTTTTTTTTTTGTTTCTCAGCTTTTTTTTTCCCTTTTTCTTTTTTTTTTTTCACTGAACTGGTGCTTTTAACACTTGATAGCTTTAATCTTTGCAGAAGTTAGAAATAGAAAAAAAACCCTGCTGACATCTACTTTTCTAGGTTTTCATGAAAATAGGAGAATCTCTTCGGTGGGTTCTCTATGGGTGACTGCTGGGATGTGCCAATGTAGCAGCGACCCCAGGCCCTGTGCTTCCCCACCTCACCATCTCACTAGGACCTTAATTCTGTGCATTTTGGGATAGAGCATCTCTGTGATGACAGCAGGATGTTCAGCCCCAGCTGAAGCAGTGCCATGACCATCCCCCAATCCAGTGATCAAGAATAAGAATTAAAAGAAAAAAAAAAAACCTCTTTGAAATCAGTTTTAAGTAAACAAAAAATTGATCTCACAAGCTCGGTAACCACAAGCATAAATTTAGGTTTGGCTGGGTTTTGTGTTTTGCTTGGGTTCTTCTGCATCACATATGAAGTCTATTTTAGGATGATTTGCTCAAGCAGTTCAGCACATCACCAGGGCCAACACGCACTCAACAGTCACTCAGGAGCCACGGCTGTCCCCATGGCCACCAGCTGCCCCAGAGCAGCGAGAGGCAGAGCTGGTGTGGAGGGCAAACAAAATCTCTTATTCCTTGGGCTCCTAACTACCATGGGCAAGTTCTGGCATGAGTTCTCCCACTCATCTGGCCACTTCTCCTGCCACTGGATATGTTCTTATCTACACTGAGCCTGCTGCCTGTTTTTATCCACAGCTGAACAACATGGAAGGAGTCCCTGAATGCCTGTCCTTGCCCCAGGACAGGCAGCCGTGGCAGCTGTCACCTCCCCAGGTGAGGGACAGAGGCGTAGCTCACCCAGGCATCTCCACATTCCCATAGCTCCAGCCATGCAAGCTCAGCTGAAGCAGGAGGGAAACAAGAGCATGCCAGAGCCCCGTATGAGGAGGGTCAGGAGAATTACAAAGCTGCCCAGAACATCTCACCACTGCACTTTCCGGAGAGATAAGGACCCGGGGGTGGCGTTCCTTGGCTGGAGACTGAGAGTTCCTGTGCTCCCAGCCAGAGGGAAAGCAGGGAACCGCTGACAGCCTGAACACTCCTCTGCTTCCCAGCCCTGCCATCAGCTCCAACAGCAGCTACTGTCTGCCTCGAGTTACCTCAGCGCTCACAGAACATACTCCTATGGTCAAAAGTAACTCCTTCCCTACCTCCTGGTGAAGTTGGGACTGCTGGAACAAGGAGGCAGGGTCATTCACTCATCCTCACGGGAGAGAGGAGGTCAGTCCTGGCTGGGAGTAGGACCCTCAGGGCAAGGGGAGCAGCACCAGTGCTCCAAGCTTTGCAGGGCTGGGGGCAGTGCTGCATGGAGCCTGTTGCAGGAGCACGAGTCAGGCACAGAACTGTGCAAGCTCCTGTGAAATAGAAGTATTAATTGCTAGGGCTGACACCTCACTGATGAGGCTGAAGGCCACACACAGCTGGAGTTACCTACCCTGAAAGAAATTACCTAACCAAATTCATGCCCATAAAACACTGACGGCTCATCCCCACGTACTCAGCGTTCAAAGAATGACTGTTGTCATCTTTCGAAATTCTCTGATTAAAAAATATATCTAACTGGCATGACTGTAGGTTGCCTTCATTTATTCATTCACCACGAGTGAATTATTCAGTTTTCCAGAATCCCAATGCAGAAACCCTCCCCACTGAGATGGACAGGACGTGCTTTTAGTGCTTTAGCAGCTGTGCATCCTGTGTGTCCTTCGTGACAGCCACGAGTCCCACTGCAGCACTGTCAGACTGCACTAAGTACATCTGCACTTCTGTAGTAACTTCAATATAAATATATATTTATATCAAATCCAGGAGTTGTACTCAATGATCCTTGTGGGTCCCTTCCAACTCAGGATATACCATGATTCCTTGATATATTTATATTTGTCATACATTCAGGAAGGCTGACTTTTCAAAGTCTTGCAGGGCTTGGAACAAGGAACAATTATAATCAGGAAGTGAGCAGAGTGAGACATCTCCCATCTTTTTATGGAATAAAAGTTCCATTTCTATCACTATAGGGATAGAGCTGACATTAAACTCAAGCTACCTGGATATAGAAAAAAAAGTCAGGATTCTACGAAGTAAATTCCATACTATTGCTATCAGATTTTAACATTTCAAGACAGATAGAAAAAGCATTTCTCCCCTATAACATGAAATGATCTGAAATTTCTGTGGAAAACAGCCTGACCTGCTGAAGCACATGGAGAAGAGCACATGGAGAAGAGCACATGGAGACGCCAGGACCGTGGCAGCACCTCACTCACCAAAGGATGGCTCTAGCACAAGTGTGAGCACCACCTTGCACAGAACCTGGATCTCTTTCTCACACAGCATCAACTCCAACCTCTGTGTGTTCTTTGCACATCCCTGGATGGAAAGAATAATTCAAATTAGCCATTAGCTGAGATGATTTGGAATTAGTGAGGTTCTGCTTCTTGCTGCTGGAGCATAAAACCTGCCATGGTTGGGTGAGGAAGACTGAGAATGGCCCAGGAGGTTTCTTGAGATGAGTTTATATCTAGATGTTCAACTTTTTAATGAATTTTTTTGCTTTTGTCAATTTTATTCAAATCTGATAGATCTTAGTCTCTAAACCAGCAGCATCTGCATTGGTGTGGAAGAGCAGCATCTCCAAGAGCAGATGCAGGGGGACACAAGGGACAAACCTCTCATTCCCAGGGCTTGCCCTCTCTGTTTCCAGACCACAGCAAGCCCACACAGCAGACTGAAATTATTTACTCCACAGCACAGGAGCCTTAACCACCTGCGGCAAGCGGAAAATGACAATGACAGGGAGAAAAGGCAAATTTTATTGTGTCTGGAGAACTGCAGCTCCGTGAAGCTGAAGTATTTAAATAGACAAGAATCTTTTGTTCAGGAAACTGAGCACTAATAATAACATTTCCTCCCGCAAAGCAGGCTTCTTCCCAGCTGCTTTCCACGGTCTCTGCCTCCTCCTGTTCTCCTGGCACTGTCCCAGACCTTATCACCCCCTTTCCCCTCTCAGGCTACAGAACACCCCACGGTTTTCCAGGCTGCCTTCACTCCAGCTTTTCCTCCTCCACCAAACATCCAGATTTTCTATTTGATTCCCTGCTCTGTTTTTTTCCTCCAAGCTGTCTCAGCAAACACACACCAAAAAGAGAAAGCCTCTCTTTTATGGCTCTGGTGCCCCGTGACACGGCTCCCCCTGGCCCCACAACCTTACTGGAAGAGTCTGGTCCTGCTCATACAGACATCACACTTGGAGGACACAGGACACCAGAGCAGGCTCATTCCAGAGTCACCACCAGCATCTTTTGCCAAATGCCCATAGCTTCCCAAAGCTCAGGAAGAGTTTTAAGAGGGATGAAGGAAGACATAGATTGATGTCCCATCACCCCATCAACTTTCCAAACCCTGACCAGAGCATGGAGGTTTTCCAGCTATCCAGCTGGAAATTATTTCATTATTAATTATTTAATTACTTATTCATTTTCTATGGACAAGCTTCCCAAGTCAGCCCTAAAATAAAAAACCGCCCCAGGACACCAGTCCTGTACATGGGTGTTGAGATCCACTGCTGTGGGAGCAGAAAGGCTCTTGGTGTAGCCAGATACCCCATCAAGGGAGGACGGGGAATTTCCTGGAGCAAAGACCAAGCCTTAATTTGTTCCTGTCAGCACAGAACAATGCACTGAAGGAGACAGCAGTCATTGTCTGGGAGAGCAAAGCTGTGGTTCCCGTCTTCCCCACCGGAATAACATCCCTGTCCCCACAGCTGGCAGGTTAAGCATCAGCAGTGGTCCCAGGAGCTGAGGGCTGGGAAGGGACATCCCATGGGGAAGGACAAGCCAGTGCTGGCCTTGCAGCCCCTTGCTGAGGCAAAGTAAACTGAAGAAAGAGATTGAGCAGTCAGAAACCAGGTCTTTCGGAAATCAAGTCCTACCTGGAGGAAATGTAGGGCTGAAGGAGCCGTGTCTGGGGTGGAAATGAAAGGGGTTAGAGCAGGGGGTTGTGGCTGCTTGGAGATCACAGCTCAAATCCTTCAATATCCTGCTGCTGTCGGGGTACCAGAGGGTCTCAGCAGAACCACAGCTTTCTGAGGTGACAAATTTGAATACCAAAGTGCTGGGTATTCAAAGGGGAATAGAAAAATGAGCAAAAATAAGTGAGTTTAAGGAAAAGGTATCTTGTTTCAATCTTAAAGAAGCTGAAGAGGCAGGACAATTCTTATCCGTACCCCAACGTATTTACTGTAATTAATTTAAGAAAGAAAATTCGCAGATGGAAAAAATATCGTTCAGTCAAGACTGAAGTGTCCTGACAGTGTTGGTGCAAAACATTCACTGGTTCTACTAAAATAAATTGGATTTAATGTTGGTTTGATCTCCTGAGTTCAGCAGGGCCACAGTCCTGATCTGCACCCTCAAACCAGCTTTGGAGCAGAGGATGGGTGTGGAGTCAGGAAAGCTGCAAGATATTAATGAATATATAAAAATTAGGGCACAGATTTCCATACACAAAACCCTAAAGAAATTGGATCCCAAACGCCAGTTTTAATTAAAGACTAGCTTATTATAAATAAGAATATTAAAAAAATCCCAGGAAGTAATATGTAATTATTCATCTACAGAGCTGATGACTCAGATTACTCTATTGATTTGAAATACAGTGTCCAAATGCATTTTACATATACATTAAACTTGTTAGTTTAATAAATATGTGGAGGGAACATGGAAATGTGCGTCTGCTTTTAGAAACAAGTGGCTAAATCCCTGATCCATTCATCTGCATGAGAAAAGTGAAGCAAAGGCTTCACTCCTTTTATTTTATTCTTAAGCAAGTAATGATTTAGAAAATGTACATTATCATCAACACTATAATCACCGTCCCGAGCCTATAATCCCACGAAGGAAGCCTGCACTGCACATAAACTAAGTCTACTGGGGGTTGTTGAAGCTTAAGTTCCTTAAGAATTATTTTTAAGTTCCTCTCCATCAAGGATATTATAAGTAATGAGAGCAGCTGCAATTGTGGCTTTTTAGAAAGTGTTCTCCCAGCCTTCTAAAAAGGCTGTTTTAAAGGTCATGCTGCTGAGCCTGTGGTGCAGTGCCTGGGCTGGCTGGTATAAAGTAACTGCATTTTAGTTGGCATCTGGCTGAGCCTATATTTTCATTTGTAAAAATTGAAAAATTCTTGGAAGAACTCCACAGCCTACCAAAAAAAATGTTCTTCTTGAAAACTAGTTACAAGTTAATGATAATTCCACTTTGGGCAGGAAGGAAGGGTTTAGGCTGGACGTCCCCGGGTGAGTCGGGAGGATGTTAAACCACAGCCCTGCTCTGCTGCTCGGGTCCCATTCACAGCCCAGGCTCCTGCTCAACAGGACAAAACACCCCATTGCCAGGAGATTCATTAAACATCTTCCACAGAACCAAATTACTTCTATGAGCACTAAGTAATTCTGAATATGTGAAAGCTTTCTGAATGGAGTTCAAATCCAGCTTTTCCTTTGATACATCCCTAGAAGGAACCTCAAATATTAAATCCTGAGAAATGTAGCCGAGACCACGTAAAAGCTGAGACATCCTTGATACATACAATGGGATCCCTTATGCTGGAGATACAGTGAAACATTCATAGACATCACAGTAAAACTCAAATTCTGATTTATCCCCACATTTAGCTACAGTCGGGGTACAATTCTGGTTAGAGTGTCCATTTGCCTAAAATATATATTTTTAACTACCTTAAGGGGCTTTGGAGCTATCCTGTGTCGGGAAAAGAACAGGTCATTATTTGGAAGGACCTGCTGTAACTTCCACACGAGAAGCAGGCTGGGGCACTGGAAATAACCAAAATGGAACTGTACAAGCGTCGACGCAGATACACAACCTCTCCTCTGCACTGAAGGAAAAACCTGCTGTGCTATTCATTTCTTTTCAGTAAATGTCCATATTTAAGATGGCTAACATGAATTGGCATAGGTATAGAATCCTAGAATTCAGCTTTGCCTCTTTCTTCACTGGCATAAATCATAGAATCATATAGAATCATGGAATAATTAACTCTGGAAAAGACCTGTAAAATCAAGTCCATCCATCAACCCAGTACCACCACCATGCCCACCATGTCCTCAAGTACCACACCCCCATGTTTTTTGAGTACTTCCAGGGATGGTGACTCTAGGCAGCCTGTTCCAATGCTTGACAAACCCTTGCATGAAGAAATTTTTCCTAATGTCCAATCTAAACCTTATGGTGCAACTTGAGGCCATTTCATCTCATCCTGAGGGATGCATGGGAAGGCACAGGATTTTTGTAGCTCCATAGAGTTTTACCAGGATTCATGTACCTTATAGAAATAGAGAAAGAGCTCATGAGAAAGAAAGTCTCAGCTAAGCAAATCTGGAGAACAGCACAGTGCAGCGCCTCACCCAGCTCCTGCCCCGCACATCCCAGAGCTGGGTTCTGGTTCCAGTCACCCTCACAAACTGGGGTACCTGAGGGATCACCACTGTGGAAGAGGGAAATGAAAATGAGATAGACGTGTCCTGCTAATTCCTTTGCCAACAGCCCACATAAGCTGGGATGTGGTGCACATAAAAAAAGCAACTGTCCCTCGTCCCCTGCAGAGCTCCGGAGCTGCACGATGTCCCATACTCATAAATGTTTCATTGCACTTCTGGAAAACAGACGTTGCTTTTGAGCAGTCTATGAAACAATATTGTAAACAGCTCAACCATTCTCCCCTCTGGTCTTGGCAGAGCCAAGAACAATGTGCATTCAGGGATGAAAACCCTCTGCCTTGGGCATCCCAACCCAGGGATGCTCAGTGTTGCCTTCTCACCACACCAGGGAGAGGTGATGGGGCTGGATGGAGGGTCACAGGGTAAGATGGGCAAGGCAAGGGAGAGGGCTTAACGTGAGCGAAACCACAGTTGATAGGGATTGCAGGATTTAAGCTGGAGCCAGTGAACACACTGGGCTGGATGCACCCGCCTGAAAAACAAAACAAAAAATCCAATAAAATGGGCAGATGGTCCTGGAGACATGGGGGGAAGGGGGACTGGAAACAAGGAAACCAGATATTAAAAAATGTAAATGAGAGGGAAATTATAAAAAGCATAAAGCTCCTGTCCCTGAGGGAACAGCTGTGTATGCTAATCCCTCCTGGGCTGCTCCTTTTGGATCTCCCTTCCTTCCTTCCTCCGTCCCTCTCTAATAGCTCCCTTGTTCCTGCTGGACAAAACCGGCCCTTTGTGGCTGCTCTCAGAACAACATTAAAAACAGGAATAGGGAAATTGTAAACAGGAGGCTTTTGGCCTACAGGCCAAGGCACACACCGGCCTCTGAGGTCTACTTCATGCTAAGCAAAGAAACAGATCTTTGTTGCTAAAGGGATTAGGGCTGCGGGATTTCGGAGGCTCGGCGGAGGCATTCAGCTGGCCTGAAGTGGGGGCTTTGTAAAGAGATACCTCCATTATGGCCCCGCCAGCGGAAATGGCTCGCGCTCTTTATGCAATCGGGGTAATGCGATATTGTTGGGCGGCTGAAGGGCTCTGGTGAAGCCTGGCCCTATCTGCTCAATGGCAAATTCTTTCCCTGCTAAATAGATGGTGGGTAATTACCTTTACTGGGGGGGGGGGGGAGGGAACCGTCCATCTTTAACCCTTAGGTGCTTTAATAAGAGCCATCCCAGCGAGACGCCACAGGGTTTGCCAGAGCCTGTGCTCATGGTGGGCTTCTAGATGAGTTTCTACCACCTGCAACAGCTTCATCTCAAATTCCTCATCAAGCAAATAAGCACATGCCATAAAATATCCATCACCTGTGTGATGGCTCCCTGAGCCCATCTTGGCTCTTGGGGTGCTGATAGCCCACACTGCAAACCCCAGCACAGCCCTCAGCCAGGACAATCCACCACACCATGTCTTCCCACGCCTCTGTGGAACTGCCCAGGTTTAGTGACTCAAAATCCTCTGTGAAGTTTGTGGTTGGGGTTTTGGCTGGGGGTGGCTTTTTTTTTCTTTTTTTTTTTTTGTTTTAGAAATAATCAACTAACTCCTTCCTGATGAACAATAACCTATATTCAGGTTTGCATTAAGATTATCCCTTGGTTACACACAGCCCACACCACCTCTATATAAGTATTATGGAGTTTTCCATGGTTAACTTCTAATTAAATTCCCCAGCTGAGCACAAGAACTGTGGGATGATAGGCAAGCCCACAAACAGCCCCTGCACTTCCAGTGGGAATCTCTCCTAAAAAAGAAAGCAGGCAGCACCGAGCCTGCCCGCAGCCAAACCATCTCCACCACCATGAACATGCCCTGCCTTCACAGTTGTAGGGTGTGGGACATCCAGAGATGGGTGGTTACACTTCTCTCAGTGATAACTTAAGATTACTCATTCATTTACCCCAAAATCAAGCGCGTTTGCAACTGGAAGAGGTGGCTCTGCTCTGCAAAAAGAATACAAGTCTGCTGCAACATCTGGAGAGGAGAATAAATATGAAATAATTTGTGTCTGGGGCCGTTGGATGTGAAGTTCTGCTCAGGTTGTAGCAGCGTTGCTGATGACCAGCTGCTGTCTGTCACCTCTACCCATCACTCCTCTGCCATCCAGCCCTGCAGCTGGGGAGTCCCAAGGCCATACAGGGAGAGGGAGGGGAAGAGCTGGATTTGATGGCACCATTCTAAGCCATTCCAATTTTTCAGCAACACAAACTGGTCATACTGGAATGAAGTTCACTAGAATCCATTCATTTGAAGTTTATAGGTTGGCCTAATAATAAAAGACAACTACCATACAGTCCATTTTTTTTTTTTTTTTTTTGTCAGGCACTGCCTAAATCCCAGCCTTCTCCTTTTTGGCCCTAGTTTCAGAATCTCTTCCCAGGAAAATGTTTGTAAAAATAATTTGCTATAATTAGAAAAATGTTTCACTGAAAATTCATTGCTGGAAGCCTGTCCTGCCAGTCGGAGTTAGGCAGGCTCCAAGACACCTCTTCCTGTGACATGTTCCTGCTGAACTGACAACCAAAGTGACGCCCATGTTTATTTTACAAGAGCTGGGCTTTGAGTTCCAGATCCCAGAATCAAAGGATTATGAGTGGGTTGCTACAACTATTAAAAATATCACTTGACTCCAGTCCCTGTGCCGTGAGAGTCCTGACTCCCAACAAGAATGGGAATAACAGGAACGGGATATGTATTAGTTTGACAGTGTCTCGTTTGACGGTGCCTCTGCTCAGGTATAGCAGAGCTGCTGACAACTCTTGCTGCACCTGTTTCTAGGACACTCGGTATTTGCCCTCCAGAAACACCAACCTGCACACACACAGCCTCTGCCCCCTGTGCTGTGTAATCTGGGAGCCACCATCCCTCGGGAGAAGGGGGACAATCGTGGCAAGGGCCAAATAAATTTGGATAATGTGACCAAGACCAAACGATGCCTGAGATTTTGGCATTCCAGTGCTCCTAGTGAGGAGCTTTGTTATGCCATGGTCTACCCAGGGGTCACCGTAAAGGCTCCCTGCAACTGAAAACCAGCAATTCCAGCCAGGAATCAGCGCTCCCTTTGCCAGTCCCCTCTCCACCCCTCTGCACCAGTGCAGAACCCTCCGGATACAGCATCCCACACACACCACTGCAGCACAAATCCCAGTGCTCTCCCCATCCCAGAGCTTTGCTCCTGGCAAAGAAAAGCACAGTCATGTTTGTTAAAAAGGGAGATGGCATGAAAAGGCAATCTCTGATCACATCCCTCCGACCTGGGATTCTGAGCTTTTAATATCCCTCCATGTCTGGGACTTTCCAAACCCAGCAGAGCAGGCTGGGGGCTGATGAATGGTAACACTCTGACCAATTACAAAGTAATTAAAAGTCCCACCGAGAAAGCTTTGCATATGGACTTTAATTATTATACCACAGTCCTGCCAGAAAAACACAAAAGAGGATCTCGGGCGGCTTGGAGGATGCATATGGCTTGTGTAGGTGGAGAGACCTAAGAGACTGTTACTTTGGGTAGGAAGTGGATTTTCCCTCTCCTATAATCTTGTTAAATTACCCTGGTTTTAAATCAATGATTTATATCTCCCTCTTCAAATCCAGAGGGGAAAAAAAACCCCAAACCCTCTCTAAACAGCCAGTGTGTGACAAGCAATACATTTTCACTTTCATTTACCCTCACACTGCAAAGTTCACTCAGCGAACCAGAAGTGTTACAGGAAAATACTGGGAAGGACTGGTTAAAAAGAAAACCTTGGCTGAAATGAGATGGAAAACAGATTTCCCAGGCTAGGTAAGTATCAGAAAATAATACATAATGTTAGACATCCGAAAAGGGAAGTAGGAAAATATTTAAAAATTTGCATAACCATTTGCAGCCTAAGAAAAGAACAGAAAAACAGTTGCATTAGGAAAAGACATTTCAAACAGGAGGCAGTGCTGGATCTTCCTGGGAAATGGCCATACCCTGTGTCCAGCATTGACTTTTTGTGAGTGCCTGTGTAACTGACTGAGCACTCCCAAACAGATTTTCATTTGCCATTTGGGTTTCAGGGAGTCTTCCTCCCTGCTACACCAGCTAACATCTGTGTACGTCTGGAAGCTTCCAGAGGGAATCATCTCGTAGCAACACTCACAATAATAAAATAGACTCGGCACAGATCTGGGACCGAGGCCATGCTGCAGCCCACCTGCAACAGGGAGCACTCTGAGTCTATCCAATTAACATCTCATCAACCCTCCAGTTTTGTGAAAGCCCCACTGAGCTGCCATTGAGCACCAAAGCCTTTGTCACTTGAAAGCCAACCATGTCCTAGGCTGCATCAAAAGAAGGGTGGACAGCAGGTCTAGGGAGGTGATTCCTCTCTCTGTTCTACTCTTGTGAGACCCCACCTGGAGCACTGCATCCAGCTCTGGGGACCTCAGCACAGGAAGGATGTGGACCTGCTGGAGCAAGTCCAGAGGAGGCCATGGAGATGCTCCAAGGGCTACTGCTCTGAGAGCTCTGCCCTACAACCCAAATGCCCCATGTAAGGTATCACCAGCAGTGACAGCAGGGAGGAACTGCGTGTCCCAGAGCCGGGAGGAAGCACTGACATCACCCATAGACGTCTTTAGCTCTGCTGACTCACTGCTCTTCCCCCCAGCAGGAACAACATCCAAGCACCGGGAGCATTCCCACAGCAGCCTGTGTCACCGCTGCTGGAGCTGTGGCTGAGCAAGGCGTAGGGGAACACAAAAAAGCCCCTTTCTATTTCTGGACCCTGGGTGAGGTGGATGGGTGGAAATCACCATGCTCTCAGTTCCCGTGGGAAGCCATTAATAACCTCCTAAACACTGCCACATCCTTTAACAATCGTGCTATTATGGGATGCTGAGAGAGCAGCCATGGGGTTGGTAAGCCCACAGGGCTCCTTCCCCCGCGCTGCCCACCAGGCACTGCCAGGACGGTCCCACCGTGCCCCAGCCCTGGCACAGCACAAGATGTGACTGTGTGTGCCTGTCCCCACTGCTGACGGCGTGTTTGGAAAGGAAATCCCCCCACGTGGCCTGGAGGACCGCGAGGGAAATAAAGCCATCTGTTCATTGAGACAGACCTGTTTCAAACCAATTAATATAAAGAGCTTATATTAAAGGGTCTCGCTTCGATGCAAATCCCCTCTTGTAAACAAACCTTACAGGTCCCAGCTCCAGTCTCCAAGGCAAGTCTCAATCTGATTAGTTATTCCACATGCCTTAAATTCCCCCTTACCAATGAATAAAACTATCTTCTTGCTGACATATATTAAACACTTACTGAATTTCACCTTGAGGTGTCCTTTTCAGTGTTATTTAGTGAAACTGGGACCTCTCTGGGTGAAAACCAAGCAAATTAATTTGTTTTCTTGGGAGTAGTTGTCCTCCAGACCACCACCCACCCAGCACAGCACAAGACCTCCACCACAGCCCAGCACACACAGAGTTTTATCTCCCATGTATGCACCACTGTGGACTATTTTTGGATGCCTGCCTAAGGCAGAGCACACAGGGCAAGGTGTGCAGTTCAGTATATTAAAAACAAGAGAATGAATTAATGAGAAGGGAATTCAGCAACAGTTTTCTGCCATTCTCCAAGCAGCAGCCCTGGAAAGCACCTGTGGGAAAAGCACTTTATGTAGGTGAGCTTACCTGGGCAGGATGAGGACTGAGTGTTGCTGCAGGAACACACACATGTTGGCTCCATGGACTCTGGAAAAGCAATGGGATGAGGAAACAGTCACCCCCATGGAGGAAATGCATTTGCTGGCTGATGGTTGTAAACATGGTGAGCACCAAACCGGATCCACAGGCTGCTCCTCCACAGCTCACGGAATGCTGAGGAAACTCTCCACAGCTCTTTTGAGCAGCAGTTTTCCATCCCTCCACAAAGACCCATTTTTTTTTCTCAGATATTTCTGAGACAAATGTCTTCTCAGTCTTTCCATTTAAATACACAAGCCTGAAAGTTCCCAAAATTGTAACACAAACTGGCAAAGCCATTTAGCAATGCCCTGCCCTGCCCCACTCTGCTCCCCACAGTAGGGACGTGATTCCAGCTCAGTGGGCATGTACCCAGCAGTAAAGAGGGGTTTGATCCTGGGTCAAGACCAGCCTGGCTCATATATCACTTTTTTCCTAATATGTTTAAAAACAGACACAGAGAAGCAGAAAATTACAAAATTATGAGAGCTAACTGAATATTAAGAAGCATATACCTCAATTATTTGCATTTCTTTTCTGTCTTCATAAGTAAAGCTGAGTCTCTATATGGTCTCTGGGGTGTTGACACAGAGGTTGTGCTTCTCTTCTCTTGCTTCAAGTCAGATCCCCTTCACTCTGGAGAAGTCCCTTTTCCCAAACAGTAACGGAAATTTCCCAAGCATGTTCAAAATAATGGCCCTGCAGTAGAAGACAGAAAGAGAGGAGAGTGAGGTACATTCCTGGGGAAAAAAAGAAAAAGCTTTTCATTAAAGGTGAACTCTGCTGTCAGCTCCAGGACTTCCAGCCGGTAAAGAACAAGGATCTCTCCCTCGTCCTGGAGGCAGCAGAACAGGAAGTTTTGGTCTTACAAAAAAATTAAGGAAATAGTGACATTGTGGGTGCCCTGTACTGAGCTGCCCTGGAACTGCTGCATCAGGGAGTCTGATGGCAAGAGAAGAGCTGGTGCTGGGAACACTTGTGAATTTGGCATTGAAAGTGTTACAGAAAACGTGCCATAAAGTTCCTCTGAGGCTTTAATTTCCCTCCCCCCCCATCTTCCTTTGATTTTGATCCCCTCCTTCCCTCGTGTCCTTTGAACTTTTAAAAAGGCACTTTGAAGAGATGTCATAAAGCAGTGGGTTTATTCAGGATCTCCTCTTTGATGCTCCTGTGCCGCGTGTGAAGTGTGGCCCTGCAGGATGTGGAGCCAGAGGAGCCGAAAGCTGAGATGGAAGGGAAAGGGCAGAAAAGTGAAAGTGTGGACACAGCGTTCTGCAACAGCTCATGGACACAGGCACAACCCCACGTTGGCTTCTGGGCTACAGGGACCTGTTGTGGTTACACCCACTGTGCTCCTCTGAGGTCACTGTGGGCTGGCAAACTCAAGGGGGAAGTGATGGGAATGACGGAGAGAGGTAACTGGCTTGGAATCCTTCATCCCAAAGGCCATCCTGATCTCACTGCAAGGTTACAGATATATGACAGTTACACACACATGTGTGATATCCCCACAGGAACAGCCACATCCATGTCACGCAGAGCATCTCTGCCACCCAACACCCAGGGATCAGCCCAGCAGCTCCAGGACTCAGTGCTGGAATCACCCAGCAGCCTTTCCCACCTCCAGCTGTTCCAGTCATAAAAGATGACACCAAGAACAAGCATTCAGCTTCCAAGCCCATCCCATTGGAAGACAGTGACGCTGCCCAAACAGAAGGAAGTGGCTGCAGAGCTCAGCACCAGCTCTTCAGACCCAGGGGAAGTGCATGTTCCAAAGCCCCCTTTCCATACTGGAATATCTAGAAAGCTCAGAATCACAGAATCATTAAGGTTGGAAAAGCCCTCTAAGGTCATTGAATCCAGCCTCACTGCAGCCCAGGCTTAGGCTGGGTGACTTTTTTCCCCTCCTGAATGACTTTCTGAACTAAAATTGGACATTTCCATGGCAAAGTTGGTTTCGCAGCACAGGCCTTCATGGCACAATGCCACCAGTTGGAGCCTCTCAACTTTATTTAACCTTTGCATAGGGAATTGCATTAACTCATCCAAGAGAACCTCTCGGCAAGGGAGAAACAGATGTTCAGGCATTAGATAAGCTACAAGAAAGTCCATGGCTTTTATCAGCAGGCACGTGGGTTTGGGGTCGGTTTTGTAATTTTTGGTGGTTGACCAGTGGTAGGAATTATTCAGAAATAAGTGAAAATTATCCTGAAAATTTTTTGAGGGTCTTTTGAAAGGATATTTTTCCTCAGTTGCTCCTTTTTACCTGCAATATCAATTTCTATTCTTTTTTTCAAATTACAGCCAAGTATCTTCTCCTGAGACTGAATGCAGATGCAGCTGGAATAGGAAATTTTAACTTGCTTCCAACCTGGGAATTTTGCACTTTAAACTTGAGATAAGGAGAGAACTTTATTTTAAAGACACATGTACCCAAACAAAAGACAATTGTACTTCCAGAGAGGCCACCCCACAGTGCTCCTGCGAAACAAGTACTGCAGAAAATAGGAAAATGTAAAGGCTTAAGCAATTCTAGTGTATATTTATTAAATTATTCCCATTTAATACACTCCTAGAATCATAGAAACACAGAATGGCTTCAGCTGGAAGGAACCTTAAAGATCACCTAGTTCCAGCCCCCTGCCACAGGCAGGGACATCTTCCACTACACCAGGTTGCTCCAAGCCCCAAACTTGGCCTTGAACACTTCCAGGGATGGGGCAGCCACAGCTTCTCTGGGCAACCTGTGCCAGGGCCTCACCGCTCTCACAGGGAAGAAATTCTTCCTAATATCTAATCTAAACCTGTCCTTTTTCAGTTGAAAGCTATTCCCCCCTTGTCCTGTCACTCCAGGCCCTTGTCCAAAGTTCAGCTCTCCTGGAGCCTTTAGGTACTGGAAGGCTGCTATTATATATATATATATATATATATACATACACATATATACAAAGATCATATATACATATATATACACACACTAAGTCAAATAAGGAGATTTGGGGCATTACAACCCCTCTAAAATTAGGATTGTCTTCTTGAGATGTCCAGAAGAAAGGTCAACCCTTTTTATCAACACCCAAGCAAAACAGTACCTGAACTGCTCTGAAGATCTTACAGAAGACAAGGGAAATCTGACAAAGCCAGCAGGGTTCTTCTTGGTGCAGCCAAGTAGCCTTGGGAAGCACCATGGCAGCCTGGTTCCTCCTGCAGCTGCTCCCTTCACACAAGCATCCTTGAGGAAAGCAACCAAAGAGAAAAAATTTAGGTAGTAAATGAAAAAGGAGTATTCAGTGAAGGACATTTTGTGTTACGGTAGGTTTTTTTAAAGACACATTCAAAAAACAAAAGCTGCAAATATAAAACCTGGCACTACAGAGAAACCCAGCACTCGGCCTGTCTGCATCAGGCTACCCAAACAGCACCCAAAACCCAAGCCCTGAGGTTTTTATCCTCTTTAAGGCCTGCTCCCCCATTCACATGGGGCATCTCCTCCATGTTGTGCCCAGGGCTTCCCAAGGACCTTCACCAAGAGGAGAGGAAGGAAGAGAGAGCTGCCCTGCCATGGCCAAACCCATTTTGCAGCAAAGTAGGTCAAATTGAAATGCTTTGCACTCATCTGAAGGTCACTACTGTCTCCACAGCCTGTGCTGGGCAAGCTAAAGTGTATTTACATTGAGAAGATGTAGAGAGGTTTTGGAGCTGGAAGCGGTTAGAGGAAAAACAGGCTGTTAAAGAGAACAGGAGCATGAGCCTGCATCCGAAATGGTGAACGCCAAGGGAGGAAAGAATGAAAAATCCCAAATATCAGACATTTCCCTCAAAGGGCAGGAGTGTTAGTCCTACCCTCCCTGCTCCTGGTAGCACTGGTAGGTGTTCCTGGTACAAAATACAGCACTGACAAGAGGTCTTGGGTAACATTTGCAGAGGGCTTTGACATGGAAAGCCTGAATTCCCCTTTACAGAGGCAAAGTCTGACAAAAGCATAATGGAAAGAGGCTTCTGACGGACAAAAATTGACTCCCTGGCACACGCACAAGCCCACGCAAACTTTCCAGCCTGCCCTCCAAGTGTGAGCACTGGTGTTTCCATTAAGTGCCTGAGAGCTCAGAAAGCATCCGGAGAAAAAGTAAACTCATGATGAGACTGAGCACGACTTTTTCCTTGAATTTCTGCAGAATTATTACAAGTAGTTTTGCAACAGGAGCAGAGATTACCCTGGTCCTTTTGTGGGTATCTCTTCTGACTGCCCTAGAGATAAGAACACAAATGTAGCCATTTTAGGGTATTTGTCTGAAATCATTGTTGGGAAGATCTGTCAGAGGAAACTTCATATAGAGTTAGAATCATAGAGGAAGAAATCACAGAATTATTCAGGTTGGAAAAGATCTCTCAGACCACCAAGTCCAATCATTCCCCCAGCACTGCCAAGGCCACCATTAACCCATGTCCCCAAGTGCCACATCTACATGTCTTTTAACATGTGACTCCTCCACTTCCCTGGGCAGCCTGACTCAATGCTTGACAACTCTTTTGGTGAAGAATCTTTTCCTAATATCCAAAATAAACCTTCTCTGGCACAACTTGGGCAGTTTTCTCTTGTTCTATTCCTTGTTACTTGGAAGACAAGACGCGTCCTCACCTCACTACAACCTTCTATAGAAAACAGTCTGGAAAGAGCTCTAGGTCTGGAGCCACACTGAACTTGGGGAAAGCCCAAACGTAGACCAGGCTGCCTTCCCTACCCCTGTCCCTCCAGCATGATCCCACCACCAAGGTGGGCAACTGGGAGCCTCAGGAAGGGGACACATCTTGACACAGCAGTTACATCACGGCCATCATTCACACATTGTACAGACTATCTCCTCTGCCCCCATGCACGGCTGTGAAAACCATAGCACTGCCTGCACAGGAAAGTTATGTTAGAAAACTAATTAATGTATTTTGGCTGTCTCCTAATGAAACTCGGCAGCTGGAAGCAGGCACGGAGCCAGTGCCACGTGACCACTCAGTTCTCCCTTGGACACGTTTCAGGAATCCCTTTGCTGAAGTATCCAGTTGTCCTGCACGGCTCTTTTTCCCCCTAAACTGAACTAATCAATGTCTGGCTGCAAGTTATCACGGAGGGAGGGGGAGAAACGCGCACGGAAAAGCTGTTGTACATCAACCGCTGCGTTATAAATACGCGGGCGATGCAGCCATACACAGTATTTTCCTCCTCCATTTATCTCCCCACGAGCAGAACGGCTGTAAGCGGATGAGTGCCTGCCATGGAGAGCAGTTCTGAGTGAGGTTATTGCATTCTTGACTTAAGCCCATTTTTCTGGTTTCCATGCAAACGTCAATGAATTTTAAAAGGGAGCATTCAGCCCAGACCTTCTGATTCAGACAAAACACAGTATCTCTCTATATCAGGATTATACTCTTGCTTGGCAGAGGGAGGAATCCAATGGGTTTCTCCTCCTCTCACTGTTACACCCCCCTGACTGTTCCACACGTCCCAGTTACCTCCATTGGTTGCTGCAGCCGTTCCCATGAGCGCCAGGCAGGAACACACACTGTAAATGCACAGGAATATATATGCTTGCACCTCATACATGTGCACACAGACACACGTACAGGTGTGCCCGGGACCAAGGACGGCAGGAACGTAAATATGTTTTACGCCTAATTATGGAAAGTACTTTGGCAGGAGGCGGCCGGGGCACAAAGAGCTACTATTGAGGTTCCTCAGGCTGTGGCCTCCATTCAGCACACAATTGACAATATTTAGACAGTATGGGCTAGTTCCTTCCTTCGCAAGGTAACTTCCTCGTCTGGCAGCCCTCGGGCAGGCTGTAAATGACCTTGTGTTTAAGGACAGTGTCAAATCAAATAAGCGGTCAAGGGATAACCGCGCCTGCTCGCCTTCCCTGCGTCGCCACCATTGGTTTTCTGTTCTCTTCTTTCTCTTCAGGGCAGCTCCTCGGGTTCAGCAGAGCTGAAAGCTCCATCAGCAGATGCCCCTGTGCTGCCCAGCAGGGAGGCAGCAAGCAGAGCATGCTGAGTGATCCCACTGCCCAAAGCGGGGGAAAAAATGATGGCATGCAAATGAAGACTTACTTATTAATCCCAAAGGAATTTCATTTGGGGTTTTTTCTCTCCCATTGCTCATCTCCCATTTCCAGCCTTCCCCAGGCAAACATTTTCCTATCAGATGCCCAAAGGTTTTCTGGTCTTTCACTGTGCAGCTTCATTACCAATCCCTTCCTTGCTGTCCGTGCCCCGCTCCGATTTGCCTCCCATAACACACGGTTCCAGACCACAAGGCACATTGACTTCTGGAAGTCTGGCTCTGAAACCAAATAAAAAGCTTTTCATTGACACTCAAGTGTAGGTGCAGCAAGTCAAAAGCCTTATTTTCATGTTTTACAGTGCTCCCACCTGAATAAATTCATTTTAAGTGCCACTTTTCCATTTGTGGATTATGAAAGGTTGGGAGGTCTGGATGCCATCACCAGGGACCAAAAAGCAATATATTACCCACTGCAGGAGTCTGTCAGTGCTTCTGTATCCCACAGTCATCGTCACTGCAGGGCATTTTAAAGCACTTACCCTGAGCTTGCCTTCAACACACGGATGGATGATGGACATCAGGTCTGCTGCTCACAGGGAGGGGCAGGCAAGTAGCCATAAAGCTATGGTGGGACTTGAATGTGACATGGCTCAGTGGAAAAAAAAAAAAAAAAATCACTAATATAAAATATTTCCTAATCCACCCACCTTCCTGCTCCCCTTTGGAGCAGAACAGCTCCATTGTACTGCAGGGTTTGCTCAAGGCAGAGCCTGTGCAGGGAAGGGAGGTCTTGCACCATCCCTTGGTATGAACACCCCCCCCCCCCATCAAATCCAACCAGGACTTTTGCAACCACCCAGTTTAGATACAAGTGCAACTCTGCCCATTTCCAGCTATAGCACTCAGCACCACCTTAAATTACAAATTACATGCTCCTGTGGGTGTAAATGCAAGTGTGTGAGGCAGATGTAGCATACCAAAAGCTACAGTAGAAATATGGAGAAATAAAGTGGCACAGGATTGTTGGCTCTGCCTGTATTTAATTTTCCAGCCCTTTTTAATCATACAGAACCATAGCTTAGGTGTGTTGGAGCATCACTGGCTGCTAACCCAGAGGATAAATGTGCTCTGTGTGCCCAGCTAAAAGATCTGAAAATCCGTCCACAGTAGAAACATGCACCATCCTATCAAACACATAGAACGTCAGCAAGCTCAGCATCTTCCATGAAGGAGGATTCGCCAAGTTTAAAATCCAGATCACAGGGATTCCAGAAGCAAGAGGTGCTCTCTCAACCTGCTTCCTCCCACTCAGCACATGCAAGGTTTGCCACAGCCCTTCGTGGCTCTCAAGGAAAACAGGGAAGGTTTGAGTTTATTTCACTTGTGCAAGGAAACTCCACTGACAAATCCAAGAGGCTGAGGAGCTGCAGCATATGGTTCCTCACTCCTCACACACACAGACCTCCACAGTAATGCAGGGACAGAAGCACTAGGTGGCAAAAAAAGCCAACAGGTCCTTATTAGTTACTCTCTGGAAATGAGCACTAATGTCTGTATAACATTTCAGGTACTTTAATAACAACCGTGATGGGCATCAGCCCATATCCCACTAGCATGTTTTATTGTTCCCAGTGAAGGACAGAAGTGAGGGCTCACAATTATAAAAAAAAAAAGGGGGGGAGAAAGGGGTTCAATCCCAAATTGTTCCTGAATAAATATTACCAAAGTAGAAATAATATCTTACTGGATTTCTGTGTACCATTTCCTTCCTGGTAATGGCAGTGTAATAAAGCATCAAAATAAACAGTAATCGAAAAAATAAATGGCTGGAATTGGTCTGTATTCCAGATGAGAAACATCTGCAGGGGTAGATCAGCAGATCTTTTCTCTTTTTCCTGGGCAATTAGTTGGACAATTCTGTGCTCTTATAGGTAAAATTATTCTCCCAACCTCTTCTATCACCTCATAAATTAAACCAGTATTTTTGGAAAGGAAGGAAAAATCAATAAATACCTCTAGATAAATAAGAGCAAAAGACTCCCCTAGATGTAGCTGAGCCTCCTGCCTCGTGACCGTTTCCTGTGCAGCCCTCCTCATTTCTAGCTGTGCTTTCTCAAAAGGACGGGGGAAAAAAACAACCCTCAAGTGCTTTAAAATTTAAAAATAAGGTTATGATTTTTCTTATGCTAAAATGAACATAAAATAACAGATGGATTAGACCAACGTATCAACTGTCTGACTTGTTACAGACAATAAACAAGGACAGTCTCATTAATTTTGGAACCACCACTGCCAATTACGAAAGCATTGTGTTTGCCATACACATTGATTAGAAAAGCTGTTTATTTGAACTAATAAAGCAGTAAATGAGCTGAAATTGTCTTTTCTTTATTTTTAATATGATAAATGGAATAAACTATGAGTACATCTGTTCCAAGCCTCTTTTCCACAACATGTTATGTCTGAAAAGCCTGAAAAATGTTCCTTTCTATTCCAACATTTCAAAGTAATGATTTTCTGCAAAGCATCACCTACAAAACATCCATCAGGCTTACACAGTTTAATCCTCATTCTGCATTTAGTTCCCTTTCTGAGCTAAACCACATTACATGGGAGGAGAAAACAGGCATTAGCCTACAGATAAACCGTGGGCATCGCTGGCTCAGCACCCCAGGGTGCAGATCTCTGACATGCCATAGAATCATGGAATCATTTATGTTGAAAAATACCTCTAAGACTGTCAAGTCCAACTGTTAACCCACCACTAAACTAAGTCCCCGAGTGCCACATCTACATATTCAAGTTGCCAAGGTGATTTCCTTCAGACAAACCTGTGTCATGACAGTAGGAAGAAGTCAGGGGGCCAGACATATACTCTATTTTAGCCACAAAACTATTTTTCATCTCTCATTCTCACTATTTTTTTAAACTGTGCTGTTCAGTTACGAGTCACCCCCAAGTAGGATAAAGCCCTGGTCATCTAGAACAGGGATATGCACACAAACCTCTAGGATTTTAAAAACATTTCCACCAAATAGTAAAGAAAAGTCCCTACACAATCTGTGCAGCACTGCAGCAGTCCTTGCTCTACTGAGACACCACCTTATGAAGTTATTCAATAAAGTAAATGCTGAACCTTCTTTTTGCCCAGGTGCTATGATGGCAAGAACATGTTTAGGTAAATCCATGGTCCAGTTTTGGGATCTCCCAGGACCAGTCCAGCTGGAATAGACTTGCTCCCAGTACCACCTCTGAATGGGAGCTCAGTAAATCAGTAAATTAAAAAAAAAAAAAATTAGCAGATAATGAGCACCTTTTTTTAGGCTGTGGTCAAGTAATTTGCTTTGCTGAGAAGGGATTTTTTTTATTGTATTTAGTGGGTTTTTTACATCAGCCACGGAGAAGTTTCTACATAAAGGAAAAGCAAACAGCTGAGGAGTCTTCCCTGGGCTTTGATCCTCCCTGCAGAGAGTAAACCATGAAGTGTTTGTTAAATCCTAATCCGATTTAAAACTGCTTTTGAATGCTTTAGGGGAGGAAGTGCTGGCTCTCACTGTCTCATTCAGCCCAGGGTTTTAAAGCTGTGTTACTCTGCCTGTGCAAAGCCAGGATCCCCCTCCCGGGCAGCTGTTGCTTCTGCCAAAAACACCCACCTCGAGATAAAGCTCATTCCAACTGGAAGTGAATACATCTCTTCGTGTGGGCACCATTCTGCTCCCTGTAGAAAGCTCTGTGCAGCTCCCCAGTAACACAGCTCTCAACTGTACAAAGCAGGGGAACACAGTTCAAACAAGAGAGAGAAGCTGACTCTGTGCTGGCAGTCACTAAAATACACACTTAACAAGGCAAGTTGGAGAGGTGTTTAACACAAAGTTATTCCCCTGACGCCCAGGAACCCTGAGCACCACACAGGCACCAGCACATGAACACACATCTCATCTCATGG
Source organism: Chiroxiphia lanceolata (assembly GCF_009829145.1). Lineage (NCBI taxonomy): Eukaryota > Metazoa > Chordata > Aves > Passeriformes > Pipridae > Chiroxiphia > Chiroxiphia lanceolata. The sequence goes on from NC_045651.1 coordinate 8,097,631, forward strand.
AATATGGATCCCAACATGCCACAGCAGGTACCAGAGCTACCAAGGAGTTCTCATCCTGGGCAAAGCCAGGGTAGGCCTGGCTTTGCTGGGACAGACTCTGCTGAGAGCACAACCCATCCCAACACCAAAGAGCAGCTTTCGACCCAAATCTCCTAAAAAGCATTTATGGGATGTGGATACAGATGAGTATTTTTTTACATACGTTGAACTTAGCACACAAAACAATTTCTAATTTTCTTTTAAAAATACCATTTCAAAGGGAATCAGTATCCAGTAAGCAGCAAAAAAACTAGTGCAATGACTGTTGACCAAAGTGTAGCTGCAACATCCTTCCCATGGCAGTTTCTCACATTATGAGTAGATGGGTTTTAGCCACCCATTGTTTATTCCAACACCTTGTTATTCTCTGGACCCCTCAGATTTGTTGTCAACAAAGAGATTATCTAGAAATGAAACTTGGCATAGATACACCTGTAGCCCAATGATTCCGTTATTACGGAGTCAGAGAGATGTAGGACCCTGCTAGACCAGGAGCCAGAATGACAACCCTGGCTTCAAAGGGTTTATGATGGAGAAAACCAGGAACACTGAAGATTTAGGATCCTCACATCTGGATTCTGTCACTGTAGCAGGATAAAACAAAGCCGTAATCCAACCTTCTTTGGTCAAGTGTGGATCAGAAGATGAGTGTACACAGCTCAGTGGGTCGTTGTTTTCTGTGAGTTCAGTCCACTAAGAGCCTGTTAGGAGCAGAGATTTCAGTATGAAAACTAGGGCCCCAGGACACCAGGATTAGAAATGTGCTGGCAACTGGCAAGATGAACAGTTTCCTTGGCTGGAGCCAAAAAGCAGCAATTTTGCCCTGGAACTGTTTATAAATCCCAGCTCCAGAAAAGCTTAAGAGGCTCAGTGTGACCACTGACACAGTAAAACCAGTCCTTGTGTTTGCAGGACACAGGTGTCAGTTCCTGGGTGATGGAACAGCGTGGATCTTCAGGGGCAAAAACAATCTTCCACGTGCCAATGTACACTCAGTCATGACTACACTTCCCCTGTTACTGGATCCCAGCTTAAACAGGGTCTAAGAGCTGCCTCAGTCCAACAGCGAATGATTTAATGTTCTTCAGGGAGTTTCAAAAGGTAGGAGAGGGGAAAGGCAACAGCAGGACCCTCCCCTCCTTTCCAAAAGCAACTTCTAAAGAGCAAAATGACCTTTGCTTCAGGAGATTGTGCTTATGTAGCAAGAATGTCATATTTTTTTAAGTGATCTCCTTTCAAACAATTAAAATACACGCCCACACCATATGCAAGGACGCGAGTCAAATCTCTGCTTTACATCACGCACGGCCCTTTTAAATGACATCTCCTTTTTCCGGGGTGGAAAATCACAGTCAGCATTTGTATATAAATATTATTACACAGCTTGAATGTAGAAGCCAGGAAACAGAGAGTGCTGCATGACAACGTGCTAAAAATTCCTTGCTGCATTTTTTTTTTGTGTGAAGAACCCGGCACTGTTTGTACAGGAATCCCATTGTCACACACGGCGTTGCGCTCACAGCAGCTCACACAGGACCAACACATTGTCCTAGAACCAGAGCACAACAGCACGAAGGAAATTGTCTGCTCATCTTCTGACCTGGCTCACTTCTCTTCTAAAAGTTACAGATTAGTGTAACCTGTGCATACATTAAATCCCAGGCAATTGTCGTGCCTACAAACAGTAATATGTTAATTAGGAGTGTGAACATCTCCTCCAAAAAGAAGTAGATGAAGAAACCATGTTGGCACACATTCTCTTTAAAGTAATAATAGCACTACTTATCTTAATAATGCTACTTTATTTTAATAAAAGTACTTTTTAATAGACAAATGGTCAACCACAACAGTCCTCTTTCATAGCCCACAAGTAACTGACAAGGCCAAAGACTAGGACTTGGCTTTGTTTTGGGCTAAGATCAAGCATAGGATCAGCTTACTGTGCAATACCTTGAGCCTGACTGAGTGGCATGAGATCCTAATTTCTCCTGGGAAATTTAACTTGCTATTCCTGAGCTAGAGAGACAGTACTTTAATAGTCCAGGGCTTTTCCATCTCCAAGGAACAAATGACAACACCTGAAGCTGGAATCTCCAGCCTCCAGTTCATCAAACCCTAATCCTCCCATATCAAATGGTCAACTCTCTGGTGCTAAAAATACTCCAAACTGGCCGACGCCAGCTCTTTAACCATCCATAAATAGTGGTTGGTTTTTTGAAAGCCACACACTTCCATGTGTCCACAATGTGCTGCTTGACTTTGAAAACAAAAACACTTCCACTGGAGATACACACTGTTCCATTAAAAAAGTCGATCCAATCCCTGAGGCATGAAAACCTTAAATGGGGATAAGCCACGTCCGGAACACGCGGATCACAAATATCCAACCGACAAAACATTGGGCACTTTGGGGATACTGCAGCACTGACACTAAATACTTTCTGTTTAAAAGCACAAAGATAATCAAATATAGAGTAAAAAAAGAAATTCCATCACTAACACAGACACGCTGTAGGACTGGCAGAGCGTGCAAATGCTGGACAGCCCCTCGTTAGGGTTGTCCTTAAACAATCTTACTGGGTTCCTGCTGGACAAATCAAAACTGACTTGTCAAAGATGCTAAAGTTGCTTTGGGCTTCATCAGAGAGCCTGGGACAGAAAAGAAACAAGTGGCATCCCCCTAAAGGGCATGTTTTTGGAAAAAGATGTGGTTGTGTGGTAAGGTCCTGCACAAGATGTGAAAACCAGGAGAGGTGGTCGTTTCCATTCTACCTCTGGTTTCACTACTCTACAAATCTCACTATAAATTGCTGAAGAGCAACAGCAAAACCTTCCCCCCACCCTTCAGAGCTTCCAACATCAAAGCCCTTCAGCTGAACCCACAGCAGCTGGACCAGGGTAAAATACCCTCAGGATCTTTCAGTAGGACAAATCCACATAATTTTATTATTCATATCACTGAATTTGTCTAGGTATGACAAAAAATTTCGAGGGTTCCCTGCCCCTTTGGCTGCCAGGCTCCTGTCAGGGATGTCAATTCACAGATCAACTATGAGAATTTAACATTCCTGACAATGCTGAAGGCCAAGATTTGATTTGACTATGAAAATTCAGGGTTATTTCTAGACTTTATCCATCCTGTTTCTAATTACTTCAATAACTGAGACAAATTTTGAGGCGAAATCTCAAATCTCTTGCAACACATGCTTTAATGAAAAGAAATTCACAAAACCAGCGGATAAATAGGTCAAAATTTTTACAAATAACTTTTCCCTTCTAACTTTAACCATTTCAAAGGATACCAGATGTAACTCAGTGGTCTTGGAACGTGTTAGCATCCATTAGGTGGACAGAGGACTTCGCTTTAAAACTGAAAAAGTGGGGTTTAAGATTGGACTGAAACATAAATCTCATCATTCCAAAAATTCTGGACCAGAAAGATGTTGCATATTTCTACACCAGCTCCTCCTGTCTAGTTTTCCGTTTCTCAAGCATTTCCTGTTTGTCCCAGAGATAAGAAAAGCCCCTACACTGCGCCGTGCACCGAAACGCCTGCGAAGACGTGCACAAGGACTTCAGAGTATTTTCCCTCAGAGGAACTCGACCGTCACATCCCATTACATTTGGAACTCGGGCTATTTTTGCCCTGTGCATCATTCAGTGCTTGTCCTCGCTGCCTCTCGCCTGCCAGGACGATGACTAACTTTCTCCCTTCACTTGTTCCCTCCACCCCTGAGAACATTCACATCCATCTGGAGCTTCTCACAACAAAATATTTTTAAGCTAACCAAAACACCGTAAAACAGAATCAGCAAACTCTGCTTGCTCGTCCCTGCGTCCTCCCAGGTCTTGGCACACACAGCACCGGCCTCGCAGCAGAGCTGGTGCCCTTAACCTTGGGCTTGGGGAGGATGGAGGCTCCTGTTGATGCCAGCATGGCTCTGCAGGGCACCTGAGTGAGGACTCTTTGACTTGGGGGCTACACAGGCCTTTTCTTAACCAGTTAGATCCTGTTCAATCACAGAATGGGTTGGAAGGGATCTTAAAGCTCATCTCATTACACCCCCCCTGCCACAGGCAGGGACACCTTCCACTATCCCATGTTGCTCCAAGCCCCTCCCCAACCTGGCCTTGAACACTTCCAGGGCTGGGGCAGCCACAGCTTCTCTGGGCAACCTGTGCCAGGGCCTCCCCACTCTCACAGGGAAGCATTTCTTCCCAACATCCCATCTAACCCTGTCCTCTGTCAATATGAATCGATTCCCCTTGTCCTGTCACTCCATGTCCACCTTTCCAGCTGCTCTGAGACTCACTTCACCCCCCCAACCCCAGCAGGAAAAAAAGGCTCTGGAAATGCTTTACCCAAACTACCAGTATTCTACTCAAAGAGTAGGAAGTTGAGGAGGGGCACAAACAAAAGGATGGTATTAAATGAACAACATGTAACAGTGCTAAAATGCAGCAGAGGACACAGGCTTCAAGGTGCGGGAAAATCCTGATAACCAAGAGTGTGTGGCAAGGAGAGGAGGGAGAAGGCAAGCCAGCTCCAAGAGGGATGTCCAAGGCTGGCCTGGACATGCCACTGCTGGGAAGGGCCAAGAAGGATCTGGACCCTGCAGAGAGGGGGTGCAGCAAGCCCTGAACTACCAACACCACTCACCCTGGTCCCATGTTTTTGCCTATCTGTACCTCAAAGTCAACACTACCTTCAAATACTGAACAGTTTGCTTGGATAAAGTGACACAAAGCCGACCACTTCCTATCCCCACATGGCACCAGCTTGCAGAAGGGCTTCCCATGCATCTCCCCATGTTGTACTGGGGCTTCTCCCAACAGCACAGGGGTCCTGAGCCTGAATCCTCCTGCCAAACCCCAGAACTGACATGATGCTTTCCCACCTGCCCCCCACAAGGCCAGAAAAATAGATCTTTGAAAAGCAAACTCTTAATAATTTCAAATACTATCTGCTTTTGTTCAGCAGCAGCCAGGCTAATTGCTGTGCTGAGGAAATCCATCTCCTGAAAGGTGTTGAGCTGTTCCTCTCCATGCTGCAAGTCCCTGGCATTGATAAGTCACTGACTGGCAGGAATAAAGAAAAACTCTGAAGAGAACCAGGAACAGCAGAAAGGAAGAACAAGAAGATGCCCAATAAAGAGCTCATGAGTAACAAAGCAAGAAAAAAAGGCTTTTGAGATCCATTAAAGGCAAATCATTTACATTTACTTTTCCTTCTGGTGCTGTTCTAAGTTTCCACATTACTGCACCATTAATTAGGCAAAACTACAGGAAACGATGGGTATTTTGACAGAGCATCAAGTGTTGGACTCGGCCCAGCAAAGCTGTCATAACATCCTGATATACAACATGAGGGTGCTGTGGGCTGATGGGGTTTTTAAAGAAAAAAATAAACCACAACAGAACACTAAACCCCAGTAATTTTGTCAAAGGCAACAGGTTAAGGCCACAACGAAAAGTGGGGTTTAAGTGCAAAAAAAAAATAATTTCCTTCGAAATCATAAATTTTCCATCTGTAAGTTTGTAATGGATATAATCTGGGTATTTTCAAAGCAGGGACAGGAGGAAATTAGTCAGGAAAATATTTAAGTGTTAGAATATGGTAATTATATACAATTATGTGACTCTGTAATACCCAACGATACTTCAAAGAGGGAAGGGCTGGGTTGATTTTGTTCTACTGCCATAGCCTGTGGAGGAGTAAACATATGAGGGATGGAAAAAGAGGGGGATCAGAGCTGATCCTGCAGGGAGAGGGAGATCCCCCTCAACTATGTCCATCAAGGCAATGTTGGGAGGAAAACACACTATCAACCCACTGGAGCATTCACACTAAACCTTAATTTGGAACAAATTAAGTACTTTCCTGAAGGAGCTTTAACTTGAAGGAATATTTTCACTTGCAACTTATTTCAGCAGTTATAAATCACGAATGAAATGTTACATTTCACCCTTTTTCTTTGTGATATGTGTTACAGAGACACTTGACTCCAAAAACCAAAACGAGTTAAAAATGACTGTGTGGGACTGAAAACAGGAGCCACACAAACCATATCGATGTTACAGGGCTCAAAGGAGCTCTAGTTAAAATATGCAGTTAGTTAATAATCACCAATCCTGGGGAACCAGCAAAGAGGTACAGTACTGAATGATTTTATGGTATAAAAAACCCCAGCCCAATTCTTTTTCACACAGCCCCTGCTACCCACAGCACGCAGACAATCATCTCAGCAAAGTCTTTGCATTTTAAACTTTAACCTCAGAAATAACAGAAATTACTCCACAGTAATACCATTAACTATTGCAGCAGCTATGCTGGGATTACATATGTGCCTTTTTGCTCCAAGTTTCATAAACTGCAGGCCAGAAATGCAAGAGGAAAGAGACATTCACGGTGCCTGGGCAATCTGGCTGTCAGCTCCAGTGATTTGTCCATTTGCATTGTAGGACTTCAGCTCTTTTAGAAGAAACAGCCCCAACAACTTACCCAACAAATCAAAACTAATTGGTTGCAAAAATATTTTAAAGCTGGCAATAGATTATTTAACTGAAGAGACCTCAGAGATCATTTTGATGTAGTTTGTTTTTGGGAAAAGCTCAATTCTACAGAAGGGGGGAAAAGCAAGAATATAACAGTAACTTATTTGACCTTTTGTGCTGATACATTAATTCAGTGTGGCTGTTTGTGATCAGCATCCCTGTCTATATCAGGTGGAAGGTAGGCCTTATTCCTGTCAAAACAAAGATTGAGTTGCTGTCTGTTTTTGATCACTTCAATATATGTGCAAAAAGCCAATTGATATCTAAATGTTTGCTTTGCTGTTCATTAGTTACATCATGGAGCCTGCAGTGAAAAGTTATGTGGCTTTTTAGGAAGGAATTAGAGGGTTTCATATTCAAAATGTATCTGGGTACCAGCAAGGGTTTCAGGAAAGGATGCAGCATTTTCTCAGGCTGCTGTCAATAATCTGTAGCTCTCTTCACGGGCTGGAGAAGTGAGAACAATCCCAATACTCAGATTTTTCAGGTTCAGACTGGCCTGCTATAGCAATACAGACACCAACAGGCCCGTGAAGCACTGCTGCACGGTCAACATGACTTTTAAGGTCAGGACTTTTCCACAACGTTGCTTTGTTTTCCAGAGAACACCATTTCCTCCATATGAAAATCCATTTCTTAGTCACAGGTGAAGTGACCGGGTGCTGAGAGCACTGAGCCAGCAGGTACCAGCTGGTGGCGTCAGTTCTTCCTTGGCATTTAAAAAGCAAATATACACCTATCCCAAGCCCATCAATCCATTCAGAAAGACAATTCCCAGCTGTTCCAGATCCAGCAGGGACAGGCTGTGCCCTGCCAGGGGACCACTTGCCTCCATCAAGGGCATTGGCCACCTCTGGCAGCAGCTGGGCAGATTTGCCCAAAGAGGTGGTGACAAAAGGGACAAGAGTGAAGCCTCTGGTGGGCCCAAGGGGGTTCCCACAATTTAGGGTATTTCAGGAGTAGGCTTGTTAAAACTTGCAGGGCTGAGCACTCACAGACTGGGCTATGGGAGAGAGGAGCTGGGCTGCCCATGTCCCCTGCCCATCGAGCTCCTGCATCTCCATAAAGCTCCACATGCCCAGTGGGGACATGGGACAGAGGAATTATTCCATTTGCATTACTGAGTTGCAGGACAGCCAAGCTCCCCTGGCAGACCTGCCAGGGTCCCCAGACACGGGACACTTCACAGAAGGGACCTTTGCCTTGTCACATCCCAGGAGATCTGGGGCCAGGGCTCCCAGGCACTCACAGAGAATGTGGATAGCAACACTTCCCCTGCCCTGAAAATATGTTTGCATTTGTTCACTTAGTTGCTAAAAATGCTGGAGTCACATGGGAACGCCTGGGAATGCAGCCCAGGAATTTCGTTTGTAAGCAGAATTGTGTTTCTGGAGACTATTGACCTGAACTGTAAATAAATATTCAGAAAAAAAAATAGACATATTCCCAGCTTATGGTCCTTGAGATGATCTAGTCAATCAGAAACAGTTGAAATATTTCCCTCACTGATGTACTATCAAATGCCTGAGTCCTGTAGGTTGGAAAATAACAAACAGCCCTTCCAAGAAGATTGAGCAGCAGGTCCAGTTTCAGACCTGGAGCCTAAGATGGGAAAATCCATATCTCAGACTTAGAATCTCTGCCTGATAACAAGCATTGCTGTCTGCCAGCTGGACAGCAGGAAGGATCACAGCAGCCTCAGGGTCCTGTTTAGCCATTACAACCAGGCTGTACCTGCTCTCTGCCCTGAGGATTTGTGCAAACTGCAGTTCCGCAGAGCAGCCAGTCCAAAATCCATATCCTGGTCAGGTACCAGCTGCAGAACTTGCATTTATCTCAGTGGATTTTTTGATCCCAGTGAATGGCAAATTGCTCTGATATACTGAGTTCAGATTTTGAGACAAAAAACAGCCACCACACGGCAAACATAAATCAGAAAACATCTTCAAACCAGCAAAACTCAAAAAAAACGAAAGCAAAAGATGGTGCACTCAGGTTCAATTAAAGTTGTCAGACAAGTCAGATACACTCATAAAAAATAAAGAAGTTTAACACCCAAACCCTCAAAAAAAAACCCCTTATATACCTTATATGTTCAAGGCCAGGTTGGACAGGGCTTGGAGCAACCCGGTCTAGTGGAAGGAGTCCCTGCCCATGGCAGGGGTTGGAATGAGATGAGCTTTCCCTTCCAACCCAAACCATTTTAGGATTCTATGATTTGCCACTTTTTGAGTCCAACTTTTCTGCACAGACTTTTGTTTAGGTTTACTTCAGGTATTTTTATACCACCCATAAGGAATTGGTATGGAATTTCCCACCACAGAATGTAGCTGCAGCACCAGTTCAAGACAAAAGACCATCCCTTATACCTCAGTAAAATATTCACGTCTTCCCTGAAAAGAAAACTGAAGCCAGTTTCCATTCCTTGTGTTAAAATTCAAAATAACACTGAATGTCTCCATAGCCAGGTAAGGCCACAGAGCAGAACTACAAGGGAAGGAAGGAAATGAAACAGTTGGCGTTAATTATGCAAAACAAGATGTGACTCCAAGGATGTGAGTAATGTCTGGATACAACAACAGGTGCCTGATAAGAGAGGAGGAAGGCCAGACCTTTCATCTGTGCCGCAGAAGCGGATGGCTGCGAGAGCTTCATTTAGAACAGAGATAACGATTCTTAGTCACCCCCAGGGCAGTTTACAGAGCTTATGAGGTGATTTCATAACAAGAGGGGATGCAGTGTTGGGGAGCCTGGCTGTGGGGGAGAGGCCCCTGCTCTGTTCCGGGGCATTTCAAGGCAGCAAGATAAAACACAGGAACACTTCCATGATGTATTCCTGTGCGGATGAGCCCAGCGCTTCTCTCTACCCAACACATACAGATACTGTGACATCCATCCTTTCTGGGTTACAGTGGTGGGCTTACTTCCTGCAGAGGCCAGGGGAATCCAGAAGGAAGCTCATGAGAAGTGGCATCTCCTGGGGGAGCAAAAGGCTCAATCATTTCCCATCCTCCCGGATTCCTCCAATCTTCAGCTCACACACAGCCCTGTGAGACCTGCACTCAGCCCAATATCTCCACAGCTAAACAGGCACTTCTGTTTTCTGTTTGGCATCTCTTTTGTAGCACCTGAGTTCTGTTTGGCATCTCAGCACAGACCCAGTTCAGGTTGCAACCAAGAGCCCACGATACCATTGCCAACAGCAGCCACCGTTTTCCCAACATTTTTGTCATTCCAAACCAACCCCCTCTTATTTATCTCCAGGCATGACAGACCAGTAACTGCTGGTAGAAATGTACAAGGGGAGGGGAATTCCTATAGCAACATCCAAACTACTTATCTGACTTATGTATGACAAATATTTGGCACAATACATCAGTACCTTATCAGTAGGATAATCTTTTCTACTCTCCCTATGGCTAGAGGCATCACAAGCATCTAACACCTCAGGAATATGTGCTGCTGCCCCAGAAAAATTTTGCAGCAATGCGCTTCCATGTAAGGTGCATATTGTGTTAGTGGATTAAGAGATAAACATTCAGTTTTCCGGGTTTTATCAAGTATTTCTGAGAGTTAGGTGATAAAAAACTGAAATTCTCTTTTTTCATTGTTAATAGGAAATTTTAATCTACAGTTTCCAACACTAAAATCTACACAGAAATGATTAACAAATAACGAGAAGGAAAAAGTTCTTCTCCTTGTACCACCAACAGAGGGCAAAACCATCCATATGGGCACCCTCTGGTTCCAAGGTTACAAACCACTTTTCCATAATAACTTGTACACAGTGCCAGCAAATTAGAAAATTCCATATGCAGTATCAGTTGAGACAGGGAATTAGCTACTTCCTCACGCAGGAGTGCTGCTTCCACGCCGACTTACCGTAAGCCTCCCAACACCAGCCAGAAAGGATTTGGAGGAACACGAAAACCTCAGCAGATAAAGTCTACACATCTGCTCCTGATCCAGCTTAAAGACAGTAAAATGCCAAGTGGCCAAAGATTTAAGGCAGAACATGGCTACACATTCAGAACGCCCCCAAAGCCAGAGTTACGCGTTCCCCGGGGGGTTGCACTTTCACTTTCCTAAATTGCCTGCATATTTGCTTTTTTCTGATGGCAGATTAGGAACCCTGCATTTCCTTAAACCGCCAGCTTTGGGCCAAGACACACACGCCCTGCCTGGAGCTCTGCCAGCCCACACTCGCACAGCCAGATCTGGAGAACCACGTTCCAACGTGAGCTGCTCCGAAGGGAGCCCAGGAGCCGGCTGCCGGTGACTGCCAGGCACTCACACAGACCCAGCTCTCCCAGGCCACTCGGGCTTTTCCACGGATATACAAGAACAAAATTAAAGAACTTCAGAGGGGGCAGTGCAAGTGTGGCAGTGCCACAATTCATCCCAGGGAAGAAATCATGTTAAAAAAATCTACAGTCATTTCAGGGTTTAAATGTGCATGAAATGAGTGAGCAATTCATTTCCTGCACGAGAAAGGAGTGCAGAGTTTGGTATCATGAGCACTGCCAACATGTATAAGCATATTACATGTGTCCCAGGATAAGTCTTATTCCTCTTACAGCCTCAGCTTCCAGAATCCCACAATGATAACACAGCACTCCTCCCTGGCACTCTATCAGCCCCAGAACCCTTGTTACAAGGACAGTCTCCTCCCTACAGGCACAGAAGAACTGGGGAGATTTGGGAAGCAGAGCAGAGCACCAGGTGTGCAGCAGAGGTGGGGAGACATCAGCCCTCCCAGCACTGCAGTTCAGGCATTTCCAGATCCTCCTGTTTGCAGAGGGAAGTCAGAGGAGCCAGGAGGCTCCAGAGTGCAGATTATCCACCACCCTCACACCAGGCTTCTGCTTCAGTGACCCATAGCTCAGCTTCAGAATCTTGACCCAGACCCAAATCCAAGTCCACTGATACAAACAGGAATTGGAGGAATCCACATGCAATTCCAAAGCCTGAGCGTAGCAAGCAGAGTAAGATCTAGCAAGAAAAACCTCTGTCCATAGGGCACAATTAATCAAATATTTTAAATGTGTGTTAAGGATAGAGGGAGAGGGAAGAGGTGAATTAACTCCAAGAACTACAATCTCACAATTCTGTGCTTAAAAAGGTTCCATCAAGCTGCAGTGATACCAGCAATATTCCAAGTTTTCTCTCCCTAGCCAGACCCCATTTCCTCCTCGCCCCTCCACACATGAGTAATAATTTTGATTTCCTTTTTTTCAGTTTCATTGCTGGGGTTTTCTGTCAGGAGGGCAGGGTCTGGCTGGGCTGTGCCTGGAGCTGCTGTGTAATTACAGCGTCAGCCCTCCCTGCTACCACGGAGCCGTTTGCCGTCGCCACGCAGGCGGCCGGGTCTCGTGGGGAGATGCTCAGTGTACTGCAACAAAGGACTTCCCCCCGTGTATTGTGCATCTGGCCCTGGAATACAGAACTCAGCATTCAGAGATAAAAGCCTTTAGTTCAGAGACGCTTGACTCTCCCACTGCTGCAATGTTACTGCACGCTGGCAGCACTCAAATCAAGGTGCAGAATTTATCCTGTGCCAGTGGTGTAAAATGATGGGATGAGAGATTTTTTTTTTTTTTTTTTTTGTGCTCAGGAATTCGATTCTCTCAGCTTTGAGCTGGTTTCCAGCACTAAATATAGCAAGATGTTATTTTTTAATTTTTTTCTCTGTATAAGCTTTTTTTTTTTTTAAATTGTATTTTCTTCCATTATCTATTTATTTACCAGTTTCCAAAATCATAGGCATCGAATTTCTATGCCTGGCTGTCCTTCCAGCAAAGAACATAACCAGTAACAAAGCAACATTTTTACCAACCATATTCTATTCTATTTTCTACCCATCTAGTGGATTTGAAGGCTAGTAACATTTTATGTACCCCTCTGGAAAAGCTGTTCTTTAGAGAGTCTCCATCTTCTGTCCTCTCCTTGTTAAATTGTGTTTGCCCATGACCCATAACACGGCTTCCACTTGGAAACGTCTCTGCCCTCAGAGACAAACGCAGATGTAACTAAATGATCAGCCCTAAAGCACACACGCTTAGAGGGAGAAATCTTTCTTGGAGAAAGAAATCTTCCTTGTTTCTTATCTGCAGTAAGATACATTGTTCACATTAGAACGAAAAAAAATAAAAGGTATTTTTTCAGCGTTGTGCAAGGTTTTAAATATACATGCCATAGATATGGGAGGAAATGAGCAGGGTCTTGTTTTGTACTCTGCAGATGACTCTTCAAATATATTAAAAATGCATCATTAATGCATTTTCAGCGTAAAGCAACCTGTCTCTGAGGATCCTGAGGGACTGCACGCCCCGAGGCCCCACCTGCAGCTGCTTCCGCGCCAGCTGGGAACTGAGATCTCCTTTTGCTGAACGGAACTGGAGCACGTAAAGACATTTCGGAGCTCTCGGCACACGCCTCGGGCAGGGTTTTCAGGGGAGCTCAACATGGAGCAGCAGAATAGCAGTGGTTTGCTAAGGATCATTAGAAAATCTGGCCCCGGGGACCTGCCTCCCACAGCCTGCGGAGCGCTGGGGTGAGGTCCGACAGGATGCACAAAAAGCTAAACATTGGGCAAAATTGCAAAGCTGAGAACGGCACATAAATGGCCTCACGTCCATGAAACAGATTCTCGCTCTCGATGCTTTTGCGTAACCTACACAGCTCTAAGCCCCCTCCTCTCCTTCTCAAGGGATAAGAGCCATAAAATAAACCTACAGGTTGCACACACAACACGCAGCTGGGGTTTGTGCTCGCATTTTCATCTGGGTATTGCCACAAGCCGCAAGGCACAGGGGATGGACCGGGGTGTGTGACGGTACTGCAGTGAAAGGAACGAACCGCAGGTCTCAAACAGGGAAACGAAGCCGAACGCTAAGAGAGAATCATTCTCATCTTCTTATTCACGGTCGCACACCCTTAAACCGAGGATCGCCAGATCCTCCAGCCCAACGCGTTCCTGTCCCCCGCGGCCGCACAAGCGCGGGACACCCCCGGCTCCCGCCGGGAAGCGCTGCCCGAGCTGCCGCCCCTCGCCCCGCTGCCGGCGGGGATGCGGCCGGACGGGGGGGCGGCTGGGGGTGCCCGAGGGGCCGGGGGCACCCTCACGGTTGTTCCCCGGGAAAGGGCCAGAGGGTAGTGGGGGGTGGGTGTCGGCGGTACCCCCCCGGCGGCAGGGAGCGCGGTGCCCCCCACCCCCGCCGTTACCTCCAGCCCCGGGCGGGGGGCGCGGTGCATGCGCAGCTGCCGCTGCCCTTCATTCATAAAAAAAAAAAAAAAAAAAAAAAAAATTAAAAAAATGGGGGGGCGGAAAAATAGAAAGAAAGAAAAAAAAAAACCCACCACAAAACCTCGGGAGCCGCATCCGCGCTCCCCTCCAGCCCCCATTCATAAAAGGCAGTGGAGCATGCGCGGTGCCGCCGCGGTGCCCACCCATTCATAGAGTCGGGCGGCCGCGCGTGCGCAGGAGCGGCCGCTGCCCTCCCATTCATAAACTAGCCATTTTCCCAGGCAGGCGGCGGGTGCAGCGCCGCGGCCGCCGCTGACAGCGCCGCGCTCGCAGGTCCCTGCCGCTCCTGCCAGGGCTCTCCCGGGTCCGGCCCCCCTTCGCCCGCCTCGCATTTGGGATTAACTCGCCTATGGAGAGATGGTCTTAGGTGAATTATTTAAAGTAAGTACGAGATCGGCGCTTGCGAGCGGTTGTTAAAATGTTTTAAGTAGAAAAAGCCAAGCCGGCTCCCCGAGGGAAAATCCTGCGTTCGTTCTAGATGTGTTTGGCTGCTCCTTACAGATCACCGATCGTGAGCATGTTTCTGGCTATGACTTTTCTAACAGTGATCGTCTATAATTATGTACAGTGGAGAGCTGCCTGGTGCTTCCCAACCTAAAGGAGACTTGGCATTCTGGAGAAATATCCTGTTTCTTGCAGAATTTCCATTTGTGTCCCTGCATCTCTGATTTATACCTCTTTTCTGCGTTCTCCCATCAACATCTGCATTTGCTGTACATATATGGCAGGCAGGTTTCACCACACTTGTGTCGGGTTTGTTTGCAGGGTTTTACAGCAGAATAAGGGTCTTTTTTCTGCTGATGGGGTGTCCTTCATCCCTTCTTCCTTCCCCAAAAAGGAGCATAAATGCATGGTCACCTGGCCTGACAGGTCAGAATTGGATATTTCTTGCTATGGAATATGAAAATGAATTATACGCATTTCCTCTCTTTTCCAGAGCCCTGTCTTGTTAGTGTCAAGTAGTTCTGAAATGTCTCCATAATAGGACACTTCAGAGATCAGCCACTCGTGTGTCAGACCTTTCCTGCATGACCTTTGCTCTTCAGCATTTTATTTCATACAAGTCTTTTTTCCTTTTTTTTGGCCTCAGTGCCTTATTCCATCACTGTTGTCTTCCCTGTCTTGCTGTACACTTGTTTAAAATCTGGATGGGTGATGTATTTTAGAGGCTGGGTGAGTAATAAAAATGTGTACCTGGAATAATTTCATATAATATATGAAACATACTATATGTGGAGGAAAAACCTGTCCTGGCTGCTCTTCTCTACCAACTGCGTAACAAAAATAAGACAGGATTTTATTTTCTGGTACCAGTCCTGGCGTCACAGGAGAAAGACAAGCCTAGAGACGACATGTTCTGAAAATTCATTATCAGGAGGGGAATGGAAAAAACAGAAAGGGGCATATAAAAGGCACAAAGGTCTTAGAGGAAAGCGGGACTGGGAATGCAGACCTTGGAAATGGAAGTGCAAATGAATATCAGTGTTAATCATGGGGAGAAAGGCTTCACTCTTTTTCTTCAAGTGACCAAGGGTCTGATTTCATGATTTAAATCTTTTATAGCCCAAAGTTTTTCCTTAAAGGGTGAAGGAGAGAAAGGAAAAGGAAAAGCATCCCTGCATTATCCAGAGTGGAAAAGGCATGTTCTAGATTGTTTAAAACTTCTCCAGCTGCTGCCTTTCTTCCATACCATGCCAAGGGGAGAGTATGGCAAGAATCAGCTCAGAAATTGCTCTTTAATTGGGTAAAGAGAACCCCAGCTTTCCCAATATTAAAGCTTCCCCTCTCTCCCTTTATTTTGGGTTAAAGAATAAAGCTACAATTTGTGCACGGAATCACAATGATCCTGAGGACTGGCTTCCCCCTTCTCCATATAAAAATGAATGATAGCAGGAGGAGGGGTTGTTCTCAGTTATTGGAACCCCACTGGGGATGTCTCGTTGATAAATGTGCCGTTTTCCATGGGCTACTGTGTTTTCTGTTGCTGGAAGGGACTCTATATTGGGATTATAAAATTAAAAGGACCATTTCTGAATACTGCAGTCCTTTTGAAATTCTCCATGAGGTATGTGCAGGGGAGAAATTATTTGCTCTCCTCCCGAAACAGCAAAACAAAAGCTGTTTTCCTGGAATCATGACTAATTCCCAAATCACACTGGGAAATGCAACACCTCAAAGAGCAGTTCCCATCCCCTCCCCCCCCGGCCAAGAAAAAAATTCTGGTGAAATAAAATGCACAACCTTTGCAACGCTACAGTAATAATTAATTTGCAGTTCTGACAGTTTTTGGGGAAAAAAAAATTAACCGTAAAAGCAAAAAACTCGTTAATCATATTGACATACAACTTTTCAAATTCAGCCCAGTACTAAAAACTGCCTTTTTATAGGCAAACAGTTGCACAAATGTTTGGGTTTTATCCCTTTTAAATGCAGTACAACATATTTCCTTAAGGAAATACAAAATCCAACTAATATGGTTATCATTTAGTACTATTAGCTTAATGCATCGTATCTGAACTTAATTTTCTGACCTTAAAAGAAATGTTCTTATCCAATAAAAAGCTTTGACTAAGAAACTTGAGTGCCCAGAGATGTGAACGTTAGTGGGCCAAAATGTGCTTTATTCACTCGTACCATAGGAACAGATTTCAGCTGGACAGAGACAGCTTCTTGGAAGTCTACAGGTCTCGTTTCCCAGCTTCTGAATTTCCATGCTCTGGCAAGAATTTAGTGTCTCGTTTTAAAAATGGCAGGTTTCCCTAATAAGCTTTCTAATTTTTTTTCCCCCCCTTATTACTTGTAGAGAAAATTCTAGCTGGCCTTAGCTAGATAAGGCTGCTAAGGAGGGGAACAAAAAGAATGCATGTCAATATTTTGTTAATATTAATACACACTTTACAGGAAAAAAAGCTCTTTTTTTCATTTTTTTTAAGCTTTTACAGTTCAACTCAAAATCCAGACAGCCTAACTCAGTCTTAATGAACTCCAACCTTATGAATTATTCTTAATCCCACATTAAAAACATGTGCTTGCTGCAAGGTCTCCTTTAACTCCAAGTGTTGTCTCCCTCAATAAAAGCTTTTATTGAAGCCTTTGACTTGCATCAGGAGCAGCGTGTCCCTTGTCACAAGAGGATGTCCTTAATTCCAAACAAAGGCAATCACAGAATTTGCTCCCTTATCACCAGCTCCTCCTCTGCTGGGCCTCAGGAAACGAATCCTTTATTGACCACTTGGGTGGGAGTGAGCCCTGTCCCTCAGCTCACTGTCCCTCACCATCCTGCCCAGCCCCAGCTGCCCTACTTGGTGCATCCACTCTCCAAAGCCCTGTGGATCTTCCCCTTGCTGGTAATTTTTGACAGCAAGGATTGCCCTGATACCAGACACCCTGGCTTCATTTCCAGTGCCCATCCTGGCTATTCCCTCATTTCCAGACAGCTGTAGGGAGGAGCTTTGGACCGCTGCTGGGTCCCGGCCTCCAAGCACTGTGCAGAGCCAGCAAAGGGGTTTGTGCACTTCCCAAAACTCAGGTGCAGCTGTGACCAAGGCTCTAGAGAAGATTTTTAACCAAATCACTGGAGGAGAGAGACTGGTTGTGATCATTCTGGTTTTGCACTGGTTACCATCAATTCTAAACTGTCTTGACTTGCACAGACCTTGAAATATATGTGCCTGCCCTTGGAATTATATTTCTTCAAAGTATATTGTTTTCAATTATGCTAATGTCTTCTATTAAGACTAGATATTCTATTACTTTTCTTGTTTTCTTCCTCTGGCACTATTGTTTCAGAAATTTGTGTGTCCCATACAGAAAGAAAATAGATGGGTTTCTGCAGTACATTTACTGCAGTTAATGAGGTGACTGTAATGCCTCTTCCAGAGACTGTAATCCAGCTTTTTCATTGATAAAAGAATCATAGAATGGTTTGTGTTGGGAGGGACCTTAAAGCTCATCAAGTTCCACTCCCCCTGCCTTTTCACTAGACCAGGTTGCTCCAAACCCCGTCCAACCTGACCTTGAACACTTCCAGGGATAAGGCAGCTACAGCTGCCCTGGGCAACCTGTGCCTCAGCCCCCTCACAAGGAAGAATTTCTTCCTGATATCTGATCTAATACAGGTCTAGTATCATAGTAACCAAGAGCAGGTGTGATATCTGGCTGTTAGGTACCAAGACTCAGAGCTCTGTGGTCTGACCCCCCCATCACTGACCCACAGCAGATCCCTAAATGAGCAGCTGATGTCTTACCACCATCCCAGTGCAGGGCTCCATCAGGCAGGCTCAGCCTTTCATCAATCCACGGTAACTTTTCTGTCCCTTCTTCACAAAAGCTTGTGATTCTTCAACAGTTGGAAAATTCTTGGAAACCTGTAATTGAAAAGTCTTATTGAAAACTCAGTTTTGCTTTACACTGCTTATGGTATGTTGGACTTGAGGATCTTAAAGGTCTTTTCCAACCCTAAGGATTCTATGTTAAGAAGGTGGCTTGTTGCACACCACTACTCTCCATCTCCCCAGCACCGTTATAACCATTATAATTTATAATATATATAAACTGGCCACCACTGCCCTGGCAAAGGGCAGCATGGCACACCAGCAGGTTCAGCACTCCCTGATGTTACAGGGCAGGGGTCCAGGCTCAAGAAAGGAGCCAGCAGTGATGTTACAGGACATGGAGAGGACAATTCAGCATCAGCAACCCCAGGAGAAATCTTGGTTTGCTGAGGCAAACACCTCTTCCCTGCCACTGGTGCTGTTCAGACACAGCAGAAGGGATGGGTTGCTTACGAGGTGTAATTAAGGTGAAATTAATTAGAAAGAGATAAAGTGGCCCCTGATCTGGTGCTCACAGATTACTAGGGACAGAAGGGGTTTTGGTGGCTGCATCCTGACCGTACTGGTGGTCTCTCTCTCAGCAAACACGCACCAAGCAGCACATTTGGGGCTTTGGGGTTTTTTTTTCTATGACATTTAAGGTTCACTTTAGACATTTGCGTGTCAACAACCCGCGTTGAAATTCTCCACATCTTTAACAAAAACGGGTTGGGTAAAACTGTGGTGCATTGTGCCTGGTGCTAGGTGGAGAGGAGGTGATTTTGGAAGCACATTTTCCCATTTTCCTGTTGACTTCACTGTGGGCACTGAGGAGGTATCAGTCACAGCAGCCAGGTTGTCCAGGATTGCTTCCACATGGGACCCACCTCTGTACTCGAGTCCATTATTCTCATGATTCTTTTGTTACCACAAACATCTGGAATGTTGTTAAACACGTGAGAAAGAACTTAATAAAATTAACTAATGGGCAACTGAGACAATTATAAACGTTATACATTTCTGCACTCACTGGATTTTTACGTCAAGATCCATTTTGTTTTTCAGTAATTGGAAGATGTGTTGTGCAACTCTACTTTGAAAATAAAGATGTTAGAACCTTATTGCTTCAAAAATTGTTCTGAAGACATTAATGAGAACAAACTTTCCTGGGGGTTTATATGACTTCTCATGGAATTGCCTACCAGGATGTAGCTTTCTCTAAAATTATGTAGGCAAGTCCGAAAACCCATTAAAACATAAGATGCCTTTTGTTTTAATTTCATGTGATTAAAGAATCTCACAAAACTTTCAAGTCTAAAATAATACCAAAACACTTTGCAATAACAGTTGCTTTCCTACAACTTTAGGACTTGTAATTACCCAGTACAACAGTAATTTTAAATTGGCAATATCTTGATGAAGTGATGAAACAAACACTGCAGCACGTGTATGAACTTGACTTTTGAGTCCAATTTTACTCCCTTAGAAGGAAGTATATTTTGACTTGAAAATTGTGTGTGGTGAGTCCCTGGATGGCATGGCGGAAGAGAAATTTTTCTCTGCATGGGAGTTTGTTGACATGTCTGCTTTGAAAAGAAGTTCATTGTTTCATTTACCTCTAAAGAACGAAAAATTACCAATGTAAGAACATACTCTTGAATTTTTCTTCCTATTGTCTGCTTTAAGCACACTACCTGTACAATTGCAACCGGTGAATTCATGCCTGTGTTAATGCTATATCTGCAATTACCAATGATGAAAAATTAATTAATTTTGTATTCAGTATGGCTTTTTTTCTCAATTGAAATACAGTTTACAGTCAGGCTGGACTAGTGCAGTGGACAACAAAGGCACTGCATAAAGTTTCATAGCTTTTGCTAAGTTATGGTGCTTAAGTATCTTAAATCTCCTATTTTACTATCCCTTCTCTTTCTTTTTATCTGCAAATCTCTGTAGATGACACATCTTGTTATATTAAATCTATTCAATCTGAGCAATGAATTCAATATCTGCAAGCAATCCCCAGCTGCCCTTGCCATCGTGAACTTCAATCCTTTCTTAGCACAGCCAATGAGCCCCCCCAGCAGAAATATTCTTCCCTGGGGGGTTTGACATTGGCAGTTCATCTCTAGTAACTGTCCCTGTCTTTGTGAGCCAGGGTGGCTCCACAGGCAGCTTCAGGCACTCTAGTTGAAGAGAGAGGGAGTTGGACAGCCCAGCCTGTTCTTTCTTCCCTCCCAAACCAAGTGGCTCATGTTTGTCACCACATCTACATGGGGATGCTCCACACACACTGTCCAGCTCCAGCCAGATGCTCAGTTAGGTCACTCCAACGTCTGACACAACACCAGCAACTACAAGACAGCACTGACCACTCTGAACCCCCTCCTTGCTCAACTGCCTTTAGAGCAAGAAGCCTCAAAATTATACCCCTTCGGCTCTTGCCCTTTTTCAAGGTCTAAAGTTCTGCCAGGTCATCCCAAACATTACCAGTGTTGCTGCTCGAGGGAACCTTGTCCTTGCTGGCAAACACCCCACATGCATGGTTGTTCCTGGTGGGGAGGTGAAGGGAGTGGTGTCTTGCTTCTGGATGTACAACAACCAGAAAAGGTCAAGTTATGATGTCTTGGAGGACTGTTCACAGCAGTCACCAGGGCCCATGCAGGTATCCAGGCAGGCACATCGCAGCCTGTGAGACTCCACAGGAATTATCTGGCTTCTTGATTTCCTTCTGCTCCAGCACAAATCCTTAACCTGACTGGATCCCTCCTTTGCCATGAGAGATGGAGCACTGTGTGCCCAGTGCCCTTTGCTGAAATCTTTCCTTTCGTGGGATGCAGATATAAGGCTTAAAGCACAAAGAGCTGATGGAAAGGTGTGCTCATGGCACGTGCCAGTGGACACACACAGACAAAAAACTGAAGCAACCACACCATAAAATATTGCCATTGTTGTCATCTGGGCAGATTCCAGGGGAGAAGAGCCTCCTTGCAGAATGAACACCACCCAGCTCACTCTCGAGTTCAGCACTCAAGGTGTTTGATCTGGATCTGTCACCAGTAATCTCACTGCACTGCTGGAATTTCTGGTGACAAGACCAGCAACATCAATGTAGTCATGGTCTTTAGAAAATTCCATAAATATCAGAAATATTTGTCTGTTAAGAGTAGCTTGAAAGGAGAGAGCATTTAACTGTGGAAACCCTCCAAACAGGAACAAGAGGGCAGGGCAGAAGTTGAAGGACTATGTGTCCAAGCACCAAAAACTAGTAGGGTGCCTCTCTGTGGTGTTTTAAGGCAATCTTCAGCCAGAGAGACATTGTGTCCAGAGCAGGGCTCTGGGAATTGGGAGACTTGGATCTTATTTGTCTGTCTTCATGCCAGAGGTTTTTATCCAAGTCGACCCTGTGCTCAGACACCTGCAGGGTCTTTGAGTTCACAGTGTCAGGCTTCCCTTGCCCTTCAGAAATAGTTTGCCTGGTAAAAAGACAATTTGAAACTAGTTTATAATGAAAAAAGTTGATTAATAACTTCTAATATTAACTATCCTAAAGTGTGCTGTTTAGTGCAGGGTCCCTCTCCTTTCTGTGGTAATTAACTCTGAAATCTTGATTAGCGTTATCTCAGATAAGCCATCTTTAACGTCTGCCTGCATATGGCCATGTCTGTGTGCTGGGGGTTGGATGTTTTAAGAGTGCCTGTGGCTATAATCTCTCTCCAAATTAATGGAGAGGGACATGACTTCCATGTGATGGCATTGCTGGCTCTGGACCATCGCAGACTGGGTGACTATAGAGTTAATCTAAAGCCTAAATTCCAACTCCGAGGGTGTTGCTCTCCCATGCCAGGTCGAGGGACTCCCCACAGCGATGCAGAACACCCTTAATGTGCCACCCTGGGACAGAGGTGCTGTCCTGGGGACAACCAGGTCACTGCCTGGGCAGAGCAGCTCTTCTGTGTGCTGTCACACAGGGCACCTTAAAATAAATGATGCTCCATGGATACAGTTGAAACCTGGTGAGTGGAGCAGATTCCAGAGCTGGTAACAAGTGGAAATGAGCACAGAGCCCTATGCTAGAGGTGATTTAAAAATTCTGGAGAGGCCACAAAGACAGTGCTGGTAGGGATGTGAAGGATCAGACAGGCTGGTAATACTGTGCAGTGAGCCACCATTTCCTCCAGCTACCTTCCATCTAAGATCAGCTCTGCTGCACTTACTCTTGGCAGCCAAAACAGCTGCATCTTTCTCCTTAAAAAAACCAACCCCCCAAAGACCTGTGAAATCAAAATATCTCTGCAAATGTAACTGATACAGAACTGATGATTTTGCTAAACTCTGACTTGCAGCAAATACTTTTTAGATCATGACACTGGATTTTGATGCACAAAAGAAAATCAAATTCTTTTCCCTCTGTGTGTCCCATAGTTGTCAGAATCATTGCTTGCTTTTGTTTTTTTACATACACTAACTAGGAATAGATGCTTTATAAACTCTCTTGTTCCTCCAGTCAGGATGTCAACGAGCTATGAATAATGAAATAAAAAAAAAAAAAAAATTCAAATGAATGGCTAAGACCCAGCAGAGAATTTTAACTGAGGGAAGAGAAACAGCATAAGGGCTGCATGACAATAATCATCGTTACTGCTCGATAAAGCGCTTCTTCCTGCTGGTCTTGTGCAGCGGACAAAAGGAGCGCGGCAGGCCGGACGCGGTGCCGGCATCCCCAGGAGGCATGTGCCGTCCTGCCCACGCTCCGGCCCATCCGGCGTCAGCCCTCCCTCCCTCCTATTGATCCCGGGAGAAGCAGCACATTTTCAACCCCAAACGCCAAGTGATCCATCAAAGCAAGGATTTGCAAATGTAACCGCGGACCCTCGTAGCGTTTTTCAGTGGGTAAAAAAAGCGCTTCCCTTTCTCCTTGCAAAAATGCAGAGTTAGTTCACACTCCAGTTTTTGAAGTGTTGTGTTAATTTTAGGGGGGACGTCCTCTTGCAGAAGTGCACATGTTTACTCACACACACACACTTCTCGTGTATAACTTGTTGTAGTTGGATGCAATTTTTTCCTGATATTTTTTCGGATTGCCGTGATATTAAAATCATAGAATCATTTCAGTTGGAAAAGACCTTTAGGATCATTGAGTCCAGCTGTTAACCCAGCACTGCCAAGTCCAAATCTTTCACGCTGTTGGAGAAGGTTAATTTGTTGAACACAAACAACTGGCAGTGCCTTAAGCTGTTCACTACTCCCTTTTTCTTGATACCAGCAGCTTTTCCCCTCCTGTGACTTGCTCTGAAGCTTTACTCGCCCCTTCTTTCAACTGATCTCCAGCATTATATTATTTATGAATAAAGGTCACCCCGTGAGGAAATGGCACATCTACTAGAAAACAATGTGCACTTTCTAAATTTGAACCGAGTCGTTTCCGTTCTTTGATTTAAGTTTAGTTACTTCCTGTGGTTTCTTGTCCTACGCCGCTGCTGAATCTTTGGATCGACTCCAGGATAAATTGCACTCTTTCAATGAAATTAGAAACTGCGGCAATAGACGGCTCAGCCAGAACGGCTGGTAAACAGCACTTCAGCTAAATATTAGTGCACTTAGTGGGCTGAAGAAGAGTGTCTCATTACCTGTGTGAGGTGATGGATCAAGCCAGACCCATGTGGGTGCTCTCCTGGGTGCTGCACCATTGGCTCCCACTGTGGTTTGCCACCGGAAAAGATGCTGAGCAAGCGCTTCCACCTCCCGCGGGAGAGATGAAGCAGCCTTTGGAATCAGCAGCTCCCAGTGGAGATGGGACACTTCCTTACCAAAACCAAGTCATCCTCCCACAGGCAGATTCTGGGTTAGCAAGGACAGGTGTTCAGCCCCACGCTCCGAAGCACCTTTGTACCACGCCAATGCTCTTGCAAGCCACAATCTTGCATCAGGTTTTTTAGGGATCAGAGTCAACTGGGGAAAACCCCCAAAGCTTAGATAAGTCATTTCAGGGAGTTTGCTGGCAAACCCACATGTGTATATACACCAGTAGCCCTGAGATGTGCTTTGCCTCAGCAAAACCCCTGAGTGGGCAGTTCAGTTGCTGTGACTGCAACCCTCCCAGGACCAGAAGCCAAGGTTAGGGAGAGAAACACAGTAGCAAAGGATGAGGGAGGCATTTTATACCAGGGCAAGTGTTCTGACTCCCTTGAACTCAAGTTTACCTTGTAAGACCTTCTACATAACAACCAGTCTCAGTGAAGATCCCTGTTGGGCTGGGCTTGCAGGATACCTCAATAACCATGTGCTCCTTCTCTCTCCCCATCCCTTTTCTTTCTCCTTTCCTTCCCCCAGGATACTTAAGCACAGATTTTTCACCAGTAGCCAGACTGCTTTCTCAATGGAGCCCCGGATCCCCCACAACATCACCGTCGTCCCCAACTCTGTGATGGTCCAGCCCCTGCTGGACAGTCGGATCCCCTATGGGCGGCTGCAGCACCCGCTCACCATCCTACCGATCGACCAGATGAAGACAACCCACATCGAGAATGACTACACCGACAACCCCACCGCCTCCCACCTGGCAGCCCAAAAGCGTCCTCGAGGCCCCCATGAACTGGTCTTGACCAACCAGCACCTGCAGCGCTGTGAGCAGGATGTCACCCATCCCTGGATTTCATTCAGCGGGCGCCCCAGCTCCATCAGCAGCAGCAGCAGCACATCCTCAGACCAAAGGCTCCTGGACCACATGGCCCCAGTGCCTGTGGCAGAGCAGTCCTCCCCCCGAGCAGTTCGCATTCAGCCCAAGGTGATTAACTGCAAACCCCTGGACCTGAAGGGACCCGTGTCTCAGGAACTGGACAAGCACTTTCTGCTGTGCGAAGCCTGTGGGAAATGCAAGTGCAAGGAGTGTGCGCTGCCCCGGACTCTGCCGTCGTGCTGGGTGTGCAACCAAGAGTGTCTCTGCTCGGCACAGAACCTGGTCAACTACTCCACCTGCATGTGTCTCGTCAAGGGCGTCTTCTACCACTGCACCAACGAGGACGACGAGGGCACCTGTGCCGACCACCCCTGCTCCTGCTCCCACTCAAACTGCTGTGCCCGCTGGTCCTTCATGAGCGCCCTGTCCCTGGTGCTCCCCTGCTTGCTCTGTTACCTGCCAGCCACCGGCTGCGTCAAGCTGTCCCAGAGATGCTACGACCAAGTGAGCCGGCCCGGATGCAGATGCAAAAACACAAACAGTGTCATTTGCAAGGCATTGCCAGAGAGCAAAGGGCCAGAAAAGCCCTTTTGATAGTTTGGGAGGACAGGGAATGGGAGGAGGCTCCACGGAGCAAGGTGGTGTTGGTTCTTTTTAATAACCTGTGTTCTGAGGAGAATGTTAGCCTCTCGCCTTTGGAGAAAGCAGAAGCAACTATTTCCACGAACTGAAGCACTTTGGGTTATTCAGGGTTTCTGGAACTGGTCACAATTTAAATAGATGGGGCCAAAGGAGGAATGTTAATAATGCAGAGTGAAGGCTGAAAACCTACGTACATCACGAAGTACAGCTGCTTAAAATCTCCCGGTTTGGATGGACGGCTGCTCACGGTGCCTGTGCACCGCAGGAACCATTAACTGCTCGCTTGGCAGGCACGGCCGCACAAGCAATACCCATTCCCAGCTGCGGAAAGCTGCTTTGGATTCATATTCAGGGCGGGCTTCTTGTTTCCGCTTTCCTTCCAAACTCCAACTTGCTACCAGCAGCCTGTTGAAGGTGACAGGGTAACTCCCTCCACCTTCCTTCCCCTCCTGCACACCGCTGGAAGGGCTGGTTGCACACACAGTACATGTTTCTCAAAAGGTTTCTGTGTCCCTCAAAGATTTTTTTGAACCAGAAGCGAAGATACATTTTGCTTGTTGAAGGGTCTTTTACCCTTTAGGCATATCCCACCTGGCCACGCTGATTTGGACCCTCTCTTTAAAGCAAGATGGTAGCAGGTCTGCTCCCTCCTGGGAGGAATAGCAGCAGGATGTGTTCGGGCAGTTGTATCAACACCGGGTCCTCCTGCCTGTAAGCTGATCTATAGCATCAGGTTTCACTCAATGGAATATGAATTTTCCATCTACAGTACAGACCCGCTCCAGGAGGATGTTTGCCAAATCCCATTTCTCCAAGGTGTGCACTCGTTCCCCTGATGCCAGAGCAAAGGGGATCTTAACTCACACTACAGAGCAAAGATGGTCAGTGTTTGTTTCTCTAAACCTCTGGTAAAAAAAATCACAAAACCCGAAGTGTACAGTGCACATAAGTGTATTTTTCTAGGGATCTCAATCCAGTACCTCCTCTCCTGGAACAAGCTCTTCTTTGCTCATTAAATATTAAGATTTTTATTTGGTTTTGTCTTAGGGATGAATGGCATTTGCTTGAAGTACAGCCCATTCCCCCATCCCTATTGCTGCTGTTGGACTTTTGCCTCCTCTGTACAAAAGTGTCTTTTTAAATGTAAAGAATGCATTTAATGTTTATTTTAGTGTTAACACACCCTAGGGAAAGCCAGGGGAGGGAAGAGAGCAAAGTTAACAAATGTACCCATGGTTTTCAGCATACAAATATCATTGGCTGTGTCCATGCACTCATCCTAGGGCTGGTTCTACCTCCTCTTAGGATGCAGTAACCCCCTCCCAAGGATGCCATAACCCCTCTCTCCTGACAACTACAAGGTGCTAAACAAAAATCTTTGTCCAAACATGCAACGCTCTAATGAGTAGGTAGGTACTTGTTGCATACAGAAAACTGATCTAGTCTCTTTTTGCGTTCTTAATTAGAGGAGATTTCCTCAGTAAATGCACAGCAGTGACAGTGAAATGTCATCTCTAATTAGATAAGCAATAGGCAGAGCTCATGTAGCATTTCCAGGAATCCCGTTGGCTTGGTTGCGATACGGCCACTGTGAGGGGTTGGCAGGAGTGCACTGATGGGACTCTGGTGTCTTTGGTTTTCAGCTCACCTGGATGACTTGGGGTTTAGTTAAGTTTAGTTGTAGATATTTATTGAAGGGGAGATTAAAAAAAAAAAAAAAAAAAAAAACAAACCAACAAACTTTCTATATTTATAACATTTGTTAGCTTGTACATGATAAATCATAGAAAAAGGGATATGAAGTCTGTTCCCAGATAACAGTTCCTATAATTTAGC
The DNA here is from genome assembly GCF_009829145.1 of Chiroxiphia lanceolata. NCBI lineage: Eukaryota > Metazoa > Chordata > Aves > Passeriformes > Pipridae > Chiroxiphia > Chiroxiphia lanceolata. Next base: position 8,125,001 of record NC_045651.1, read on the forward strand.
CTCATGTTAACTGTATGGGGACACCAGGAAGCAGGTGGGGATCCAGAGCTGTGTTTATTATCTTGCACAAATTGGAGGGGAAAAGAGAACAGGAAAACCAACCCCAAACTAGCTGAACTGTTGGTTGAATGTATAAGGTATTGTATTTAATAAGAGAAATCATTTTCCTAAGATGCAAACAGACTAAAAAACACAGCAGAAGAGGTATTAACTGCTGCCCTCCTCTGTTGGGACCACACATGTCCAAATGGCCTCCACCCAAAGTTGTTTTGCTTTTTTGACCCTCTGTCCCTGGCTGTTCCTGGGGGATTTGTGCTGAAAATCCACACTAGCAAAGCCCATGGCTTGGCTGCATGGTCCTTGTGAGCAAAGACAACGCTGGAGTGGTCGCCACTGTGCCAATCTACACTCATGTACATACACCCAGCAACCCCAGATGGATTTCCTTTCATTGTACATAGCTGTAAACTATTTCTCTGTTGGTTTGTTTTAATATATAAACCCTGTTAGCTGATCCCATGCTGGAAGGCTGTAAAGCGTTAGTGGATGTATTAGAGCAGTGGTCAATGTAGCAGAGCGACCCTCCCTCTTCTCCTCAGCTCCCGGCACAGCCACCAGACTCTGCTCCATCAGCTCCCAGCCCAAGGGATGGCAAGAGGGTGCTGAGCCCTGTGCAGAGCACTCGGAAAGGGGCAGGCTCGGCCACAACTGGGGCTCTGCCGGCGGCACTGGCGGAGGGTACGGAGGGTACGGTTCCTGTCAATAATGTCCTTATTCCCCTCTCTCTCTCCACCCCAACACCTCCATTCCCCCATCCCCTTTGAAGGTACTTAGGTCTCCTGCCACCCCTGAGATGCCCTTTGGTCACGGTGCCCTTTCACCTCACCCCAGTGTGAGCACAGAGTGGCAGCTCTGCCACCCTCCCACGGGCTGGGTCCCCCCACTGACAGAGGGACAGCTGCTAATCAGCACAAACCTCGGGAGTGATGTTGGCTCTCCAGCCACGCCACTGTGGTGGGGTGACCATGAAGGCAAGAGTGGAGGTGAGGGCAGGTTTTCCCCGGGACAGGTGCCTTGGCACCGCGGCGCAGTGCTGAAGGAGGAGGGGGATGGCAGGGAGCCTGCACTGCTAATTACTGCAGCACTGCTAATTGCTGCAGCAGGTTCATGCCAGGGTTTGCCCTCTGCCCACACACAACAGCCCAGAAAGCAAGAAGGGGTGTCCTGACAGTGCTGGCAATGCCACACCACGGCCCCAGCTGGAGCTCAGCACCAGCAGAGCAGTTTCAACAGACAAACACACCCTCACTGCACCCACTGGGCACGAGGAGCACTTACCAAATTTGTTGCTCCCCAGGCACCAGCTTTGCCACCCAGATGAACCCTCACCCTTCCTCAGCACTGGGTATTCCCTTCCCCTCCCATGCTCAGACACGCTGAGAAATGTTTCCCTCTTCTCCTCTTACCACCCCTCCACATGTACACCCTGAAATGTTACCACAGAAGGTTTTTCTTTGTATAGAATATTTATTTTGAAGCTCTATTTTAATAGTATTTATTTTAGAAAGTCTACTATTGTAAGAGTTCTTCTGTTTGTGAAGAAAAACAAGTACTGATGAATGTACTGATCTAGAAATTATATATATATATAAATATATATTGTTAAATATATAAATGGCTGTTGTGGTTCTTTAAAAAAAAAATCCCAAAGAATGCTTATAGCAATTATTCTAAAAATACAAACTAAGAGTAGCCCAGAATTGGTTATTTGATGCTCTCCAGACTTGCCAAGGAACTGAGGGTGATGCTGGGATTGCTCTGCCCCACGACCTGGCATACTGGGGCTCATCATCCAATTATCCCACAAATCACCTGCAATGGGAAGAGCCAGCTCCTCAGTGAGGGGGAATACCCTTCTCTGTCCAGTTGTAGGATTAATTCTTTCCTTCCCTCCACCTCTTAAATATATCAGAAAGACTTGCCTGGAAGTCAGGCTGCTTCTTCCACAAGGCTAAAGCTCAACCCTCAGTGTGAAAATTTGGGCTGACATTAAAGAAAACCAACGCCAAAGTCAGCAGCCCCCACCACATAGAGGGATTTTGCCGACCCCCATCCCACAGAGCCTCTCTTAACATTTCAGACCCACTGCCTGCTCTCCTGCTTCTCCTTTCCAGGAGCAGAGCCTGTGCTATTTGTACACAGAGCGTTTGGCGATGGGGTCTGCTCCAACACCACCCCCACCCTCACCGGGTGAGCAAGTGGGATGGGAGTGGAGGTCAGGGGAAGGCTGGGAGAGCTCTCCCCCCCACACTGCCTTCTCCTGTGCTTGTTAACACAAGTAGTGGCTTCCAACAGGTATAATTTCCACCATTTATGAGTCTCCAGGACACGAGGGGAGCTCCAGGCTTTACACACATTTGGGCTGCCTGCACAGGGCTCCACATCCCACAGCAGCATATCTCCACCCACCCCTGCCACCCCTGATGAGGGGTGTCCCTGCACACAGGGAGCAGGAGGGGACTGAACCCCTCCTCACTTCCCCAAGTCATCAGAAACTCTCCCTGTGCTGACACCAGTGTTGGCTCTCTGCAGACACAGCCATGATCCAAATTCCTCTGGGGGAGGGCAAGGGGTAGCAGGGTGTGAACCCCAACCCCATTTACCAGCAGCACAGAGCAGGACACGGTAGCCAGACCGAGCACACAGCACACCAAGGACACTGTGAACACGAACAGCCACTCACAGCCACCTCACCAAAGAGTGGGGAATGGTTTCCTCCACAGTTATTTCATTTGAGAGATAAGAAGTTGGAGCTGCTCCTACAGCACTATTTACCCTGGTGAGGCTGTGCTGCTGACACCAGAATGGGCACCACTGAGGTCTTGGCTGGATACAGAGCATCCTCTAACCCTGGCCAGCCCACCCCAAGGTCCCTGTGAGACCCCACACACCAGAGCAGCCAAAACTCTCTCACCTCCTTGAAAAGGGTAAGAAGCTGGCAAGGTCCAACTCTCTGAGTTTCTGTTCACCCTGCCCAGCCCTTGAGCCACATCCTGGGGCTCCCACCCACCAGCACCCACCACCCTTCCTTCCCCTCCGCCTTCATCTGCTGCCTCGTGTGTCACCAGTATCACATTAGACTGCTAAAAATAAAGGATCCGGGTTATTTTTCACCATTCCTGTTATTTATTTGCACGCACTGTGGAGCTGTGACTCACTGGAAGCGGTGCCATACTTTGTGTCATCACAGAGGTAACCTGAGCATGTTACCTGGCCTGAAATAATATTATTGAAACAATAATGTCGAGTTAGTCACTGGATCAGATAAAGAGACAATAACTACACTGTGCAGATCACGGCATCTGATGCCAAAAAATTTTCAATAAGGAAAAGATACTGAATTTGTTATGCTGGTGGTGATTTTTATTTTTTTTTTTAAGAAACAAGCTGAGCCAGGATGTATAAATTTAAATCAGAGTTTGGCAACACCGAGTGATGTCTTGCACATAAAGCTTTAAAAATGTCAACGTCTCTCTGCTGGAAGTGAACCAGAGCACTCTGGTTGATTTGACTAGTAGATGTTAAACTAATATTTTTTCAATCAATCAGAATTATTAGCCTTTTTTTAAACCTCTTTTACAACATTTTCAATAATTGACCATCAAAGGAAACCAACTCTAACATCACAAGCACAGGTTATAGGATACCAAAGAGATGCAAAGAGCTAAGAGTACAACAAACTCCCCAAGTTCCAAAGCAATGTCAGCTCTTAGACATCAGACCTAAGAGGGAATTTCTAGGGAATCCAAGCCTCAAAAATACCCTTTAAGCAGCATGTTAATTCTGAGATAATAGGCTGAAACTTATAGAAATGAGTGACCTGATCTAGTGGGTGGCATCCATGCCCATGGCAGGGGGTTGGAACAAGATGAGATTTAAAGTCCCTTCCAACTCAAACCGCTCTGTGAGTCTATGAAATGAGATGAAAATCTGATTCTGAAGTTTCTTTTAAAATTACTTTGCTCAAATATGTACTCAATAAACATGTTGAGATTTTCCCAAGGGTTTAAGAAACACCCTTGATGAGATGTGAGATTTGCCAGTACTGCCAGCAGCTGGAGGAGGATATGGGGAGGACAAACAAGCAACACTGGGCAGAAGTTGCATCCACCCTCGAAGGCAAACACTGTGATAATATGGCTTCACATGAAAAATAAATTTTAAACCAATTAAAATAAAATAAAACCTAATTTGTCCTTCCCTGACAGCTCCGAGGTGGGTGTTTTGGCCGGAAAGCAGGACACATTCTTCCCTAGTGAGACGCCTCTGTAAGAGCAAGGGGAACAATAGACATGACATGAGCCAGGGAAAGGCAGTAACGGCAGCAGGCAGTGATGCTCAACTCAAAAACCAGGGCTCTGGCAGCTCAGGGTGAGCTCAGCACCCTGAGGAGGGACTCAGTCCACGTGCATGGCACCACTGACTCTCAACCCTGGACCAAGGCACAACACATGCCCCACACATGGTTCATCAAAGCCCATAACACCAACCTGCCCGAGCTGCTCCAGTAAAGGGATTTTTTTTAACTCTTTGCTGTTACACAAATGCTTTCCCACCATGTGCACAGGTGCACAAATGGAGCCAGAGGGGGGTTGTTTGGTGCTGTTCCCCTTAGCGAGCGCCTCTGCTGTTTACATGGAAAGTAGGTAAGGGATTCAAGGTCTGGTCTGTCCTTAACAAAAAAAAAAGGTTATTAAAACTCAGCAGATCTGTATCCATGATCATGCTGCTGATCCAGGAACTTTCATTTCTTGAATTTCCAGAGGTGATGTTGAGGTGAGCGTGGCAAGGAGCCGCTGTGGCACAGGAAAGCTGCACTGCTCCCACACAAGTACCACCTCCCAAGTACTTACAGAGCCCCTTTCCCAGTTAATAAATAGTTTCTCTCACTGGGATTAGTGGTGTCTGAGTGTGGTGATGATGGCTAAAACAGGAGGGAGAGCCCCACGCCCCAGCCAGATGCAGAGTTGGTTCCTCAGAGGGACCCACATGTCACCCAGGGATAAATTTTGGCCTCTTGTGAACAGGAGACAAATGGCCAGGATAAATTGCCTTTGCACTTCGTTTTATTTCCTACTGACAGTAACCTCCCATTGAGGCAGTGAATCACTGGGCTGCCCCTCTGGCCCCCAGCAAGCACCATAAAATTTAGGGATGTCCTCAAAGAGCTGGGAACAGCCAGGACCCTTCAGAGAGGACCTGTGCTCCCACACTGAGCGAGCGCTCCCTTTTCAGGGAAAAAAGGAGGTGGCTACAGAGGTCAAGGTAAAGCCTTTCAGCTGGGAGAGGCAGATCTCAGCCCTCCTCTTGCACCTCACACTAGTGCCAGGCTGAGCCTCAACAGGCTTCAGGACAGAGTCATACTAAACAGACTCCAGGGACACCAGGTTTTGAGGCAGAAGGGGGGGGGAAGAAGGTTCACAGAAGTTTCTGACCTTGCTCAGGCCACCTGTAGCCCATCATAGCCCTGGGCATCCAGCTTAGACACAACCCCTGCTGCTGCTGCTCAGGGGTTGTTATGGCAGGTAAGAAAACAATCAGCAGGCAAAGGTGTGACTGGAGGAGATATTCTTCAAATGATGTTGGTAAAAATAGAAAACAAACTACAAACTTTGGGTCTCCCTGGTGCAAGTAGCTGCATTTTTTCCACATGGGCTCAGCAGCCCCCAGCAGTACACTGAGCTGGATGAGGGCTCCAGACCCAGAGCTCACCTTTCCCAGCACCCCACCCCTACCTATTAAACCCCAAAACCATCCAAGAACCAAACAGGATTTCAAATTTCTAAGGTTTTTGTTCACTGTGCCAGACCCCTTGCCCCACCAACCTCTGCCAGGAGTGAGAGACTGGCCAGGGCAGGCATCTCCCTGGCATCTCCTTTTCCTTTCCCAGTCCAGCTGGCCTCTGCAAACCCAAGGAGGATTTGTGCTCCTAAGCATAAAGGTCCCTGAATTTCTCCATAAAAAGCCTAAAAAAATTTATTTCTCAGTATCCCTGAATAGAGGGAAGGCTGACCCCTGTGCTCCCCGTTTATGTCACACCATTGCAGCTTCCATTGACATTTCTCTCCCCTTACAACAGGGGAATAAATAGAAGTTTGTGCATGAAGAAACTCTTATGAATAAATCATACAACCCCATTCTGCTCAGTGCCAGGTATGTTTGTGATTATGGGATGCCATTATGTAACTGGGTTTTCCTAATCACAAACACAATATTCTCGGAGCACGAAACTGGGACGTTCTGCACCACATCCCTTCACTCCTGTTACAGCACTGGAGCCTCCAAACACGTGCAGAGCAGCAAAATCCTCCAGCAAGAAACATCCTGCTCTGAGCTGGGAAGGAAATGGTTTATGTTGCCCCTTCAGTGGAGTTGTTTTGTCCAAAGAGATGCTGAAACATGAATATATAAGTAAAAAATCCATCCCTGTTGGTACAGGATATCACAGAATCACAGAATATGCTGAGTTGGAAGGGACACACAAGGATCATGAAGTCCAACTCTTAGGCTGCATAATCGCTTTTCATGGAGAGGGTGAGCTATTAGCACAGAACCTCCACTTTCAACCCCACAGGGTTCTGTGGTCTAACATGTCTGGGGCCCCACCAAAGCTAAATTTTTATCATCTCTTGTGTTTGAGGATGAGGATTCTGTTTTCCCCATCTGCCCCTTCCCTCAGCAGCAGCCTCATCACGTTGACACTCTGTCGCAAATAACTTCAAGGCTGGCACAAACCAGCTCCCCTGATATTCCTGTAATCATCCCTGGGAATTCAACCATATTTATTTCTTCCTTTACATGAGTGTCTGTATATCCACTGCTAAGAAACCTTCAGGCATACTGGGGGCTGAAACTAGATGGCCTTTAAGGTCTCCCCCTACCCAAACCATTCTATGATTCCCCAAATTCAGAGTGACTGAAGCACAGCAGAAGACTCATGCCTAAGCCAGGTGGGACTGAGTTACAATGAGTTATGAACAGGAAAATTTCCACCTTACCAGGGTGCCCCCAGCAAGACACCTGCTGCCCACAGCACCCTCTCCTCAACAGAGTCAGGTTGCATCAGGAAGCAGGACTCACCTGCTCTCAAGCAGGAGAGAATTTGGCTGCACATTATCAGAGTGAATAGGAGGTGAGGGTGTAAAATAAGGCCAGAGAGTGCTCACTGAGGCGTGGAGATAAAAAAATATTGCTTGGAAGGATCCCGTGCTGCTGGGAAGCAATGGGTTTTCCTTCAGGTCCCAAAGATGGGAGTGCAAAATGTAGTTTAGAACTCCAGGGAGGCAACAATATATCCTAATGATCCCTAATGATCCCTCAGTCATCTCCTTTTCAGGGTGAGCCTGGCTGAACACTGTAAACTGCAAAGGAAACCCAGAATGACAAACAATTGTAGGAACCTGAAAAACCAAGTTCCTCTGTATTTCATGGGAAGTGAGATTTTAAATCCTCCGACCTGTCTGTCTGAGGGGAAGTGGGCAATAAATAGCAGCCGGGTTGTTATCAAGAGGATGTGAGCTATTTATAAAAAATTCTTGGGCTTTTTGAACTCTGTTTAGAGAGGCAATATCCTTCGCTTGGGTAATTGGGGGACTAAAATGCTAAAGCAAACAAGATTACTCAGCCACCTTGGGAAAGTTTAGTGCTTACTTGTGTGTTTCTGAATTTTTAAGCATATTTAAACAGCTGCATTGTTATTGTCCCCAAATCCAGAGGGGAGCAGGAAGAGGGCTTTGAGATCACAGCATACACAGGGACACACCAACATCCAAGGACTGCTCCTGGCACACAGGGATCCAACCATCCCCACTCAGATTCTAACAGCTGATGGCTACATCACTTCATCAGTTTAAAAGTCCAGGTTGGACAGGACTTGGAGCAACCTGGTGTAGTGGAAGGTGTCCCTGCCCATAGCAGGGAGTATGGAAATGGATGATCTTGAAGGTCCCTTCCAACCCAAACCATTCTATGGTTCTGTGACTAATTGGAATTACCTTACATGAATGAAATGCCTTGTCTGAAAAGGAGTTTCTGTGTGTCTAATAACACGTTGGCTTCCCAGCAGGATTAAACCCCCTCTACCTCTGAGGCAAAGAACAGGTACCAACTCATACCCAGTGCAATAGCAGAAGAGGGGGAGGTTTTGGTGGGACAACAAGGGGAAAAGGGAAATGGCACTTCATGTAAATAGGATGCACCCCACAACACAAGGATCCATACAAAGCACTAAAGACCTCCTTGCTCAAGAGAAACTCATCTCTCTGATGAATAATTGCCTTTAAATAAATTAGGAGACTGTCCTGCCTTTGTTGGGACAGCCAGCACATGGAGATGCACTCAACTTTCAGAGAATCAGGGCCGAGAGCCCACAGGGCAGCAGCAGGAGCCAGGATGGAGCACAGCCATTCTAGGAGGGGCAGTTCAATGCCCAGGTCACATTGGCCACAGTGCCCTGACCCTCCCAGCACCACATGGTGATGGATTTAGGGTCGTTCAGCTGGGAAACTTCGAGTGCAACCTTAGGAGCTGCTTCCATTCATGAGGTCCTGACCTTCTTCCATGCAAAGCAACAACTGACACACACCAGGGAAACATCCCTCCTGCCCATCCTTGCTGTCCCATGATCCACATGTCAGGATGTGGCACCAAAGGGAGCCCTGAAGGCTTTCCACTGGCTGCTTTTTTATTTTTCTGAGCCCAGCCGTCAGGCAGACAACGCTGCTCCTGTGTGGGAACCACACACAAAGTGTCCTGACAAAATGATGGCATCGTCTAAAATACACAAACATGCTCAAAAGAAGGAAAACCATGAAATTAAGGATAACAAACAACAAAGAGAAACTCATACACAGAATCTCTTAGTGTTTATGAGTCACTAAGGCCTTCCTGCCTCCTCTTATAAATTGTGGGAATCCGCTGTGGTCCATCCTCTCCTTGAAAACCACGGAGGTGCTATTTTCCTCACAGCCCAGCACTGGGGGCAGAGGGAGCCGCTGCACAAATGAAAGATCTTTTTTTTTTTTTCTTTTTCTTTTGCCTTCTTATTTTTTTTCTTCAAAGTAGGAAAGCAAATCTGAGGAGCAAATGCTGCAAGGCGCGTAAACAGAGGCGACTGCAGAAGCCTTGGCGATGAGATCATCGAGCGCCTTGGCCCGGCGCTGTTTTCCGACAGCAAAGGGCTTAACAATGGAATGGATGGGAAATGCCAGGAAAAGTTAAAGAGCTTTGGACACAAGGTCTTTGTAAAAGCTCATTCTTTATTATTAACAAACAGCTTCTCCCCATCCTTCTTCCTTTCTCCCTTCAGCAAATGGAGATTTTCTTTCTTAAGTCTATTTTTTTTTTAATCTTAGCATTTTTAACCTCTCCCAGAATGCCTGTCCTGCTCCACCCAGGCTGGCCCACCATGATGGGATGCCAACCACTGCATCACACCTTCATGACCACCATCATCATGTAGTGGAAGGTGTCCCTGTCCGTGGCAGGGGGGTGGAGCTGGAGGATTTTTTAAGGTCCCTTCCAACACAAACCATTCTGTGATACTTCGATCACCCTGAGTTGTGCTCTGACTTCAGAGGTGAGATTTCCCTGCTGGGGGGTTGCAAGAGGGAACAGTCCCACCCTTGTGCAGGGCAGGTGCTCAAGCACCCACGTGTTCCCAGAAGGAAAGACCATCACATCTCAGTCAGGCAGAGCCCGTGCAAACACTTTTTGTATCCTGAGGGAAGGATGCTCAGCCTGTGCTTCCTGGTTAAAACTGGAATGCACAAACTGGAACCAGGAACAGCTAGCTTTTGGGGATTTTTATGTGAAAACCTCACAAAACAGGATCTCAGACAGCTTCAAGAGAAGCCACCCAGGCTCACTCAAACCAGGGTCAGCCTCGAACAGCTCATTCAAGTTGCAAGTAAAACACTGGCTAAACACATGGGCACATTTAGGGACTCTCAGTACCAACTTCACATGTAGATTTAAAAATAGGATTGTAAGATCAGGAAGAAATTCTTCCCTGTGAGAGTCATGAGACACTGGCACAGGTTGCCCAGAGAAGCTGTGGATGCTTCCCTGGAAGTGTTCAAGGTCAGGTTGGATGGAGCTCGGAGCAACCCGGTCTAGTGGAAGGTGTTGGGAGTGCTCAGCAACACACCTCCACTGACATGGGCACTGATCAGTGCACATGATCCCTTCTGTCAGCTCAGAAAACACTTCTCTTGCTCCCTCTGGATTCCTTGGTTTCCACACCACAAGCATTGGAAATAAAATTATTATAATAATGATTATACTACAACAAAAAGGCTACCCCCAAAATTACATACTTTGGAAGAAACAAGGGAGTTAAAAACCCTGAAATGTCAGCTGCAAGTGTTGTAATTTTATGTTTGCACTAACTAGAGGACATGTCTCAGCAGCCCCTTTCAGCACCAATAACCTCTCCCTGTCGGAGCAGCCCCAAGCCAGGGGACAGGCAGGGATCCTGCTGCCAACAAAGCTAAAAACACCAACAAAAAAGAGAATTCAGGACTAAAAATCTCAGAGATGGAGTGGAACCAAAGAAGGATTTTACAGCTACTTCGTACTGCTGCAAGTGGCTGCAACAGGAGCAGAGCATCTCGTGGGCACACCCAAAGAGAAAATGGTGTCTATGCAAGACAGGGACCTGGAGATGGATTTTCCTATTCAGATTGAATCATTCTTGGCATAAAGGGAACAACTTTCTCAAAGTTTTTTTCCACTCCTATTTGCACTGTAAAGCTCCTTTGTGGGTACCATTGTCTACAGAGGCAGCCTCAGCACCAACTGGTGTCCAAACAGTCCAAGCAGCTATGGACACACATCCAACCAAGAGCCGGCAACCCTGCTTGGACTGTTCAGCTTCACAGAGAATGTCAGTCATTTGGAAATGTTATGGAAACCTCCCCATTTCCTCAGGAATATTAAAGAGATAAGTAAAACCACAAAGTAAATTTTTTCAGCATCCAGGAGCTGAGGGTTTGGGGTGCTGTAACAGGCACATTTCAATATATGATTCACTTGTACACAGTTGAGAACTGAGTCAGGGAGCCTGATCCTGTTACCCTGCCCCCAACTCCAACTGCCCCCAGCACTCATGTCCATGGTGAGCCAGCCACACTCAGAAGTCCTGGCTGTGGCCACATGCATCAGACATAGGAACAGCACTGGGGTAGGGGCTCTGCACCTCCTGCCTGGTACCCAGCACCAGCCTCAGCAGCACCTCCTCTCACCTCCACCTACATTTAAGCTGGACTAACAAAATCACTCCCTCTTCTGCCTCAGCCAGAGGCAGGGATGCTGGAGCACTGCTCATACACAAAACAACCCTCTTCCTCCTCTTCTAGTTTTCCTTTGCTTCTTCTTATTTCCTACAAAGCTGATCATATGTTGTTCAGTGCCTGGAAACTCATCCACCGGAAAACACATCTCCTGTTTCCTTGTCAAGCAAGAGGATGGGACAGACACAAGGGTGACATTGCTGGGGACCCTCACCCAGGGTGTTGAGCTTGTGCTGTTATCCCATCCTTGACCCAGCCTGAAATCCAAGTCAGTGCCATGTCTCCAGGCTGTGCTGGCCCTGCCAAACTGGCTACTAAGTCCCAGATTTACATAAGACCCAGTGGAAAAACCCTGGTGTGGGACCCCTGGGATCCGCCGGTGTCCCGAAGTCGCAGCATCAGACACATCCTCATGTCAGTACCTCCAGAGCATGTGGCAGGCAGTGGAAAGGCAGTGCTGACAGAGACCATGAATAAAACAATAGGTACCACTCATCGCCCTGAGGGCTTCCTCATACCGGGACCTAATTTCCCTGGAAAACAAAGAACAATTCCCTGCACCATGTATTGATGGGTCTTGGATTTGGTCCCCAGTACAAACACACACACACACACACACACAGTTTCTTCTTTTACATTTTTGCCTGATGATTTGCATGACAAGCCTAATAAAAGCCGAGACAAATAACCCAAAACACACAAAAATGTGATACTGTTTCCTATTAACGTCCAAAGCACTTCAGTGACTGTAGGAAGGAACTGCATTAAAACACCAGAACAAAAAAATTAGAAAAGAATTTTAAAGATAAACCATGCATGGAAAAAATATATACGTAAATGGGGATTATATACATATATATGTGGTAGGATAACGTGGTGCTGCCAGGGTTGCTCCATGTGGGCATCCCCATGTCGGCAGCCAGATGCTGCAGCTTCAGCCCCAGCCAGTTCAGCACATTTGAGATCTATCCTTGCCTTTGAAACCACCGTGACGGGACCCTGGAAAGGCAAAAGGTCCCCGTGATAGGGCTTGGGGCTGTCCCTTCCCATCCTGGAGTGCCTAAGAGGTGAGGGCAGTGATGGTGAAATGGGCCCTTCCAGTATAGCCCTGCACATCCCATTGAACCTTCTGTGGCTCATCCCTTCCTGACCCACAGCCGGGGCCATCACCCCTTCCTGACCCACAGCCTGCCACTGTGACCCATCAGAGGTCACTTTTCAGGAGCTGCTTCCCAGGGCATCATCTCACCAGTTACCTGCAGCAAGAGGCTGTTACAGCTGTAACCCCACCAACACAGAGCAGCAGCACAGCCTTGAGCAGCAGGAGCCATCCCCGTCCCCAATCTGGGGTCGGCCCTTGCTGAAAAATAACCCCGGTGCTGTGAGGGAGAGCGGGGCCACAGTGGGGTGAAAACCATCCGGCCTCGGCAGAGCAGAGAGGATGTTCTGGAGAGGTTTTTCTTGGCAGGAGTGATGGGGCTCTCGCTTCCTGCCCAGCAGGGGGACATCCCCCCCCAGGGACCCCGAGGCTGCAGGGACGGAACATCCCATTCATGTCCTGCCTCTCGGCCTCACTCGACTCCAGCCCAGCCGGAGGAGAACAGGCTCTACCCTCCAGCTGCATGGGTGTGCTGTCCAAAAAAACAAAAACCCCCAAAAACTACCAAAAACTGCCAACAAAACATCTCTACTGTAAAGGGAACACAAACAGCACGCGCGCTTTAAACCAGGAGTGCTCTTCTCTTCCCTCTCGTATATACCGATGATCTACCTGTGGGTCTTGCAGGTTTTTTATTATCAAATTACCCTGATGGCTGTGGGAAATAGGCATCAAAATTTAAAATTGCAATCTATACATGAACAGCTTTGTATAGAAATGGGAACAGCTCTTTCAGAAGCTGATAGTGGACTGAAAACAACCTTTTCCAACTGTGATTGTGCCAAGCAGCTGCAAGAAAGAAATACCGGCAGGAATGGAAAAATGTTTCCATGTGTTTTCCTAGGCCAGCTGCCATGACAGAGCCCAGCACAGGGGCACAGTGAGCCCCCCCACAGGTGTTTGCAGTGGTCAGGGGTAAATGTTTAAGGCATCTTGCTGCAAAGAGCAGCCACCGGCAGAGCCAGGACAACCGGAGCTGGGCAAGTGGAAACTGGCCCCCGCTTTGCGATGCAGAATCCAGTAGCTCAACTTGAAACCACTTCCTCTACCTCCCAACAATGCACAGAGGAATTTCCACAAATCCCAAAGCTGCCCTGACTTCCATTTCTAAACTTGGAAAAAGAAATACCAGGACATTCCTTTGTTGTTCCAGCTCACTCACTGTTTGATCTGGGTTTTTTGCTCCAACTGAGCCAATTAAAGAATCCCAATTTCCCTTGGAAAAAAAAGCACACACCGGTAACAAACAATGCGTTTGCTTCTTTGATTTTTAACTAATTGTTTTTGAGTTGAAGGAAAACCTGCCACCTCATTTGGGTCCATGTGGTTTGATGCTTAAATACCATTTTGGCCAGAGAGATGAGCATGATAGAGGCATTTGCAACTACATTTCTGCCCTCTGGAAGGAAGCAGTCCAGTGCTGCATTTATTGAACATGCTATTTGGGATCACAGGAGCAGCTTGAAATATAAACACCCCCACCCCAAAACCACAGTCAGTCCCCACCAGTGCCAGCACAGTCCAACAGTGCCCCACCAGCTGCCAGGGCAGAAACTCCCCAGCACTGCCACTCTCCTTGGAAATACTTCTATGGTTATTTTATATATATTTTTCCACATCTATAAAAATTCTATTTCTTTTTTATTTTATTCACTTATATTTTCAGTGGATTTGCCTTTTCCATGTGCTGTGCCACCCATCCTGATCCCTGCTGCCTGAGTCTTCCCTTGCCATGCCCCAAGACCCTGCTTTCCCTGCCCAACTCTCTGCCTGTAGTTGGATTCCCCCTCGCATCCCTGTCTACATTCCCTACCCACTGATCCCACAGTAAAATCCCCTTCCTCACTGTCCCACAGCCCCTCTGCATGTGGGCAGTGTCTGGGCCATCCCCTGCGGAGTGGTGGGACATGCAGCACAGGGACAACCACCTCCACCAGTGTCCATAACCACCTGCCATGGAAGGTCTGGACACCAGCAGAAGGAGCTGGAATTAAGCCAGTGGCACACAACAGGGCCAGGGTCCCTGCTCACCCTGCAGGGACACAGGAGTCCCAGGTGATGCACTCAGACATGGTTGGTCCCCACACAGCCCCACTGTTTGTCCCCTCCACTGTCCCCAGGGGTGTTTGGATGGAAAATACCATTTCCTTGAACTTACAAAGGATCTGTCAGTATAAATCACTGCACTGAAAAACAAGATACAGGCTCCAAGGTGAAGCACTATCCTGCAGGATGCTCCAGGATTTCCTGATGGCCACTAGAGAACATCAAAGGAGTTTAAGCAGCACCGAGAGCCAGATCCAGGTGCCAAAGCTGATCAGGGATGAACATCTAAAGTGTTCAAAAAAATATGTAGGTGTGGCTCTTGGGGACATGGATTAGTCACGGCCTTGGCAGTGCTGGGATAACAGTTGAACTTTATGATGTCAGAGGGCCTTTCCAGCCTAAATGATTCCATGATTCTACCTTGACTTGCAGAGAGTATAGCTGCTAATCACAAACTCTTTCACCAAAAATAATTCTGGCAGCCTCTTAACCACAAAAACTGCAAAGCTGGTAGGGTGACTCTTGCCTCAAGTGCAAGGAAACATCTATTCTTCTGCCAGGAAGAACAAGAGACATGAACCTTGAACTTGAGGAGGAAGGACCAGGTTCCTGTTGTTCAGCTGGAGCAATTAATTGCATGTGTACCAAGAGAAGCCAAACAGGGAAACACACACATGCTGGTCATGGAAAGTCAGTACAAAGCCAGTGCCACTGGCTGGAACTGGTGGGACAGCCTTAGAGAGAGGAGGTGACCCCATCCCCTCCATCACAAAGCAGAGCTGGTGGCTGCAGACCATGGCTATGCCCCATATCCATCTGTGAAGCTCAGTACAGCAGGAATGAGCCTCCAAGCATGGATCCAGTGTGGACAATAGACCATCAAGTCCCCATCAGGCTGGGGCCCCAGTAAACCATAAGGAAGATGCTGCAGTGCAGCATCAAAGTGATGTTGGGCATCATTAGGGAAATTTTCTTCTCATGCTGCAACAGAAGCAAAGCTCAGACCTCTGTCTTTTCCCTTTTTTTTGGTAGTATCTTATCATCCAAGAGCTCATTAGCAAGGAATTCCTCATGCTGTTTATTTTCCATTTGTCCATATGTTCCCCACAAGCTCAGCATCATCTCTGTTTTAAGTTTATACTTAGCAGCAGTAATTGGAAGGGATGAACAAAGGCATGAAGGAAGGCAACACACGCACAAACAAACTGCCCAGATGTTTTGGATTCCTGCATTTCCCCAAGAAGCAGGATCCTTAGCGTTTTGATCATGTCATCACAGTACAGAGCTACAGCTCAGAACACAACTGGCTCCTCTCTCCTGACTCCTGGTCACAGAGACAGGAATTCAAGTCACCATGAGCGACCCAAATCTGCTCATAACACAACAGAAAGCAAAAACCTGGGATGTGCCTGTTCAGCACCAATGCCTGCAGTGGGCTTGTCCCAGGGACAGATTGAGCTTCAGACTTTAAAAATTCAGGACAAAGCAAAACTCCTCAATTCACACAATCTGCTCCCTAAGCAGACCAAGAGCTCACCTGACTCTGCAAGCATCATTTGAGCATTTTGTTATTTCATGTGCTTGTTTCCCCTGAAGTTTTATGTACATTAGAAATCAATTTAAACTTAACCAAAATAAATCAGCTTTAATAATGACAAGAGAAAGGGGAATGGCCTTAAAATGAAAGAAAATAAGGTAGATTTAGATGAGGTGTTAGGAAGAAATTCTTCCCTGTGAGAGTGGTGAGGCCCTGGCACAGGTTGCCCAAAGAAGCTGTGGCTGCCCCATCCCTGGAAGTGTCCAAGGCCAGTTTGGATGGGGCTCGGAGCAACCTGGTCTAGTGGAGGGTGTCCTTGCCCATGGCATGAGGGTGGAACAAGATGAGATTTAAAGTCCCTTCCAGCCCCAGCCAACCTGTCATTCTATACATCATGAAACATGGCTTTGCACTAGTTAAATTAAAGTGGTGTTTGTTTGCTCGTAGATAAGGCCTTGGTTTTCAATGCAGTTATTGCAAAACATGGGACAACCCTGAGATACTCTACAGAATGGAAAGAATTAAAAAGAAAATATCCTGGTAGTTGTGCAAGGTCCAAGGAGCTGTGGACAGTGAGAACTACTGAATGAGGGGATGGCATTGACATTCCAGTTCCCAGTCTTCCCTTCCATTCAGAACACAGCAGCGAGAACAGGAGGGAAGATTAATGAGAGGAAAAACTGTGACCACAGCAAATAGAGTGACTCATGCCCACTCCATGGTCTTCATTTCTAATCTGGAATAGTAATTTTCCGCTGGACCAGATTAAATATATTTCTCCTCCTACTGAACCCATGGCCAACCACTGCCTGGGTGAAACCAGCCTCAAAATTATTCCAGCTCTGCCCCAGCCATGCACCAGGAACACAGGCTAGGGACAGGGAAAAAGAAAGCACAGCAAAGAAATCCCTCCTGTTCCCTATGGTTCCAAAAGGCAACAGTCTCCTCCAAACCACTGCTGCAGGATGGCAAGAATCAGCAGGATACACAGAATTAATTAAAGGGAGAGCACTAAAAGCAGACTAAAGACTGGAAATGATGTTCTAAAGCACAACTCACATTAAGATCGGAAGGGGAACTTCCCAATTTGATGGCAGAAAGCAATTTACTTCAATTAGCAGAGACATAACCAGAGCACTTGCTTAATAGGAGTATTGCATCTCCAAAAAAAAGCAGCTCCCCTAATTGCATCCCTTGGCATTTCTGTGCTTCCACAGCTCATTTTGGGAGAGATGGGGTGAAAGAACCCCTTGGTCCTTTCTTTTCAAATCTCCTGGGATCTGAACCCTGTCCCAATGAGGAGGACACATGCTGGGCCAAAGAGAAGATGGTCGAGGGGAAAGGCAGCAGGAAGAACCTTTCTCTGCCTCCTCCTCCTCCCAGCAGAGCCCTGCCTGCTCTCTCCTGCTGTCAGCTGGCTCAGGCTCTGCTAAAGTATGGATGAGTCATTCCCAGCAGCTTCAGGAAGTTTGGGCCTGTAAAGTGCTTCTTCCTCCCTGTTTCCAGCTGGGAGGTTTGGGGTGATAGATCTGGATCATCTGATTAAAGCCTGTCTACAAACCAGCAGTGCCAAGGACAAGGGGCTCTGACACCCACCCCCACCTGCTCCCCACATCTCTGCCCTGTGAGACAACCTGGCCCCAGGTTTATCCTGGGTGCTTTGGGGCCACTTTATGTCCTTTGAGCTGCTGATTGAGAAGGCTGTAAAATTCCTCCAAGAAATCAGGAGCTTTTTCTCTAAACAAACTAAAACCAACAAGATGATGACACCAACATAAACACCCACAAAATGTAGGAATTAAGCACAAGGACCTCATCCAAAAGCCCCAGTACAGAGTTTTGCATCTCACATCATGAGAAACCATCCCCTAGGAGATATTTAAAACCAAAACACCTGCCCATGCCAAGCAGCAGCCCCGTGGCAACCGGGTAACCCCTTTGGGACTGGGCAGCCCCTGTCCAGGGCTCACTGCCCAACCACCAAACCACCCTGGCACCAACAAACAGCACCAGGGTCCTTGCTCTCCAACCCCAATGCCCTGTAAGTCCTGGGCCATGGAAACAGTGGCTGGACAAGGTGGGACTGTCACTGCCTCACTGTGCCAGCACTTCTGCTTGTGCCTCAGCTCCTTGTCCTAGGGAACAGCAAGGATACAATCCCCTGAAATGTGCTTCCCACTCTCTGATAAAAGTGCTCCAGCGTATTCCACTAAATCACTTTACCTAATCAGTGCAAGATCCAACTTATCTCTCTCCTCTGAAAACTGGAAGAGAATTTACCCTTCCAGACTTTGCTACTCTCCTGTGCCCAGCCCCAGGTCTGACCCTGAAGCCAAGGGCCAGTTTGAGGAGGGACCAGTCCAGTCCCATCAAAAGCTACACCACCCAAACCAGCTCCCACACGAAGGGACAAATCTCACAGTGTTCCATGTCAGCTAGAGGATTTTGTGTTGCTCTCACTTACCTCTGTGTGAGGTGCAGAAATCAAGCAGTAACTCAGGCATGTCCTTACACGAACCAGGAGCACATCCTATGGCAAAGGATGATGCTGATGCAGGTTTCAGCTTAGTTGGGGTCCTGGAGCAGGACGTAGAGGAGACGGTTTTCTCCCAGGTAAGGCTCCCACGACCTGTTGCAAGCACAGAAGCCCCAGAACAAACAACACCCAGCTGTGGCCAGGGCTTTTGAACACCCCTGTGGGAGGGGTGATTGCAGATACATCACACCTGCCCACAGGCTCCAGCCAGAGCTGCTGCCCTGGGAGCACTGTGGGGCTCAGGTGCAGTGGCTGCAGCTGATGCCTTTCAGCTGTGACACAGCATGGCCTCCTAGGGCATCCTGCAGCATGGTATGGCAGGGCATAGCATGGCATGGCACAGCATCCTGCAGCATGGCACAGTCTCCCATGGCACTGCATGGCCTCATGTGGCAGCACCACTCTTAAACTGTTTCCATTTTCATCCCATCCCTGGAAGTGTTCAAGGGAGGTTGGACGTGGCTTGGAACAACCTGGTCTAGTGGAAGGTGTCCCTGCCCATGGTAGGGGGTGGAACAAGATGAGCTTTAACGTCCCTTCCCTTCCAACCCAAATCATTCTGGGATTCTATGAATTTTTAGCTGCTCCATGTTCCCACTGGAAGTGTCAAAGCCAGTGGCAGGAGTCACATCTGCAGCTGCCCACCAGCCCCTGCACCACACCGTTCTCCTTTTGGCACCGGAGCCTCCCTCAAAGAGGCAGTGGAAGGGCACCCTCAGCTCCTCCATCCCCTGACACCCACAGCAGGATCAGCTGTTTTGGGGCAGGATGATGCTGCACAGGGGGAGCCACATGTCACAACCCCGATGGAGCAGCTGGGGCAGCAGCTGCCTCACTGCCAGCCCAGGACCTGGTTTGTCCATCCCATGCAGGAGTGTTTGGCAAATGACCACTGCGGCAACCTCGGGGCAGCCCCAACTTCCAGCCGGCCACAGCACAGGGGCTGTCTTGGCATGGAAAAAAACCCTCCAAATGAAACCCAGGGCACAGCACAGTAACCCACCCAGACCCCTTGAATCGGTACAACGTGTGAGAGTGGGATGGCAGAGAGAGGAGCAGGAACAAAGATCCCAAAAATACTAAAATGGCACAATCTTTAGGCAAAAGTTACAGGAGGCATTGCGACAGACAGGCAGCATGTGGCAGGGAGGGACGGCCCCACACCCGCTGCATCCCGGGGCTGTTGCACATCTGCAGCCCCTTTGCTTTCCTTTTTTCTTTTTTTTTTTTTTTTCCTCCTCCCAGATCACTTTAAAGGTCCAGCTTAGGGCATAATTAGCAAAGCAGTTAAAGTGGCGACCTGGCGAGGGCAGTGACCTCCGGCGGTGGCAGGAAGCAGCAGCGGTGGGTGGGCTGGGGGGGCACAACACCCGCCGGGCGCCCAGGAATCAGCACTGGGTTGTTAAAAGCTCCTTCTCCAACCCCCATCACAGCCTCAGTGCCTTCATCTGCTCAAAGAAAGCGGGCATTTTGGTGCAATTGTGATGCTGAGCACCCATCCCACAGGCTGCACCAGCATCACTTGCTCATGCGCAAGATGTCCCATCCTCCCTCCATCCCCAGCTGGGCAGCACCAGTGGCAACCCATCACCCACAGCCAGGAACTGCCCCACCATCAGTCATGCCCCAGCACCAACATGTGCCCATTGTGTCCCAGCTGACCCTCAGCACTGGCTGTTGGGCCCATGGGACCGTGTTCCCACTCAGGGCTGTCTGTGGCTGCCGCGCTCCCTTATCACCACCGCGACCTTTGCTGGTCGCAGATTAGGGGCTGGAGCCGGTTGGATTTGTTTGATTTCTGTTGATGGTTATTAGGCAGAGGAAGTGCCAGAAGGGATTTTGACCTCGAGTTTAAACCTATTCCAATTAGAGCCACTCAGCCTTTAATTACTGCGCTCCGGCCACTTCGGTTAAAGCAACAACAAAAACAAACACAAAATCTGGTCAAAGATGGGTTTTTCTTCCCATTGTTCTCCAATCTGCCACCTACTTTGTCCATGTGCTATGTGATAGTGATGTGGGGCATTTTGGCCCACCAAGCCCCTAGTGCTGCCTCCAGACCCAGTGGTGACACTGCTCCAGGACGATGCCCACAGGCAGGAGTCACACTGCCCTCACCCACCACCTCACACACCACCCACCAGTGCCCAAAGGATGCTCCAAGGACCATCTCCTGGTGCCCAGGTGGCTCCAGTGAAAAACACCTGAGGTTACAGTTCAGTGGCCCATTAGAGCTCACTGAGGGGTGATGGATATTTTGGAAACACCGATTTCCTACTTGGCATAGCTTCTATTAAGTCAATTTTTTTTAAAAAGCAAGTCCACAGCACTGTTGTACTTCACTGCACTTGGCCCTGGGACGTGGACTGTGTTTCACTCCCTGGGACACGGTGCACTTTGACTCCTGGCACGGACCCTTCCTTAAACTCCAAAGCCTGGGCAGAGATCCCTGCCTTTTGCTTTATTGTTATATCCATTGCTATGACGTTTTATTAACATATTTTAAGTTTAGCAAAATGGGGCTTGTGTCCATGTAAGTCCTATGATTCGAAATCAGTTTCTAGGATACATTCTGTGATTGATTTATTACATATGGTGACTAAGCCCTTGTGTTATGGTAATTCCCTTCCCTGACGGGCTTTTGTTTATTCCACAGAAATTTCAGAAAAAAAAGGTAGAATGGAAATCCTCATCCTGATCAGCACAGCATCTCCATCCTGAGCTGAAATGGGATGGGGTAACAGCCCAGCTGAGCAACCAGTTGGAGCAATGAATGGATTTGGGCATTCAGAGGACCTGGGGGGAGAACAACAACCCTACCAGTACCTACTGTGTTATGTTTTATTTGATTAATAACAGGTATCACCACTAAAACAGCCCTTGTAAATGTTCCATGTTCAAGGAGTTTTTAAATAGGTTCCTTAATCCAACTGCTACTGGTTTTGGAATATTGTATGTATTTTCAAACACATTTGTTTCTCTTTCCTTCCCATGAAAGTAATGCCATCTTTTAAACACGAGGCAATGAAAACAACAGTAGGTACTATGAAAACTTAACTCTGTAACATAAAAAGACGGCACCAATTCCCACAGCCCCCCTGGGCATGGGCTGAATGGGCTGAGCTTCTGACTGAGTTATGTTTTCTGGCCTTCTCAGGTGTTTCCCACCAGCCCCTGCTCCAGGATCTCCGGCTGTCCCCTTGGCCATCACACGGATCTGAGAGGAGCAGAGTGCACCAACCCCAAGGAGAGGTCACAGCAATCCAGCCCGTGAATCACTTCCACTAATGAAGCCACTGAACATGAGTCAGTCTTTGGCTTTGTGTGGCCAAGGCACAAAGTGTTTAATTCATTGGAGCGTTTCTCTTGTGAGAAACGACTTCTGCAGTAAAGCCTAAGGGTTTAGAGAAATCATTCCTAAATCCAGCAATATTTATCAACTTCTTGGAAATATAACTGCATTAGCTGCAGCAAGAGGAGAGGGGGAAACATCTGTTTTAAGTAACTGGGAAGTCTCCCATGGACTGGTTTTATTTCTCAGCGTAATCCTCTCTTTCACATGGATGACCTGGACAATTAGCACCGATCTTTCCACTGGAGCTCCCACTGGAACAGGCAGAAGAGCACCAACAATGGGCAGATCCCACTCCTTTCCTCTGTGGTGCTCCTACCTTCTCCATAGGCACATTTGATTTTCTCCAGAACATGCTGTTCTCCCTTTAGCTGAGCCTTCTCCCCTTGGGTTCCTTTTTTTCTTTCATGGGAACTGGAAATAAGATCTCAAGATGTGCTTCCTACTGATTTGGCTTGGAAATGACCTTAAAGCTCATCCAGTTTCAAACCCCTGCAGGGACACCTTCCACTATCCCAGGTTGTTCCAAGCCCCATCCAAGTGGCCTTGAACACTTCCAGAGATGTGGCAGCCACAGCTTCTCTGGGTAATGTGTGCCAGTGCCTCACCACCCTCACAAGGAAGAATTTCTACCCAGTATCCCATCTGCCCTCTGTCAGTTTAAAGCAATTCCCCCTTTTCCTGTCACTCCAGGGCCTTGTCAATAGCCTCGTGGCTGTCTGAGCTCTCTTCCCACCATGGCACAGACACTCCACAGGTGTGTCTGCCCTCAAAGCCTCCATCCCCCCACCTGGCTGACAAGGTGCTAGCAAGAAGGCCAAAGGCATGGTCACTGCAGGTGACCACAGACCTGCCACGTAGGTCATGTAAAGTGGCCGAGCTGTCACAGACCCAAAATAACTACTTGAGTTTGGAGTTGGTGTCAACACACACCAAACCAAACGTGGCTTCTCCAGATCCCGCCACCCACCCATCCCTCCAGGTGCTCCCAGAACCACTGTCTGTGGAGGAACATGGAGCTGTAGGTGTCTGCAGCTTCAGGCCACCGAAGGAGGAGAAACAGGAATGCCAAATATTCCAGTTCTCTGAATATACAAGCCCAAATAAGGCCTAGATGCCAGGAGAGCAACCACAAGGCTGATCGACCAAGTTTGGGCAAATGTGATTCAGAGCTCCCCAGTGCTGCAGATTTTGCCTTGCAGGATAAAATGCCTAATTCTGTATTCACTTACTCCTGTTTGAAGAGAAATCTGTGGAAACTCCATCTGTGTCTGTCAGCCCCAACTGCTTGTTTGTGGGGACTGTGCATTTGAGATGTTCAGCCATGAACCAAAACCAGAGTTTCTCAAGGCAGGTAAGTCATGAAACTACCAAAAAATCCAAGAAACCCTCCAAAACTGAGTTGCCATTTCCTGAGAGGCTGGTATTGCTTGGTTACAAAAAAGAAAATGGACACATTGAAGTGGAGGTCTGTATTACACCTCCTGTGGAAAAGTGATGGAATTCCCCCAGACAATCTGCACTTGTCATCGATAACCCGGTACAATAACGAATCAAAAGTCAATTAAACACTGTCCTACAGCAAAAATTGCTACAGAAGTGACATTTATTAACGTTCTGCTGTATTTACAGGTTGAACATAGTAAAATTCCAAAGTGAGTTACCACTTGGCAGAAAGCACAGGAGTGCACATTAAATCTACATTTCGGACGCATCAGTCTCTGCTAACACAAATTATAAAAGCAGGAATTACAGGTATGTTAGGAATTGTCTCAAAAGTCCCAAGCCAAAGGAAAAAAAAGGCCTTTGTTTTGCAAGATAATTTTTTATACAAAGTTGCAATGTGATCTTTCAGTTTTACACTACCGAAGTGTTCCATGAAAACCCCCAGAGAGCCCAAAAAAGTAGGTAGTGCGAAAGGAAAGTTTAGGACAACACCGAGAATATACACTGTTAAAAATTAATACTTGTGCCACCTCTAAGTAATCCTCCCTCCTCTGACACCTTGGAACCTGGACCACAGCGACGCCTTTTCCTCCACAGGCAGCACAGGTGCTGCTGGATGGCAGGTGTGCAGCCACCGTGGTGCTGTCGCTTCAGCTTTTGAGATCATCCCTTCGCCGCCGGCGCGCACGGCTGGACAGGACAGGACAGGACATGGTGGATGCGGGCTGGACAGGACCTGGTGTGTGGGGGCTGTACAGACATGGTGTACACGGGCTGGACAGGACAGGGTGTATGCAGGGTACACGGACTGGACAGGACACTGCGCACACAGGCTGTACAGGATGTGGTGTTACACGGGCTGTACAGCACATGGTGTTATGTGGGCTGTACAGGACACTGTGTACAGAGGATGTACAGGACACAGTGTACGTGGGCTGTACAGGACATGGCCTTACGTGGGTTGTACAGGACATGGCACACATGGGCTGTACAGGCCTGTACAGGACATGGTGTTACGCTGGCTGTACAGGACACAGAGCACAGGGGCTGTACAGGACATGGCACATGTGGGCTGTACAGGACACAGAGCACACGGGCTGTACAGGACATGGTGTACACGGGCTGAAGAGGATACAGTGCACACAGGCTGTACAGCACATGGCACATGTGGGCTGTACAGGACACAGAGCACACGGGCTGTACAGGACATGGTACACACGGGCTGAACAGGCTGTGGCACAACTGGATTGTACAGGACACAGTGTTACACAGGACACTGTACATGGGCTGTAAAGGACACGGTGTGACACAGCCTGTACAGGACACGGTGTACAAGGGCTGTACAGGACGTGATGTTACACAGGTTGTATAAGAGACTCACACAGGCTGTGCAGGACATGGTGTTCCACAGGCTGTACAGGACATGGTGTTCCACAGGCTGTACAGGATGTGGCACACGGCACACACGGGCTGTACAGCACACACAGAGCCCAAGCAGCTCCCAGGCTGGAGGAGGAAATAAAGCAAGCCTGGCCCCTGCTGGCTCCGGGGACGGCTCATGCTACCAAATCACAACAAACTATCGCTGTAAGGCTTTATTAGCACGTCACAGACTCGACTGCAATAGCTGTTTCAAACATTAGCCACTAATGATTCAACAATTACAGAATTCTGCGTTAATTATTAAAATTGTACACCTAAAAACAAATAGAAAGAAATGCTTCTCCTTTTTTCTTTTTCCAACAGTACTTTTATTTATTTATTTTAAAGCAGGTGATTATTTTTTCTTCTGCTCCAGAGCCTTGATTCACTTCCTGCAGGTGTCCTGCTGCTTCTTGGGGGGGAATTCACTAATGCAGGAAGACATTTGCCAGAAAACATCTGTCGGAGAAGGATATTGAACACCGAAACTATAGTCAGAGTGTTATTTTGGAAAACAGAAGGATGTCGTTCACACAGAGCACAGGATGTCTAAAGACTTATGAAGTATCTCAGCACACAATGGCACGACTCCAGCAAAGTGCTCAGGAGTCTGTGCATATTTTATGGGATAATGCCAGGATCACGTCCATTATTGCACACACAGGTGGAATAGTGAACAGCAGCTTCCCATTGGATTCATTTCACCAGGCTGTATTTTATGGTTTGCACTAATTACTCCCCTCCTAATTTTCTAAAAATGATTCCTGCTCTAACATTAAAATGCTCACTCACCATGCCCTTCTCATCGTGCCCCTCAGAAGAAATCTCATCTTCAGAACAAGAATACACTAAAAATCAAGTCTTTTGCGGTTTCCTCACTCAGAATTTAGGATTAAACATTTATTTTCAGCGGAATTGCCAAAGTTGTAATATTTATTAATTATTCTGCACATTTATCTCAGTATATCAAAAAGAGAAGATGCTTTTTGAAAACTCTAAAATGACACATAAATAAGAATTTAAACACTTTACACCTCCATCCTCACAAGCAAGGAGTGAAGCAAGGTCTCTAAAATTGTAATTTCAAATTCCAAACACAGGAAAAGTCTGTGCAACAAGAAATCATACAGTTCCCTCAATAAATGGAAAAAGAAGTTTTGGTAAAGAAGCAAAACTTTAAAAAAAATGTTCAGTGAGGCAAACTACAGATGATAAAGCTGATTTTAAACGCTCACACTATGTGACCATACAACTGGGGCAAATAAACCCTCTGGTGACTCAGCAGGAATCAGAGAGGATATTACAAATCCTGGAGGAGGTCATAAACCAGAACTTTGTTAAACAGAACTCAAACCCGTAAATAAATTGACTGAACTATTTTTACACACTATCACCAGTGGAAAACACTGCACAAAGGCTGTTTTGTGCTGCAGGTTCTCCTTACAGACTAGAAATGAAGCAGAATCTTAGGCAATTTGCAGTTCCTAATAAAAGGAAAGTGCATTTGGAAAATCAAGGCTCAGTTTTAAAATTTGAACAATTTAATGGCCCCCAATTTGAAGCGGGGGTTGGTTTGGTTTCTTTATACCACTGGCCCAGCTGCAATTTCTTCTGTCTTGGGGAAATGGGAGTGTTATTACCATATTTCTAAAGGGAGCATCGTGTTGCATTCCCCAGCTGGGAAGCAACCTATTCCAGGATTTCCTTCCCCTCAGGGAGGGACAGTTAATGCCAGGCCATTATCTGCTGTGAGCAGGAAATTATGCTACAAGGGTTCAGCTACTTAAGCCTCCTCCTTTAAAGCCCCATTAAGGCAGCAAGGCTGAAGTTCAGCATTAAAGCAAAAGACTTGCAGGCACTCAGGTTTCTGAAAGATGCTCAGGTAGGACAGTGTGTTCAGGTGGGAGGGGTTTTTGGAGAGCAAAGATGTGCAAGAGTGTAATTTCTTCAGGAACTTGGCAGCAATTTCAAACAGCAGGCAGAATTCAGACAAATTGCTCTTTCTGTGCCAAAAGCCAAAGGCACTGGCACCTCCCTTTAACAACATTTTGTGACCTTTCCTCATGTTTAGGACACACCACGTGTTTCAAGCATGTGATTAATTCTGAAAGACACATTTGCCAAACACAGTGCAATACACCAAGGGGCAAGACTGTTCTTGCAATATCTAGTCATGGAATTAAATGAATATACAATTCCTCACAGTAAAAACTCAAGGAGAAATGTCAAGTATTCCTCTGCTCCCCATCAAGTCACAGACACAAGAGCTGGGTATGGGATACCAGGAAACAATTATTCCCTGCTGCCTTGTGTTCTAAAAATATTAAAGCAAAGAAAAGTCTAGCCTAAAAATGTTTCTACATAGAGTTAAAAACAAAGCAGAACAAATTCAGGAAAGCAGAAAGTTTACCTTTAGTAAATAAAGAGAACTCTGGTTCTGGGGAGAGTGGAAAAAGTGTCTGGCATCTTCCTAACCTTTGCATAATTAATAAATCCTCTGAGAAACAGCAGAAAACCTGGAGGGAAAAGACATTTGTCCAGTTAACATAGTGTTGCTTCTTCAGTGAGAGAGGGAACAGTTGAACTCCCCATTACTAGTACGGAGGGACCTCATCCCTGGGATGCACAAGAGCTGATTACATACAATAATTATTGTTGGTAGCAATGACATCTAATCTTTCCATTTCAGGTAATTTCAAAACCAAACTTCCCTTGGGCAATCACAAAATTTTTGACTACAAATGAGATCCAGTCACTCCCAAAGCAGGATAAAGAAATTAAAACCAGGAAAACAACAACCTACACTTCCATTTAAGATGTAAAACAGATACAGTATCAGTTACAAGCACTGTTCTTTTCTTTACCTCTTCTGGATGATAATCAGGATGCTGCCACCAAGAAATGGCAGCAGAAGGACAGTGCTTACTTGACTTTAAAACCTGAAGGCATTTAGTAAGATGAGTATGAGGGTGACAATTCAGCTGACATCTACACACACACACACATATTTAATAGCCAGGACAGCTGTGCTCACAAAATCCTAACTGCACTTACAGAGTTTTTAAGCATCTTCCCCTGCAAACACTCACCTAGTACAAGGAAGACCCACCAAAGCCAATACTGACCATCAAAGTAACCGGGAAAATAGGTGGAGAACTGAAAACCAACCAAACAAAAAAGATAAAGGTTAGAGCACATGGAAATTTCTGAATCCAAATCTATTCCCACTAATTTCAGCAATAACCAGACCAACACTGCACACAGGAGACCACATGGAATGCTGCATTTCACCAACTGCACAGACTGCAGGGAACAAGTTACCTCCACAAACTGTTATTTATTGGTTTCCTATACACACCACATCAACTCTAACAAGGGGAACGGGACAGATTCAATACCCAGCCATAATCTCTAGCAATCAGTTGAGCACAAGGGCACTACTGGGCAAATATTCCTATTTTAACTTGTGTCCTTGATGCTCATAAACCACAGTTGCAATTTCTGAAAGGGATGACCAGGCTTGCAGCAGTGCACCATGTTCATTACACTGTAAGGTTGGATGGTATAGCCATTGAAAACGAAATCCCAGATCTGTGGAACCCTCTGACATGATTTTCTATTGGGAAAATTACTGCCTATTGAATGAAAGGCACCAACACTATTAGAGCACTGAAGTTCACTGTGCCAGTGGAAAATACAGTATCATTTCTTTGTTATTATTCTATTCAAGTCTAAGAACCTAACAAAATGTAAACTTGTTATCAAAGTTTAAATCAAATCCGCAGTTAATGTCACCTCTTTCTGTCACATCTCTTAATTCAGTAAACAGTTCTTAACACCACTGTTAAAAGATGGCCCCGAAAAGCTTCACTGTCTACAGAAAAAGTTAACAGATGCTGTATTTACAAATTAGAATTCCCAGCCCCAAAACATGAGGTATGAAGTGACAGCCTAACACTAATGCTCTCTACTTCTACTTATGCACAGCTAACGACATTCTTTGCCTGAAATTCAGCCTTTCAGCCTGGGATGTCTGTATGCCATCATTTCACGGACTCCAAGTAACTTCCTGATGGAAATATTTTCTCACAATCCCTCCAAAAATACACAGTTGAACAGAACGGCAGCTTCGTCCTGGTTCCCTCCTCTTGTGCCGCAGGGACTCCACACCAGAGGGCACCAGAGGGCTTCTCCCACTGCGACTCTCCTCATCAGCTATCCCACATTTTATAGAATTCATTTATTTCCACAGGAAAGCCTAAGGAAATGAGAGTGGAGAGGCACATCCCTGTGCTGATGGTAGGGCTGGCTTTACCTGGGTAAAGGTCTTACACAGATCAGATCATTGCTGCTGCTCAACACACAACCACATCCAATACAGCGGCTCTGCCAGAGAAAGCCACATTTAGAACAAACCTCAGAATGGTTTGGGTTGGAAGGGACCTTAAAGCTCATCTCTTCCCATCTCCCTGTCAAGGGCAGGGACACATTCCATTAGATCAGGTCACTCCAAGCCCTCTTCAGCCTGACCTTAAACACTTCCAGGGATGGAGCATCCACAACAAATACCTGAGTGTGCAATCTGTACTTTCTTTTACTACAATAATACTTCCAGCACAGAAGCAGGACAAAATTATGAAAAAGCTCTGTTCTTAGTGAATAAGTGGCTCAAAAATTATTTCATTTTTAAAAACTAAATTTATCACTAACTTCAACATAAGGGAGATAAAAACAAGCTGGCTGAAAAGAATATCAGTGTCTGTGCAGGTTGTTTTGCACCACACAACTTACCCTGACAATAAGGATCCACTTAATAAGAGACAGACCAAACCCAGAAATGGCCCCATATCGTCCTGCAGCTGAAGTAGTCAGACAGAAAGACAAGAAAAATCCAATCCAGTTGAAGAGGAATGCCACTGAAAAAGCAGGAGAAAAGAAGGAGGTCAAGCCACCTTTATATTCCAAGAGAAAAAAAATCATAAACACCTTGCACACAGTTTTTTCCTGGTGCTACATAAACATAAGTGTGACCCAAACTATTTTGTGTCACTGCTTCAGAAGAAATTCATTCCATCATGTACTTACTGAAGAAGGTGAGCATGAAAATGCCATCATTTCCTATCCTCAGCTGGTCAGTGTCATCAAAGTCATCCCGTGTCACAAAGTCATCATCCTGCAAATCAGAGGGAAACACCACATGGGGGGATTTAAGTCAGTCCAGTCCATACAGCAATCCCAGTTCTGCATGTGGTTCTTCAAGAAAGGGCTGGAATCCTAAATCTAAAAGGCTACAAATGCAAGCAGGAAAAAATTCCTGCTTCTCATCCTCAGATGATGCAGGGCACGAAATGTTATCTACATAATATGAAATTTATTTTTAACATAGTCAAGATCCAGCATGTCCTTCTCACTGTAAAGAATTCCTCTACTCATCAAAAAATTATCATCTCAGCAAGGAATTTGGCTTCTATGAAGAAGTACAATGTGTAGTGGACATCTAATGCTAGCAGGGATGGACAAAAGGGCTGAACAAGAGATAATGTTGAAAAAGCAAAAAGAAATAATTCTGACAGAATGGTTTTATCATCCTTGTATCAGCTACACTGACCTCCAGAAAAGTCAACTAAGTAAACAGCAGGAGTATCAAGGGTAGATATGCCAGACAGCTGAAGAATTAATCCTAAATCTTTTTAAAAACAGAAAACCAAAACCCAAAAACCAGTGACAGAGCACAGGACTACAGTACAGTCCCTCTGTCAGCTTGCCAAGCTAATCTGGATAGCACATGCTGGTATTACTGAGATGTCTGACATCATCACAGTGCTCACAGGAAAATTAAAAAGAAAAAAAAATAGCCACAGAGCTCTCAGGAGCGTGTAATATCACTGCCTCAGAAAGCTTAAAAAACACAGAAAAAACCCCCCAGCACAAAAGAAAAAAAGTCATGGCATGTGATGGGCAGGAGTTAAACAAGAAATTCTACCCTAGAAAAGCTGGGACACCCAGGCAGGCAGGTGCACTCACCCTCCCAGGAACCAAGGGAATGGTGGCCTCAGCCTTGGTTCTCTCTGCCTCGTCGTAAGTGGGCAGTGTGGTGGCCACGTTGTACGATGGCGGCTTCGGGAATCCTGACTCATCCTTGTAGTCAAAATAAGCTGCACAAAAAACAGTTACAGAGAAGGCAACTTGTCAGTTCCTTAAAAACACCATGTGGGGAATGAGAAGTGTTCTAGGTGACTTCAAACAACTCAGTGCCTCTCCTGTCCCCTCCCCACCCTTCCAGCCTCTTGCCATCCTGAAACATTAAGTGAAAAGGACGGGAGCACCTCATCTGATGTCAAGCAATCCACCGAACACTACCTGAACATGTCTGGCTGTACTTATGTTTAAAACAACACCACTTGCTGTGTGTCTCCTGATTTGGATACTCAGAAATAGTTGTATTTCCAGATCCAAGTAGTTATAAAGTGGTTATTAAAGTTATTAGTGACACGACAGGAGGATGAATCAGAAGTACAGTTCTTATGACCAAGTCCTTAGTTAGTGGAAAGTGCAGGAAGAGTGAATTCTTTAAACACTTTTAAGTAACAAGTCCTTTTGGGAAGGGACACAGCATCATCCAAATGCCAAATAATGAGAGGAGAACCACAAATCCTCATAGCTCTTTGATTTTTAACTGTCTTCAATTTACTGAGAACACTGTGAACTGTAACTTGAACACCACTTGATGGGATGACATCAGATGAACACAGCCAAAATGCATCTCCCAAACCACAGGTACCAACAAGGCTCTCTGGATCAATTCTGATCCCTGCAGCTTGGGAAGTGCCAGCCATCGACGAGGAGAGCAAGGAACAACAGCAGAGCAAGCCCAGCCCTTTCCTGGCAGGTAAATTACCTGTGTTCTCTGCAGAAATGCTGCTGTAGGGCGGAGGGGCATCGCTCACCACCGGTGCAGTCTCACCTGGCTCCTCTTCATTCTGCAGCTGAACAGACCCACAGACAGGAGGTTAAGGGGAGTTCTTGAGTGCTGTCACATCACCCCTGCAGCTTTAATTGCACACAGCAGACTCTTCTGGAAGGAGACTGTTCTGCAGCACCACGGGACACTGAGCAGCTGCTCGGCCTCCCTCCGAAGCACTCCCACTTGGAATGATCAATATGCCACCTAGGTTTTAATGTGTTTTTAAATCCTCTCGTCACACACCTGGACTCCAATAAAGCACAGCACACAGCTTTCCAGTACCTTTCCATTTCCCTGACACTTCCTTAGCTCCCACTGCTTAGGAGCTGCAGTTGCATGTGTTTTAGTCAAAGAAATACTGTGAGATACCCAACAAAAGACTCCATTGCTGCCTGTGGCTTTGCTAAGGAAGTGTTTTTCCATGGATACATTACATAATGATGCACGTAAGTATGAATCTTGCCATTTCCCTTCAACCTTTCACACTGCATGACTGAAAAGAAGATGGTTTATTTTGTGCACTGTGCTTCCCACAGGCTCTGTATAAATAACCACGGAGCTATCACGGGTACAGTGTCACTCGCACGAGGCAGGTGTGCCAGGCCGGCTTTGATCAGGGAAGCAGCAGTACCAGGCCAACAATTCAAAGCAGAACACACCAGAAATGAGGCTACAGCTGCCATCTCATTTTTAACTTCCCTCCATTTCTCATCATCTCAGCAGCAAAGTTGCTGAGGTTGCAGAACAACTCACCTCAAAAAAGCGTCTTGGGACTGAAGCACTGCCCTGAGCAGGAGGTACTGCCCTTGTTTGCAATCACCACTGAACAACATCTTCCTGAGCTTTCCCTCCTGCACATCCAGCCAATGCTCCTGAAACCATCCATGACATTTTGCCTTCTTTCCTTTGGAAAGATATGTTGTCATTCAAGTCCTTCCAGACCTAACGCAGGGGTTGAGGGAGTGGGGCTATGTTCTTATTTCACTTGTATGTCTTACCAGAGGAAAAAACCCTAAGCAGCTCACACTTCTAAAGGCAGACTTTGGATATACAACTGTTTTGGGTTTCTATTCCTTTTGTTGCCTAAGATCAAAGGTTACAGAATCCCAGGATTGTCTGGGTTGGAAGGAACATTAAAGCTCATCTCATTTCAACCCCCTGCCATGGGCAGGGACACCTTCCACTTAACCAGGCTGTTCCAAGCCCTGTCCGGCCTGGCCTTGAACACCTCCAGGGATAGGGCAGGCACACTTCTCTGGGCAACCTCTGCCAGTGAAAGTCTATAATCTATAGCCTGTTCCAGATCAGACCATATCCACGTCCTCTGTGAAAGTCTTGACTGGTGACAACATGAGTGATTCTCCTGGCAGGTCCAAGAGGTTGCCTGAGAGGGGAAAAGGGGAGGAAGCAACACTGGGAAGTGCTGGAAAAAAAATCAGGAGCGTTGTCCAGCTGTATCAAATCAACAGAGCATCACAGCCCCGCACTCTGATTCACCATCAGCTGGAGCTCACCCTGCTCATGTGACAACAAGCCGCCAGCCTCTCCCCCTTCACGTTTTCCAAACAGAAGAGGTAGGAAAAAATAAGGGTACTGATCAGCCCCAAGCTTTCTGGATAAGAACTCCTCACATGACACAAAGCTGAGCCACTTCCTTGAAGAAGGAGAAATTCAGTGATCCGGATGAAAATTTAATCCGTGTTACGCCAGGAGCAGCTGTGGCTGCCAGTGGGAGACATCCGAAACACTGGGCCCTGGCCAGATGTGAACCACAGCAAATAATCCCTCCCTGTGCCCTGGTAATGAGGACATGGGTGTGGAGGTGGCAGGACCTGCCTCACCTGCAGCTTTAATGAGCCTCAGGGCACGAAGCAATGACAGGAGTAGCTGCAGCAACTCCCACCACAGCAATGCATCTTCCTCTTCTCAAACCAGCTCACTCAGCGTGAGCCCTTTCCAGGAAACAAAAATGCCGTATTTTATAAACCCATGGCACTCAGCCATTACAAGAAAATGCAAACTAACTTGTGAAGTAATTGTCTATTAAAATATGCTTTAAAAATTAAAAAAAAAGAGACAGCACTACTGCAGAAATCCAAAACCAGCCTGCACAGAGCACAAGGGGCAACCAAAGGGACAGAGAAACACAGAGTTAAACTACTTGGTTCAGTCTCTCCCCAGAGAAGCTGTGAGTGCCCCATCCCTGGAAGTGTTCAAGGCCAGGCTGGATGGGGCTTAGAGCAACCTGAGATAGTGGAAGGTGTCCTTGCCCATGGCACAGCGTGGAACAAGATGATCTTTAAGGTCCCTTCCTACTCCAACCATTCTGTGACTCTTCCAGCTTTGCACTCTATGAATTTACAGAAAATGTTCCACTCTGCTTATTGTCAGTCTATCCATGAAAATCCCACACTTCTTGCCTTTTTTCCTTCTGCCTATGCAAGACCCAGTCTGTTTACAGAGGAGAAAAGGTTCTGGCACACCTGGGACACTCTGGAGACCACATGCCCTGTGTTACCTGCTCTCCAGGCGAGGGGGTGGCAGAAATTAAACCCCTCATGTCTGTAAGAAAGAAGACATGTACAACCTGAGAGCGCAGTCACCAAGGAGGGGGAAGGAAAGCACTACATGTGACAACACTGGAAGAGATGAAACAAAAGAGGACACAGATAACTGAGTGGAATATTAACTCCTACCACTGGTTCTTCTTTCAATAGTAAAAATACATGTTCTTCCACCAATGTCATGTGGGAGAAAGCAGCTGAATTCACTGCTGGCTTCAAACATCACTATTCAGGTAATGACACAAAAAATGCAGCTACTTTCTAAAGTTGAGCTCGAGGCTGTAGGAGGTTACAGTTATAAAAAACAGATTTTTCTTCTAATGGACAAGGTACACAAATGCCTTCCAGCCGTTTTAATGATTCCAGGCATCTAAAATTCAACTAAGTGCCTCTTAGCAGAGCAGGGAGGGTTCATGTGACAGGAAGAATGACTCATGAGGCCTTGCAGGGCCAGCAGTGCTGTGCTGCCCTGGCCTCCTGTGTCCCACCTGCCCTGTGCAGCTCCAGGTCCAGTCTCGGCTCCCAGGAATTCCCCTTTGGGCCACTCCTGAGGCTTCAGAATCTGGAAAACCTGGTTAAAGCAGTGTTTGACATCAGTCTGTTCAGCTGAGGCTGTGGGGTCATTCTTTCCTTGATTCACTGATGGATTTTAGCTTTTAAAGCAAGATTCTGATATATGTGGCAATACAACAGTCTTTACAGCCATGCATACAGTTATTAAAAACAATTTGGCTGTGATTGCTAAAACAACAGAAAGCTGCCTGACAGAACACCCAGAAATATTTATTTTCCAAAAACCAGCATCAGAAGCCTGGCACCGAGCAGGACATCACTTCTGGCTGCCACTTCCCCCTGAGTGAGACATATCCCATGCAAATACACACAGCACAGCAGCATGAAAGTTCAAACTGTTTGGAAATATTTCCATGTAAACTCTGAAGAAAGCATTTCCAATAAATATACTGGTTAATTCTTCCAAATTTCCTAAACTCAGCATATGGGCTGCTGACACAGTTTTGGATCTTTAAATTCCCCTTCCCCAAGTCCTTAGTCTGCATGTAAATATTTTTACTTTAAATCAGCATTTCTACAAGCTTGGCCTTAGCAATATATCACAGCAATGTGTTAAGTTAGCCATTTATCATCAATGTTTACTGTGTTCCAGTTCTTACTTTATGTTCTGGCACACTGGACAGAACTGCACAAAAATCCCACAGAGGAATTCTAGAGTGAAGACAACCCTCACCAGATCTCAGTTCTGTTGTTACTATGGTTTCTCCAAGATTATTAAAAAGGTAGATATTTAGGCTAATGACAGAAAGAAAATCAATATTTTTTTTTTACAGGGTGACAGGACTGACTTTTTCCAGAACTATGAAATCATAACCTTTGCAAGCCAAATGTTAAAATAAATAAATATCTAGAAATTTGTATTGCTACTAAACTTGACAGTATTCCAGCAAGGCACCAGCCTGCCCACAAAAAGGGTTGCACTCATTCCCATCACAACACTCCTGACTCTTCTCCTTGCCTTTTGGAAGCAAATTAAAGTTGCTGTCAACTCTGAAGAGAACTACTTTTATTGACTTATGCTTCACTTTAAATGCACCCCACTGAGAAATCCTGACTTTTGCCCAATGCTGTTGCAGATTCCTATAACTCAGTATCAGCTTATTAATCAGCAGGAATAATGATAAGCTACTAGACAAGCCAACCCACACCCATCAGCCCTCTCCTTGATGAGCAAATAACTGTTTTCTCCCATAGGCACTTCCAGCTGATTTCCTGGAGCAGTGCCAGCCCTGAGGAGCCTGTCTGCCCCAGCTCCCTGCACCCAGCACGAGGTGTGCTGAGCACTTCTTAGGTGACACATTTGGCAGCTGTGCTAAGCCAACCCTCCCCTGGCTTCTCCCTGCCCCGGGGAGATGCCAATGCTCCTGTCTGAGCTGTGCTGGGAAACCGCTTCTCCCCACGGCCCTGAGCAGAGCCTGGCTCTGGCGAGTGGCCTCCAAGGCCTGTGCCAACCTGAGATTTTCTTCATGGAAGGTGCTGTCAGGCATTGGAAGGGGCTGCCCAGGGAGGTGATGGATTCACCATCCCTGGAGGTGTTCAAGGAACGAGTGGACGTGGCACTCAGCGCTCTGGTCTGTTTGACAAGGTGGGGATCAGTCACAGGTTGGACTCGATCTTGGAAGAGTTTTCCAGCCTTGATGATTCTGTGATTCTGAAATACTCCTCCATTTTAATAAAGGACTGAAAAC
Source organism: Chiroxiphia lanceolata (assembly GCF_009829145.1). Taxonomy (NCBI): domain Eukaryota; kingdom Metazoa; phylum Chordata; class Aves; order Passeriformes; family Pipridae; genus Chiroxiphia; species Chiroxiphia lanceolata. The sequence continues at coordinate 8,161,639 of NC_045651.1, forward strand.
TGTGCCTCCACTTTTTCTCCCAAAAAACCACCTTTTTTTTCCCCCAGCTGGACCAGCTCCCTGGCGCACAGTGAGAACACGTGGAGCAGAAACCAGCAGGAACACCCACCTGAGGGGACGTCCGCAATGACCCTGGGAGCCACCAAGGTAAAAACACGAACCAAAACGTATTTTACATCTGTCAAAATACAACCTGTGCTCACAAGGATGCTGTTCTTCTCTGACTCACTGCAGCCAAGGGCCTGACAACAAAGAAATACTCCTCAGTCCTGGGAAACACGCTAATGTAATTCCCTCCTTTCTGTTCAAACAGGGAATTAGACCAGTCTGGACAGACTGTAAACAAGCACTTGGGCCAGCACAAACCTGCACCCATAGACTGGTCTTAGACTTGTGTGTTCAAGGTCTTCATATGGAAGAAGCAGGTTTTAATCTTAGATAGCTGTAACTAAATTTCTCACACTTAACAAAGCATAAGGCCTTCTGACAATATTCAGGATCAGATTAATATTTTTCTGAACATTAAGGCATCACAGAAAGAATTCTGGATCTTTTAAACATTTTAAAATATCACGTTTTTAAAAACTGTCATATGAAGAAAGTTAAAAAAAATCTGATCGTGCCATCATATACCAAATTTGAATATTTCACAAGAGGAAGGAACAGAATGCTTGGATACACCTTATTACTGAATTTTTCTCAGTAGTCCCAATGACAAAGGATCAGAATTCACACACGCAGAACTTTTCATACTTGCTTTCTGTATGGCTACTTTTAAGACATGATGCCAAACCCACTCAAAGAGGTACAGCATCCACTGGGAGCCACTTAACAACTCAAAGCCCTCAGAGATTGCTCCTACAGCTGCTTCCCAGTGGGTTTACTGAGTCCCACTGAACTTTAGTGAAGAGCAAAAAGGCAACAAAGAAGCCCAACTCAGAGTTCAACACAGTCCTGATGCCTGAGATAATATTTTATTTAAAAGTGTGCATGCAAAGCTATTTTCTCCTCTTACACAAGCTGTGAAGATGACACTGGACTGCTACTGCTTCCCTGCCTTTCCCACATCCTTTTGAGTTTTAGAGATGGAATTTGTTTTAATTCTATAATTACTTCTTCACATAGAATCACTAAAACCTTGTGAACTCACCTGACAGGTACTGTTGCCTACAGAGGTGGGAGTTTCAGAAGAAAACAACCAGACTTTAGTCACCTGAGCACAGCCCAGGCTGGACACGGGACAGCTTCATCACAACCCCAGAGCAGCAGTTCTGCAAGTGATTTTATGCCACAATTTTTTTTTAATCTTTACTGGTTTTTATGTCAATGGACACCTCCTTTTCTATTTAAAATAAATTAATAAATAACAGTGTAAACAACCTACTCTGGAAGTTTTCTTACCATTCTTATCTTTAGCCAGCACATCTGCACACTAAAAGTACCTCACTGAGGAAACAGACACAGACATCTCTAATTCTAACCACTGACATCAAAAGATTTGGTACATTCTTATTTTTTAGCTTTGATCTGTGTGCCCATCTCAGTTAAAAACTTAAGTACAAGCTTAAGGTAGCCACAAGGCAGCAACTAACACCTGCCTCCCTGTTCCACTCCAGCCTTCCCAGATATTAAGGAAGCATTATGGTCCTTCATGGATTTAAACTCTATTCCCATTCTATCTTCAGGAATTCTATCTTCTACAATTTCACTGAAAGAAAAACAAACAAATGGAAAAATCTTTCTTCCCCATTTTTCCCATAGCCACCTCCCTTTATGGAATGATTCATGATCCATGTAAGCCTTCAACAAGTGGAACAGGAAGAAATGGCACTTAAAAAGGAATGTGTCTTCATTATTTAACACTCCCACCATTTCCTAGGTGGGTTTACATTACTCATACACCTCACATTTATTTTCAAATGCTTCAAGTGAAAAGCAGACCTGGCTAACACAGAGTGTAAATAAACCTGTTAAAGCTGGGCTATTTTTTCCAGAATGGAGGGTAATTTCTATTCCGAGGATGAAATACAGTTCTGCCACTGAACTCACAATCCAGGGGCTATGCTCAAAAGGCTTTAAACCCCTAATTCCAACAAAATCCCTGTATAACTTTCCGAAAGGCAGGTCAAAATGACAACAGCCTCCCAGTGTCCCTTTGTGGGACACAGTGTACCTTTTTGGGACACAGCACTGCCTGGGACAACGGTTCCAGGGCAGGCTGCAGCCCTCCATCCTCCCAAACCTCTCCCACTCCCACCTCCACAAGCACAGCCCTGGCATCCAGCCTGCAGAGGAGGATCCAAATCCTGCTATCTGCCCTGGTCACCCTGCCCCAGCCCTGCTCCACATGGAAGGGGCCAGGGTAGCTGAAATCCCTTCTCCCGAGTTTTAGCTTTATTGTACATCAAGCTGCACTTCCTCAGTTCGTGAGCTCAGACTCGCATCGCCCAAAGCCACCATCGCAGGCTATTTTTTATCAGATTATCTAATGCCTGAATAAAGCCCAAGGTTAGAAAGTTGGCTTTGGAAAATAAATCAGTGAACAGCCCTTGAGCACTGCCCGCGTTGGGGAACGGACACAGGTTGTAAGTTCGTGGGAAAGGGGCTCCTGAGGGGCACAGCCCACACTTCCACCTTCCCAACCCCCATCCACAGGGCAGCACGGGCTGAGGAAGGGGTGGGTGAGGAAACACACAGGTTTCAAACTCGGTTATCTATTTCTGTTGTTCTCAGATCATCCTCACTAACTATCACCTTTTTTTCCTGAAAATACGGGCACTTGAAGAATCTTACATATTTGTACATGTTCAAATAGTGCCCACTCCTCACCAGTGCTGCTCCTACACACACAAGGATACACCAGTAACCCTTCCTGGAGCGAGGATACACGTTCCCAGCATGTTTGGACATTTACCTGTAGAGGAACCACCTATGAGTGTAACCAAACCCACTAATCCACTACATCCACCACCCGAAAAAAAAAAAACCAAGTTCTAAAATTCCTCCACTGCCTCATAATCCAATAAGTTAAAGGACTTAATGAGTTTGTTCTGAATTTCTCCAGGCTACCCCCACTTACTGGGTCCTGTATTCACCTCTAGCCCTTACAGTTATCACTTCACTATCAATCTGTCAACATTCATTATCATACATTCACAGACACAATAAGTTTCAAAATACGGAAGAAAAATAGATACATTCAAGGCTAGAGAGAGACACTCCCACTCTCTCATCTCCTCTTCATCTAAACCCCAACTCTGCATCTTTACAGCTTGCAGGGTTTTTCAGAGCAACACAAACATTAGGAGCCAGTTCAGCAATAAGACACCTCACAACACGAATACCTGGGTTCTGGCAGAGGGCAAGGAAAGAAAAGCAATTTCTAAAGAGCTACACAAAAGTGAATACATTTACATGTGAAAATCTGACTCTGTGCTCCAGTTACACCAGTCGCTTCACAGGCCTCCATTATCTGCTTGTCTTTAGCAGTGCAAATCCTCTGGCACAGCCTGGCTCCCTAATCTCCGCAGCACCACGCACGGCTACGCTCCACAGATGAGTCTGCTCTGTGTCTGTGAGGTGTGAGCAGGAGCTGGGCAAACAACAGCTTTACACAGCCCTCTTTAAGGAAACCAGGAGTGTATCAGCCAGGAACAGGGGGACCGAAGACCAAGGCAACAGGGTCCTTCAGCAATTCTGTCACCTATCCCCACGAGCTCCAGGCGATGGGACACACTGCTAGATCCCTTGGGAAAAGGCTTTTGTGAAGACACTTGTCAGGGTCGACAACAACGGCAGGACTGCGCCGAGAAAGGCGATTAGTGCAGAGACCTGGTTATTTGTCCCTACCAGTTCCAAGAACAACACAAAGAGATTTGCCATTGTAAGTGAACACATCTGTTTAGCACAGAACGACCAAAAAAAAAAAAAGGCCGAGTTTTACTTAATTTTCACATTTTCACCACGTAAAAACACAGAGACCTCCAGCTGTCAGATGAGACAAGTATTCCATCCCATGGGAGGGTGTATCTCGAACTCTTGACGAGAGCGAGCCTACTCACGCTGGAAATGCTACCGAGGAAAAGTCACAACACAGCGATTTACTGTGAGAACCTCGGTTCAGCAGGAGCGAGCTGCGCGTGCTGCTTTGAAGGATTTCTCCCTCACTTGAAGTAAGGAATTCTCCATGTCAGAAAGGCGCCGGCCAGAACTGGGTCACACCGGGGGGCCCAGCCGAGCCCCGACCCTTCCCGAGGGGCGGGCACTGCTGACAAACGGGAGGCAGGGAGGGAAGGACTACGCCGAATGCCCGAGGGAGCTCTGCAAGGCCAGCCCCTGGCCGGAGGGGTTTCAGAGGAGCCTACACATAAAAGGTGGAATAAAACTAACGGTGACCTCAGGCCGATGCGGAACGAGCCCGTTCGCCGCGGGTCCCGGTGGGGTTCGCTGACCCGCGGGGGGAAACGACCGGCGGGGACAGCGCCCTACGCCAAGGTCGGGACCCGCCCCGGGACAGGGCAAACACCCGGCCCGGCGCACACACCGGCCCTGAGACAGGGACAGCCGGCCCCGGGCACACCCGGCCCCGAGCACACCCGGCCCCGAGCCCGCGGGAAGCGGCTCCGCGGCCGAGCCCGGCCCGGCCCCACGGAGACCCGCGGCCTCCGCCCCGGGCGCCGCCGCCGGCACAGGCCGCGGGCCCAGCCCCGCTCCCGGCCCCGCCGCCCCGGGAGCCGCCCGGCCCCGGCCCCGGCCCGGCCCCGCCGCCCCTCACCTGCTGGTAGCGGCCGGTGCTGGGCTCGGCGGCCGCGGCCGCCATGGCGCTCCGGGCTCGGTGCGGGCGCTGCGCAGGCGGAGGCGGCGGCGGCCCGGTCGCTGCTCGCTGCGGGCTCCGCTCGCTCCCGCCCTCCCCGTCACGCTCGGCCGCACCGCCTCCCGCCCCGCCCGCCGGAGCCGCCCGGGGCCGCGGGCAGTGCTCGTGGGGGAACGGAATTACAGAATCACGGAATCTTTGCGGTTGGAAAAGACCTCTGAGATCACAGAGTCCAACCTGTGACCGACCCCCACCTTGTCAACCGGACCAGAGCATCGAGTGCCACGTCTAGTCGTTCCTTGGACACCTCCAGGGTTGGTGGCTCCTCCACCTCCCTGGGCAGCCCCTTCCAATGTCTGACAACCCTTTCCAAGACGAAACTCCTCCTGATGTCCGACCTGAACCTTCCCCGGCACAACTTGTGGCCATTTCCTCTTGTCCCTTGTTCCCCGGGAGCAGAGCCCGACTCCCACCTGGCTCCACGCTCCTGTCAGGGGTTTGGGGAGAATGAGAAGGTCTCCCCTGAGCCTCCTTTTCTCCAGGTTGAGCCCCCCCAGCTCCCTCACATGCTCCTCATATGACTGACTCTCCAGCCCCTTCCCCAGCTCCATTGCCCTTCCCTGGACACGCTCCAGCTCCTTAATGTCCTTTTTCTGTGAGGTGCCTCACCAGTGCCAAGTACAGGGGAAGAATCACTTCTCTGGTCCTGCTGCCACACTAATCCTGATACAGACCAGGTGCCATTGGCTCCTTGGCCTCCCGGACGCACCTGGGCTCCTGTTCAGCCGCTGTCGACCAGCATGCCCAGGTCCTTCTCTGCTGGGCTACTTTCCAAGCAGTTCACTCCAACCAGGATGGCTCCAGCGCAGCTCCACTGGGGCCCAGAGGGCAACCAGAACCCCTCGGAGCCAGCCCGGATTGCCAGAGGGACCTGGTGTGTCACTGCCCATGGGGATGCTACAGGCCAGCAGCATGGCCCCAGCACTGCGGGAGCTGCAGGAGTGACCCCATGAGCTCCATGCACTACACAAAATGTATGTTGTGGAACTCAAGTATAATTATTCAGAGTGGAAGCTGCCACAGGACGTGTTAGCGAAACATAGGGAGTCAGAAAATTGATGTAAACCCATGTTGACAAACACTGCCGCCTCAGCAGCAACGCACCAGGGCCAGGGCTCAGAAACCAGCACTGTATGAGCCATGCTGACCAAGCCTTGGTCCTACCTATCCCTGTCCCACCACCACATCTCAGGGCCAATGTATACCCATGCAGGCAGGGAAGAGGCAGCGACTGCTGAGCCAAACACAAGATGTTGGCCAACTCTTCCAAAAGCGCCGTCAGCTCTTTCATATCCACATGAAGCAGATGGTGTTGCAGCTCAGAAATTTCTTTCCAGAAGGAGCACGTGTAGGAAACCACGCAGCGAGAGAGGTTGGTTTATTCAGGGAGTTTTTGTGTTGTTACACTGGCTAAGAGACTTTCCAGCTTGTGTAACCTTTATTTTCTATGTGCACAGTTCAGCTGTAGTCAGGCTTGCACAAAATTACCCACATCAATCCCTAAGGTTGATGAGATTTAAATATATCAGCTTTAGGATGAGGAAGGCTGAATCAGCCCCTCTGGGATTCCAAGCTGCAGATTCAGAGTTACAAGCGTTTAAGCCTGAGGACATGGTTTTGAACTGCAACTCAGTCATAAATACATGCCTCAGTGCTCATTATTCCGTACCATAATCAGGTTGGATTCTTTTTTCCCTGTATTTTGCCTTTGAGGCATAGGTAGTTCATCGATGTCTTAGTGAGACGAATGAACATCCCAGTTCTCATGCTGAAGGGACCGTGAGGGATTTTAGCCAGGAATAACCTCAAAGAGTGACTCCTCTTTGAGGAGTCATACTGGAGATACAAGGAGAAGGCAAGTTTCCTGCAACACAGGTGCCTTTGAAGGAGCTGGAACAGGAGCTGCAGGCACTGACAGACTCTGGCTTCACCTTTCCACCAGATTCACAATTTGCACTGAGAATTTTGCTGGAGTAAGGAGCTATCCAGATGACATGCATGGATTTACTTGCCACTGAGGTGGGATTACATCCCTAAGTAAGGCTGTAGCCACAGTGGTAATTAGCTGCACAGTGATTGACTTGGACAACGTAGAGACTAAAATAACATGCAACCTGTACACATTCCCAGAGAAGATGCTGGAATGTATCGTGGAGAACTGGTGAAACTGTTTGTGTCAAAGCCATTTTGGGGCCAGTGGAGGCAAATCACGGCCTAATTAGTCCGTCTAGTCTCAGCACGACTGATTCCGGAGGGGTAATGGGAATTTCTTCCAGCTGCTTTCCCTGTTATATTTTATTTTCTTAGGTGGGGAAGCTCTGTAGAAAGATAATGCTGTGGTTACAGCACATGACTGGTTCTGCTTTCATTTCCCTCATGGTTTTAGGCAAATCACTTCATGCCTCTGTGTTTTTTGACTTTTCCTCCAGTGCAAAATGTCTTTTCTCCCAAGAGACACTTGAAGCTCAAAGTCGTTGCTTTTAGTGACTTCCGCATGGGATGTGCTGTGAAAGCATTTGAAAGCAATTGAAAATACGACAGAATTGCAGTGGAGTGAGTCCTCTGAAATCCTGGCACTGTACGTGTGTTCCTTTAATTATTGTGTAGGACTGAGCAATAAAGGAAAACTTTTAATCTCACTTTGTAATAAATATTGAACATTAAAAGCTAAATAATAAAACTCAAAGGCAGGGTGTGTTAAAGCTAGATTAGTAAGACATAAGCAGGACATTAAAACTAGATCTTTCTTTTAATCTTTTAGTGCTAAATTACCCAATTAAGAAAAAAGTAAAGACAAAATATTCACATGACAAAAACTTCTTTGTCATCACTATAAAGTATTCCTGTGTCCCTGAAGGCAGAAGCACTTCATGTGCAAGAAATGGAATCACAGGCATTGAATATACATAGATGCCATGTCTTGTTTTCCCATTGTGGAATAATATCCTGAATTAGAGCTGTATACTTAGGCTGGAGAGATTTGTTAAGGATTAATAAATGCTGTATAATAGATGTTCCTCCCCAAAACATCACAGAAGACTTCTGGAACAGTGAAAAGATAAAAGCAGGACAGGGAACGGGAGGTGGATTTAGATGAGATATACAGAATAAATTCTTCCCTGTGAGGGTGGTGAGGCCCTGGCACAGGTTGCACAGAGAAGCTGTGGCTGCTCAATCCTCGGAAGTGTTCAAGGCCAGGTTGGATGGGGCTTGGAGGAACCTGGTCTAGTGGAAGGTGTTCCTGCCCAGGGCAGAGCAGTTGGAATTGGATGATCTTTAAGGTCCCTTCCAGCCCAAACCATCCTGGGATTCTATGACAGCCCCTGCCCAAGGAAGCTGCCCCACACCTTGACCAGCCTCGCCAGTGGCAGGTTCCTGGCATGGCAGACACAGGTGTGGGTTCCATACACAGCTTTAGACACACACAGAGCTGCAATTTTCAGGGAATGCTTGTAACAACAAAAGCCACTCGGTCACATCGGGTCTGCTGGAATGAGGAGAGCCCCAGTGAGCACAGCCACACGTCCTCCAGCCCGGGCAGAGTCAGGCGTAAGCAGAGCCTGGTTTACTGGTGCAGAAAATTATGCCCCAATAAGCCCCGAGTATTGTAAGGAGGGGGAATGAAAACAACAGCAGCACTGAGGTGGAAGACTTTCCCAACGGGACTTTTCTCCTGAGATCCAGCAGCAGAACCGAGGGGCAGATACGGAGTGATCCAGCTGAGTTGTGCCAACATGACGGATGGTGCACAGGGCAAGGCAGAGCTGAGCTCCAAATTGCCTCCACCTGGCACAGCCAGCTCAGTCAAGCCTGGTTTTTGGAGCCCCAACTCACTGATTTCACCAGCGTCCTTTGTCGCTCCATTATTTCTTCAGCCTACTGGAGAAATCACAATTAACCACTGGTTAATTTAATCTTGCTGTCCAGATTAAATCCCTTACTGCTTAGGCTGGCAGTTTTTATCCTGGTGAGGAGTGAAGCCCTGCCAGCTTTCCCATGGGAGCCTTGTCTGCAAAATGGGAAGGCACTGGCATGTGTGCTCTCTGGAGCTGCCTGCTCATGCACTGCCCTACACACTGGCTTATTGTGACCCCCCAAAAAACCTCCTAACTGGGATTTGAGTAGCTGCTGGGAGACCTAAGCTGTGAGCAGGGCTTGCAGAAAAGAGCAGCTCCCCTCCAGATCTATCCAATATGGGATATTGTTTCTCCTTTTCTTATAAAGTGGGTTGAGAAGGTAAGTGGAACATGCTGGAGCAGGAAGAAGTGACCGATGGTGGATATTAAAAGGATTCTTTAATTACAGGATCTGAAGACTGAGTCCTTCATGGAGATATTTTTAAATTGTTTCTTTTTTTTTTGGAAAAAAATCCCAGTGCTCCCAAGGAGTTCCCAGTAGCAAAAGCCCTGGTCTTCTGAGCATTGTTGGCTCTGATCCCTTGAAGATGGGGCAAAAGAAAATGCTGTGCTTGTTAGATCTCTCCTGTTCAACTTCTCCTGCAGAGAAGTGTTTGTTTCCTTCCATCTGCTGCTTTTGCAAGGAAGGAAAATCAGCCTGTTCAGACACCAGGAAGTTCTTCAGCATTAGAACAGCAAGCTGGAAACGCAAAACCAATAATGGGCCGAAATTATCATACCTAAAAATACTCTGCATGACCCAGCCCCAGAGCAACTCAGATAATGCAGACGGCAGGGAGTGGATCTGTGGAATGTGGGCAGCACAGGGGCACGTGCCTGGCTCTCCTGCACCGTTGCAGCTTTTTCTCTCACCAAAGCATGTTTTGCTTTTACTGGGAGCTGCCGGCTGCCTCCTGTGTCTTTGTGCTCTGTATCTGCTCAAGCCACTCGCACGGGAGATGAAAGCCAGATCCTCTACAGGCAGAGCCCCACAGCTCTTGGATTTAAACTGAGCCCATCCCTACAATGGGATTGTTTCAGGCCAATCCTCAAAGGCAGCAGCTCTCCACACCTCCGAGGGGGCGCAGGGCAGGTGAGGTGGGAGGCAGGATAGGGTGGCACTGCCCACAGGCTGCTCTGATGGCAGACAAACCACACAACCCGCAAGTCACCCCAGGGGGGACACGGTTCTTGCCCTACAGCTACCGCTGTGGGAAGTCTGTGGTGTCTCCTGCAATCAATTCCTACGAGGGCTGTGCCTCCAGTATTTGCTTTTCCTAAATCTCCGAGCCCTCGCTGCGTTTCCATGGTAACACTAAGGGATCCGATGTGGGTTATTTGGAGACTCGAGGTTCTGGTAGAGAGAGCATCTCTCTCTGCTGAGCCCTGCAGCAGTTTTGGCTTTGTACACCAGAAGCTGCTGTTGTGCTGCAATAGCGGTGATGTGGAAACTCCCGTGTGTGTGCAGGTCAGGAGTGCACTCACCTTTGGGCCAGCAGCACCTGGAGAATGGACTGAAGCAGTCCCAGGATGGGAATCGTTCAGATCTCAGCCAGGTCCCCTCCTCCTCTCCACCCCAGCAGAGGAACAGCCCCTGCTTAGCCCAGCACCTTGATCCTGTGCCTCTGAACCCACTGATAACATGATTCCTGCCAGTGTCCATGGGACCAATGGGTCTGTCACACTGATACGATCCCAATGGGACAAGTGGAAGAGCTGTTTCACACAGAGCCAAAGCCCAGGCTGCCCTGCACTGCAGGGAGCTCCTCACCCAGCACCAGCCACCAAGAGACCTGCCTGCCTGCTGGCTGACCACTGCTCATGGAAACACATGGGGCTTGGAACTTATTTAGTCTCTGTGGCTTAAAACCCTTCCTGTGTCTGACCACAGCCATCTGGCTACAGCCTGTCACACCCATCATTCCCTATCCAAATGCAAATCGTGTTCTCTCCACGATGAGACAATACCAGGAGCACTGGTTCTAGCCAGGTCATTTAAATTATTAAAATGAGAAGGAACTGCTCGGGCTGGATCCCAGCAAAGCAATTTGTATCTTATTCTTTCTTCTAATGAAAGTTAAAAGCTTTCTAACTTTGAAGTAAGGGCTTTGCATCCCAACAACGGTCCAAACCTGTGCAAGGAGAGGTTGGGCACATTTCCATCAGAGCTTAAAGGCAGCCAGAGCAACAACAGGAGGGTGTTTTGGGAATACCATTGTGCCAGGAGCAGCGTGGATACCTGCAGGTCGTGATCTCTCCATCCCACAGAACGACCCCAACATGCCGTGAAATGTGTCCGAACAGGATAGTTCGAGTGTGAGAGTGGCTTGTTATGATGTGACAAGGCTTTGATTTAGGGATGAAAGGCTGAAGGACGGAGTCGCGTGGATCCCTGCTGTGAGGGGGGCACCCCAGCAGAACCACATTGAAATATTTGCTGCCTTTTTAATAATGTTTTAATAATGTGTTTGGTTCCCGAAGCTTTATCTGGCCAACGGGCCCTCTTGCAGTGTTGGTGACGGCTTCATCCGAACAGCCGGGTGGCAGCCGCGGCGCATCATTCCTGGGTGGATTTAACCGCTTCCCCGAGTTTTACCACCAAACCTCGGCCCTGCCACCTCCCGGCTCCCCGGGGCCGAGCCCGGCAGGGCCGCGGGGGCCGGGCCGGGCTCTCACCGCCCACCGACGGGGCGGTGCGGGGGGCGGCCCGCGGAAGCGATCCGGGGAGGAGGCGGCGGTCCCGGGTGGCGGGCGGGCGATCCCGGGCGGAAGCGATCCCCGGGCGAAGGCGGCGATCCCCGGGCAGAGGCGACCCCGGGCGGGCGATCCCGGGCGGAGGAAGCGATTCCGGGCGGCCCCACCATGAAGCTCATCATCCTGGAGACGTACGCCCAGGCCAGCGAGTGGGCGGCCAAGTACATCCGCAACCGCATCGTCCAGTTCGGGCCGGGCCCCGGGCGGTTCTTCACGCTGGGTCTGCCCACAGGTGGGTGCCGGGGGGTGGGAGCGGGGCCAGGGTCCAGCCCGGCCCTTGCCCCGGCTGAGGCGGCGGCTCCCCGCAGGCAGCACCCCGCTGGGATGCTACAAGAAGCTGGTGGAGTATTACCAGAACGGGGACCTCTCCTTCAAGTACGTGAAGACCTTCAACATGGACGAGTACGTGGGTGAGTGCCCGCAGCCAGCGCTCCTGGCTCTCCTTCCCTGCCCTGCCGGGTGTGTTTGTCTCTGCCCTTGCGCCTGGTGCCGCAGCCGGACACCAAAGCAGTGCGTGGTGGGGCAAGAAATTCCACCTTCAAAGGGCTCCAGGTAAGATGGAACAACATTTCATAGAAAGGCAGGATCACAGAATCAGTTAGGATGGAAAAGACTTCTGAGATCATTGAGTCCAACCTATGACCAAACACCATCTTACCAACCAGACTGTAGCACTGAAGTGCCACGTCCAGTCTTTTCTTAAACACCTCCAGGGAATTAGCCAAGGTAATGATGGGGACAATTTAAAAACCTGTGGAAGAAATTTGAAGTTTTTTCCATACTGAAGGGTATTGGATGTTGGCTGTATTACACACACTTTTACAGACACTGCTGTATTTTACCTGCACTGACGTGCTGACCAGGTAAGGAGCCAGCTTGTCACTGCAAGCTCAGATAGTGTGCAGCGTTAACTACCACCTTTGCTCTGGGATTATAAAGGTCACTGTAGCTCAGGTCCCTTACTCGGTGTGTTCCCTGAATGCCCTTCATGAACTCCTGCTAAGATACCAGGGGACTGTTTCTTTTCTGAAGCTGTGGTGAAAGAGCCTCTTTGGAAGAAAGAGAGTTCCAAAGGTGAAAAATGTACAGGCTAAATATTTGCTAATGCTAATTTTACCCTGGTCAAGAATTTTTTCTGTGAACGATCCTAATCAAGCAGCATTAGGGAATAAGCAGTCCAGTGTGGGTTTATAGCATTCGAGGGGAAAAAATATGCAATAATGATATAATTATTATTATTTCTCAGGCTTTTGCACTTTGTTTTAATCACTCTTGCTAATATGAACTGGGAGGAAGGCTGAAAAGGTACTGACAGATGAGGCACGGTACACACCTGCTTTTCTGAAAATCTGCTGCATGTTAATATGGGCACATGTCTTATAGGAGCTGTTGTGATTGACCTTAATTCCGCTATTTAGGAAAATAAAAACAACTCATGAAAGCTGAGGGAGTGACAAAGGACAGACAGATCAGTGCTCCGTTACCAAAGCCACTCCAAGGGTATGGAAGTGCTTTATGTTATGATGTTTTTCCAGCTGGTCTTAGTCCTGTGCGTGCTCTGTTACCAGGTCTCCCGAGGGATCACCCAGAAAGTTACCATTCCTTCATGTGGAAAAACTTCTTTAAGCACATTGACATCTCACCAGAGAATGTCCACATTTTGGATGGAAATGCACCTGATCTCCAGGCAGAGTGTGACGCATTTGAGGAGAAAATCAAAGCAGCTGGAGGAATTGAACTCTTTGTTGGAGGTGAGAATTGTCAGGATTGTTCACTTCCAGTGTCTTTCAGGGGATTTGCAGTGAAAGGCACCCCACAGTCCACCACCCTGGGCACTGATGTGTGTTGGCAGCCTTGTCTCCCAATGTACTGCTCCCACAGTTTTCTGTTTTTCAGTCTAGTCAGTGAATTGTTCAGGAAATGATTAGCAGAAGAAATGGGAAGAGCTAGAATGATACAAATGCAAAATGTATTATAGTTGTCAGTGCTGACAGGAAACTCCTGGGAGTAGAGTCCTCTGAGCCAACAGGAGCACAAACTTCTCCCATCAGTTTGCCTTGAGATTCTGCCACCTACTTTGCTTTATTGTTGTCCCAGCACAGTTAGGGAAGAGTCTGTTGACTTCAGAGGGGCCTTTTGCTGTCATTCTACCAGACACAAATTTGAGCTTGACCAGAAGAATTGCAGGTGTTTTTTTCAGATCTGTGTTTCTGGAAGCACTGACTGTCCTTCTTGTGGAAGAGCTGTTAGCTCTGCTCCTACAGCTGACCCTCTTCTCCCGCTATCTCTGTCCCAGGTATTGGCCCAGATGGTCACATTGCCTTCAACGAGCCAGGATCGAGTTTGGTGTCCAGGACACGAGTGAAGACCTTGGCCATGGACACCATATTGGCTAATGCCAGGTTCTTTGATGGTGACCTCTCCAAAGTCCCCACAATGGCCTTGACAGTCGGAGTAGGCACTGTCATGGATGCCAGAGAGGTTAGGAGAAAAGCAGTGGCTTCCTATAGTAGCTCTGGAGCAGCTAAGAGTTATCCTGTTTTGAAGCAACAACCCTGACTGCCCTTCTCTGTGTCTTGGGGTGCAGGTGATGATTCTGATCACAGGAGCCCACAAAGCCTTTGCTTTGTACAAAGCCATCGAGGAAGGCATCAATCACATGTGGACAGTGTCTGCCTTCCAGCAGCACCCCAACACCGTGTTCGTGTGTGACGAGGATGCCACGCTGGAGCTCAAAGTCAAGACAGTGAAATACTTTAAAGGTGAGTGTTTTGACCAGGCCAGGCAGCTCTTTTGGTAGTTTTTAAGTGGTACAAGCCATGCTTTGCATTAGATGTTTCTGTGTAATCACCTCCCAAAGGAGTATATTCCTTAAATATACCACAGTAATCAGTGTGAAGGTAAATGCTTAAGTGCTCAGGGGTAAGGGCAAAGGAACAAGGACACCAGTAATGTCTAATTTCATCAGCATCCAATGAATGACAATTTTGCTTTATTATATCTACTTAAATCATCTTTTAACTTTCTCCATCAGGTTTAATGCTGGTTCACAACAAGCTCGTGGAGCCCTTGTACAGCATGAAGGAAACAGGAGCAGAGAGGAGCCAGTCTAAGAAGCCATACAGTGACTGATCTGCTCGGGGGAGTGCTGAACCAGCTGTTGGAAATAGCTGAAAAAAAAAGGGAATTTCTGCAAAAACTGATCTCATATTTGTTCTTAAATTAGCAGAATGGTCATATGGTTGCTTCTCTCCATTAAAGAGACAGATGCCAAACACCTGCCTTAATTAACCAAATGGATGGATCCAGTGCACTGTGTTCCACAAACTTCTGTCACTAACTCATTCTCTGAAGGTGAAGTCAGTGAAGGATGAGTTGTTTGATCTATGAACTGACTGTAATCTTGGACTGAAGGCTGCAAAACTGAAATGTGAGGATAAGTGAAAGTACAACACAAACCGAGTGGGTAAACACTTTGGGGTGTATTCCTTGTAATTAGGACAAGTACCTCGTGTGTCATTCTTTCTCCATGAAACACTCCTGCATTAGAATAATGGAAAATGGGAAGCAAACTTGTCCAAGTGGAGAAGGGAAAGCTTCACATGAGCAGCCCCAGAGCCAGGAGGGGGTCAGCGAGAAGATGAAGCCGGGAGGAAGATGAGAAGAGACAGTGGGACCTGAGTGGAGACAAAATGCTCAGACTGGATAGAAAGATAAAACCTCCCCATGGGGACAGCCAACCAATGGGGCAGATTCCCCAGAAGCTGTGCAGGCTCTGTTCTTAGGAGGTTTCCAAACTGTGACTGGATAAAGCCCTGGCTGAGCCCTGCTTTGAGCCAGATGTTGAACTTGTGATCACCTCAGCACAGGAGGCTACAGCAGCATTCACCCACACAGGGTTAATCATGCAGTTTGGGCATCTGAGGATGTTATTGATGTCACACAAGAAGCCCGTCATGTTCAGTCCCAGGGTATAACTTTCTATGCCCTGGTGCTTTATGAAGTACTCAAAAGGGTAGATTTGTTCAGATGAAGCAGAAGTGACCTCTCTGTGCTCAGCACTGTTCATTGTAACAGGGCAGAGCCTGAAGCAATACGTTCTCTCTCCTCACTGCAGAACTTTCCAGTGCTCTGAGTAAATGCCAAACCAGCCTCCAAGGAAATGCTCTGTTCCCACTGGCTTCAGCCTCTCTTTAATAACAGAAGTCCCACATGGGTGGACAACAGCCTGTACTAGCAAGACCCCACTAATTCTGATATGTGATTCCATCCAATTCTACCACAGGAGGGGCAAGAAAACTGACCAACGTTTATTTTCTTTATGCAGAAATTTTGTAAGCTGTTGATCTGTAATGCAACTTTCTAGACTAAACACCTTTAATGTTTTCTAAATGGTGGCATTGACTGTATCTGTGCTTGTGAAACCAAAGCTGTCCTGGAAGCAGTTTGGTAGGAATAGCTCCTGCTGCTCCCTACTTCCTTGCCCAGTGTCTGCTGGCAGGTTTCCACCAGACACCTGCTATGGTTCTGTCCTGCCAGGCAGCAGGCATCCCACATGAAAATGTGGGGGCCTTTAAAGGAGAAAGGAGGAGGCCACAGCTCTACCTGGTACCACAAAGTGTTTTTAAATAATTTAATTGCATGCAGAGAAATGGTGAAAGTGAGGTTTTCAAGAGGGGAAAAGACTGAGGGAGAAAATCTGCACTCTGTTGCCAGAGCTGCTGCTTTGCTCTCTCTACAGGCAGATGCTGGTTTTAGCTGTCCTGCCTTTGCAACACCAGCTGATTGTCCTACATGAGCAGTCATCTGCTTGTCCCTTCCCCAGAGGGTCTGTCCTCTTCTGCCTCGCTGCAGAAACTCCAGCCCAGGGGTCCCCGAATTTATACAGGGTGGTGGCTACATCACTCCTCCTCCTCCCTCCACACAAAGTCCTTGAAAGCTGAGGTGGTTCATTGCTACATCTTCCAGTACTTCACTATTTGTGCTCTGGTTCATCCCCAGCCATGGATCTTCATCCCCGTGTACCCTTTGGCATCCTAGCCCTTGTCCCATCTGGTTTAGGGGATCCAATGCCATCTCCTCCATCCAGGCAGGATAAAGGGGTTTATGCATATGTTTCTCCTTGTCACAAACATTCCCCATGCCCACATACACAGCTCAGCAGGAAGAAAGTCCCCTCCAAAGGCAGGCAGCTTTGTGATTCAGCCTGGAGAGTTAAAAACTGGCCAGAGGGGAAACAGCTCAGAGCTGAATCCAACATGGTGATCCCAGAGCAGTGTCCCAACAGCCACCCTGTCTCAGTCAGGGGCTTGTACCTCCAAGGGAAAACCAGGGCCCTTTGGGTGGGAAGGCACTTTGCACACATATATGTCCAAAACTCCATGAGCAGAACACATGCTGTGCCAGCTTCACCTGGGAGCTCTGAGCCCAGCTCTGGGTTGTCCCATTCCACAGCCCCATGGCACACGAGCACTGGAGCCAATGGCCACCTGGACACTGACCTGTGCTGCCAAATCCATACCAGAATGAAGACAAACAGAGAGACAACTGTGTTTACCATCTTAAAGTGAATTTAGTGCATGTGAAAGGTGCAGGAAATGCAATTCAAATCATTCACAATGTAAACTTTTCCTACACGCTGACCTACAGCCTAAACTGAGGTGAGATTCAGTCTCATCATCTCATCTTTTTAATCTCTGCCTCTTCTGACAGTACAGACTCTCATCCTCTGGGAAAGGAACTGAAGCAGCACTCATTTTGGCCACATATCCCAGTATAAATTTATGAACTATCATTCAAAACTGAGTGAGAGGTGATCACTTTGAGTTTCTGAAGAGTCTTCCATCTCCTGACCTATCCTTCCATGCCCTACTACTTTTGAACACAGCACACGTAGCTTTAATTTCCAAATAAACTTTTAGACTGTTCTGCAAGTGGAAAAACTTGTAAAAAGTTAGTGCTTCCCTCTGGTAATTACCTTCATGTTTATAAAACTACTTGCTGAGATTTTAGGGAAAACAATTTGCTTTCTGAATAATTTGAAGTCCAAAGCTAGTGGAAGTAAGGGATCTACTCCAGAAGCAAAAGTATGAACTAATCAAATTTCTTACGGGAAGAGTTCATAAAAAATAAATTACTTCATCATCTGAGAATACAAGGTAATTGTCAGTGTCTTGAAGAATCATCTTTGCCTGGTACTTTTCACCCTCTCACATCCTCAGGTCACTGCCTTAGCACTCATCACTGGAAAAAACAAGGAGCGGCAATGGGAGTGAATCCAACAGGAACACCGGGTTGAGTCACCAACCTGACAGAAATTTCTGGAAAAGGCTGTTGGTCATTTTCTGCCCAAGCACTCAGGGATGCAAAGGCCCAGGCACAACAGCCAGCGAGAAGGAGGTTGGGGATAATCAGCTTTAATGTCATTAGAAAGTACCAGTGACAGAGCCACGAGCTGCTTTTCAGAGAAACACGTCAGGAAATTCATAAAAGCAACAAACTTTGTTGCTGAATTTAGAAGAAATTTTCTGTACTGTATCAGAAAACTTCCCCAGTCCAAGCAGCACCACTGAACAGCTCCAGAAAGAGCTCTACAGCTCTAACAAACTGCCCAAAACCCCACAATATTCACGATCCAAGAGTCTCCAAATGTCGGTCTCCCTAAAGAAACCCCCAAATCTCTCCATGATTTGAGGCTTCTGTTTGCTTTTAAAAAAGGGGCATCTCTTGGTATATATTTTTCCAGTAATTTTCCAGTAATTTTCCAACTTCTGACTGGTTGTATTTAATATAGTAATGTCTTTAATAATCGATGTGATTGTTAGGGCATTCCATGATGATCCTGACCCCAGGATGGGTAAAGTGGTCTCCTTTGGCTTTGGCAACAGGCTCTGAGGTGTGAGTATCCTGCAGTGCAGGGTAGTTACCACTCTTCTATCACACAATGGAAGTGAAAAGCAAACAAAGGACACTAAAAAAAAAAGCATCTGTCTCTGGTTTGTTCACCTTTTGTTGCTGGGGAAAGCTACTGGTCATCGTCTTCAACTTCCCAGTACTCCCCATCATCGATGTGCATGGCTTGAAACAATCTGCAAGACAGAAAATTAGTGGTAATAATGCTAAATATGTTTAAAGCAATCTAAATGCAACAAAAAGTAAAAAAGCAGTAAGTTTCTCTTTTTTTTCAGTATCACAAACCACTCATGATGTCAATGTCAAATTAAGTAAAAGACTCTGCACTTCTACAGCTCGTTACACCAGAAGGTTTGATGGTACCTTACACACATCATATCCCAAGAAATCCCTGAAAATATTAATCATCCAAACGATATTAAAGTTACCCAGCAGGCTGCTGTTCCTGGGTGGTCTTTAGGCAGGATATAATCAGCAGCCAAACCTGCCTGCTCCAGACAACTCACAATCTCATTGGACACATGGAATTGGGCAAATAAAACATATGAGCATCAGTGGGGCACAGGGGGAACAAAAAGGCACTTGGCAGTGCTGGGGTAATGGCTGGACTAGATGGTTTTAGGTCTTTTCCAACCTAAATGATTCTATGATTCCCTGATTCTAAATTATTCTTTATAAAGCACAGGAGCTTAGTCAAGACAAGGGGAGGTTAAGCTACACTAAAATAAAAAAGGACAACAGGAGAAAAAGGAAAACAGAGTAGGAAGTGAAAAAATACTGTTGGGAGAAGAGAGAATGCTGAAAAAGGGCCAAGAACAAGAAAAATCCTGTCAGCCACATCTATTACAGCAGAATGGATGGTGGACTGAGAAATTTATTGGGATTTTGACTTTGGATCCAGGCACTACTATCCCAGTGATGGGCACATATCCCTATGGAATACACAAAGCCGAGAGACTGCCACTGTCACATCCCTCTGAGCTGCCTTTTCACCTGTCCTGACAGCAGCAGCACCCTCTTTCCCTTGATCCTTCCCCAGCAGTGATGATGTGAGGCAAGTCTGCAGCTGTTTAAAAGCAGCTTTCTGATCCAAAACCTTGTGCTGCACCTGAGCATCTTCATGGAAACACTTCCCTGCAGGCTGTGTGTCAGGCAGAGGCAGCACAGAAAGGATGAGGTCATGACCTTGACCAAAAAAAAGTCAGGAATAGGCCCACAAATCTCCTCCAGAATTTTGAAACAAAAAAAATCTTAAAAAGCAAAAGCACATCTTGAATCACTCCTGATTTTTACTGTTAGTGTTGGGTCCTTGTAAGGGAGAAAAAACTATGTCTTAAACTAGAGCTACAAATTTCAAGGTAAGAATCTGGGAGAGACTTAGAAAAAGTAGAAAATAAGTGTTCCAGTGCTAGAGGAAATACCTGTAAGCACCAACCTGTTAAAGCAGGGGGAAGAAGGGTCATTGAAGTGCCGGTAGGGGTTGGCCCTGGACAGAGAGCCCATGCAGAGCCAGCAGAAGTACTGCATGCACCCTGTGCACGTCATTTTGTTACAGCCATCGAGCTTCTGGGGGAAAAAACCAAGAAACAGCAACATCAGAATCTTACTGTGTCAGGCTTCAGTCTCTCTATGACAACAGCCCTCAAAACTATACCAGCCAATTAATACATTCAACCCCGACTCCATCACACATTGATTTTTTTTTCACTGTTCAACAGAACTGGGAGCTGGAATCCCAGCACTGTAAAGTGGCTATACTACTAAAAACACTGGAAATTAATATTTTTCTGAAGCTGGTTTTATTTCCTGGCTATAGTGTGAAGCAGCAGTAACCTGAATCACACAGGAAATGAAAGGATTCAGACAGATCCATAGTCAGCCTGGATCTGTTTAGTACTGGAGCCTGAACACCACCAATTGCTGGATGATCTCAAATCCCTGAGCTCCACAAACATCACCTCGCCTCCTTTTCCATGTAGCACAGACAGAAATGGAAAGTTCTCTTAATATTTCCTAGAAATTCCCCTTCCCTGGTGAAGCTGGAGGGTACAAACACACCTCTGTCCCAGCCTAAACACAGAACTGCCTTAATTTCTGTTAATTTCTGTTCCCATGATTTTCCAGCCTTTCCCTCCACTCTCACCTCTATATGAGTCCCGCAGCAAGGACAAGACTTGGAGTTCTTTTCCAGCCATTCCTTACTCTCCATCTCCTCGAGGGCTTTCTGAATCACTCGCTTGCCATAACGTTGTTCCAAAAATCTTTTAGTTGCCTCATCTGCTTCCAAATAGCTGTTTCGTAAATCCATTAATTTCTCTGGGGAACAAAACCAAAGCAAACCAAACAGCTTTTGTAATATATCATATAAAGAAGTCCAGCTAATTGCAGCATAAAGATTTTCAAAGGAAACTAACATAATTCATTAAAAATCAAGAAAAATATTAGAAAACGTAAAATATTAAAACCCCTCTGCCCCAAAATTCAAGAGTTTTACACTGTTTCATTATAACAGAGACTTGTCAATGGCATCAGGACAAGTCTACAATGTAAAGTAAAGTTTTGAAAATGGAATTTTCTCTGAACATACATTTAATGAAACTTGGTCACAGGATTTTGAGGCCAAACAGAGAGAGAAGCTTCCACCTGATTTCAGTATTAACTCTGACTACACAAAGTAGTTGATTCACATGAAAAGGCAAAAAAAAAATACATATATAAAATTATTCTTCCCCTGCTATGGCCTCTCAGCATTTGACAACCAGCAGTCTGGGGACCTCCTAAGCTGTGGAGTGCCATCAAAGGAATAATATTTAACTGCCAGCAACAGACCTACTCCAAATGAAATGTGTCTGGTCTTTTAGAAAGCTCACGGGGAGGAGTTTGCTTGCTCAATTTCTGACTATTTCACACAAGATTTAACTGCACCTCGATGCGTTTTTGGAGCACAGGGTGGAGGTGCCTCACCTGCGGTGACCTTGCACGGAGACACCCCGTGGTAGGTCATCTTGCAGAGGGTGCAGAAGGCGTAGTTGCAGCAGGAGCAGATGCCCATGGTGCAGCCAGGCTCCTGCATCACGGGGGTCTGGCAGCCCGGGCGGGGGCAATACACCACATCGGCCATCAGGTCCAGGCTGGACTGCAGGAGCAGCCGGTCATAGCGGGCAAAGAGCTCCTCTCCAACCAGCTCCTTCACCTAAAGGCCACAGAGAGATGTTAGGACAAAATTCTTCCCTGTGAGGGTGGTGAGGCCCTGGCACAGGTTGCCCAGAGAAGCTGTGCCTGTCCCATCCTTGGAAATGTTCAAGGCCAGGTTGGATGGGGCTTGGAGCACCTTGGTCTAGTGGGAAGTGTCCCTGCTTATGGCAGGGGAGTGGAACAAGATGAGCTTTAAGGTCCCTTCCAATCCAAACCATCCTGGGATTCTATGATTACTTGCATCTGAAATTCTGAGCCTGCTACCATCAGCAAAACACAGGAAGGCAATGAAAAAATCCCTACAGTTGGAATGAATCCACTTTATTCTCCAACAGGTCATGAAAATATTCCTAGAAATGCTATTCTAATAATAATTAGGAAAAGGAAAAGCATGCAGTGTTAAATGGAATGCATGCAGTGTCAAATAGAATGGGAGGCTGCTGATCAATGCCAGTACTAATAAACTGGGCAAAATGGATGCCAAGGCATCCAGTTTTAACTCCAATGACTCTGTGTCTGTGTGGCTCAGAGCATGAAGAAAATGTCCCCAGGAGTCCTCCCTCTGTGCTGGGCACTACTGAAGCACCTCCAGTCCTGGGGTCAGTTCTGGGCCCCTCACAAGAAAGACATCGAGGGGCTGGAGCGTGTCCAGGGAAGGGCAACGGAGCTGGGGAAGGGGCTGGAGCACAAGGAGCAGCTAAGGGAGCTGGGGGGGCTCAGCCTGGAGAAAAGGAGGCTCAGGGGGGACCTTCTCACTCTCCCCAAATCCCTGACAGAAGCGTAGAGCCAGGTGGGGGTCAGGCTCTGCTCCTGGGGAACAAGGGACAGGACAAGAGGAAATGGCCACAAGTTGTGCCGGGGGAGGTTCAGGTTGGACACCAGGAGGAGTTTTGTCTTGGAAAGGGTTGTCAGGCATTGGAAGGGGCTGCCCAGGGAGGTTGTGGAGCCCCATCCCTGGAGGTGTTCAGGGAATGACTGGCACTCGATGCTCTGGTCTGGCTGACAAGGTGGGGATCGGTCACAGATTGGATTCTGTGATCTCAGAGGTCTTTTCCAGCCTCAGTAACTCTGAGATTCCCAATGCTCACTATGCAGAGCCACACTCTGTCCCTGTAATTGGGGTGAGTTAGCAGGACTCTCCAGCCCTGTGTGCACACATGTATTACCTGGCCAGGAGTGGCGACAGAAGAACACTTGGGCTCGGGGCAGTTGAGGCAGTGGACTTGCCCGTCCCTGATCTGAATCTCAAAGTAGTCCTTCAGGCAGGCTTTGCAGTACACGTGGCTGCAGTCGGTGAAGTGCATGCACTCGCTGCCCAGCTTCTCACAGAAGCAGATATTGCACAAATACATCTTACTGTTAAAGCACTTCCTCCTCTGGGCCTGGTCAAAGTCCAAGATTTCCCTGATCAGACTCGACAACGACTCCACGTCCTGCACAGCTCTGGCATCCATGATTTCCTCCTCAGCTGTGGCAGAGCCTGCTGCACCCCCACAGTCCTTCCCAGCGTCGAGAGGCCCCAACGGCGTCCGACTCTGTGCTGTCGCTTGAGGGCACATTTTTAACTCATACGGGGACGAAATATTCAGGTAACTCAGTGTTTCTTCCTTCAGAAACTGCATCCAGGCAAATAGGACCACACAGCCTCGATTCTCTTCCCACACATTGTCCAAGTGTTTGCAAAGAGCGCTGAGCTGGAAAAGAACAAACAAGTCCTGATTTTGGTTAAGTTCTGACAGCTCCTTACTGGGTTCCTCTCCTCCCACGGTCCATAGTGCACACTTTGATTACAGACTCACCAGTTTTTAATCTATCCATAAAATACATATAAAATAGTTTGCCTCGATGCAAACTCTTCTTCCTCGGAACAGTGACCAAGCGAAAACAAGAAGGAGACAAAAGAAGAGCCAACTGAACAGCAATGTCATTATTTTTATTTAATTTCATTACCATTCCCCAGAACGCTGTTAATTATTAACTTGCTCAGCTCTGTCAAAATGTCAAAAATCTTCTGCAAACCTGGGCCTGGGAGAGCCATTTCCCACTGAGGGTGAACACAGGTGGTGATGTCGATGGGTAGTCGGGCGGGAGCTCAAAATTCAGCACGAGGGGAGGCAGGAAGCACACGGAGTACTCGAACCCACTGCTCTGGAGGCTTTCTGTGGAACTGCCTGAACCTGAGACAACCGAGGCAGGTTGAGAAATAACAGGAAAATGAAAACTAATGAACCGTCACTGTTTATGACAGCACCCAATCTTTTTTTAATTTGATAAGTTTCCGGGGTTAAAATTATCTGTTTGACCCTAAATAACTAAACTCAGTGCAGTAAAATATCATGGGGTTGTAGCTCTGTGATTAAAGCAGAACACCACAACTGTGAAATGTCAAATCCTGCTCAAACCAGGAACATGGAAAGACATATCCTCAAGGGAATAAAAAAATAATAAATGAACTTAATTATTCTGAAGAAATACTATTACTCATCTGTAAAGTTTATTAAAGGGTTAAACTACTCAAATACAAACCCCAACACTACCACAATCCCAGCAAAGGCTGAGCCATGGTTTGTCCAGTCACTGCTCCTGCAGGACACTCCACAACCAGCAAACGAGCTTGGTAAAACCTCCCTGGGGATAACACAAAACATCTCAACTCACCACTCACAAAAATTTTGAAGTCTTGAGGCAACTCCAGACAAATTCTTGTTTCTCCTCCTTGGGCAGACTCGGCTCTCTTAAACTCATCTTCATCATAGATGCTGGCCAGAGCCAACAGCTCATCCTCCTGAGCTTCCTTGTCCTCTGAAGACATTTAACTTTCCTGTGGAGTTACCACCACTCTGCAACATGAACTGAGTTAACACGTCCTATTCCAGTGATTAATTTGGGATATCTATGTTATACTACTATAAGAGTTAGAAACCCAAGTAACTGATCTTAATCAATGTGAAATATAATTAAAGGTTTTTTACAGGCTGAAAAAAAATGGTAGCTTTATAAAATAAAAAACTCCCACGCACAACAGAATATTGAAAAGGCAGAAAGCAAACCGAGTGTTAGTAGGTAAAGACAGATGTAAGGGAGGAAATAATGAAATACAGAGATAGCACAAGTGACACAGGGACATTTCACTGATGTTTGAAGGAGAAAATAGACCCCAAAAAACACATGAAAAAGGAATTAGTAACAGTAGCTCTTGTCCAATGTTCTAAAGCAAACAAGGAAACAGCCCTATTTGTGATTAGTTATTGAAGATGTCAGTAAAAAGGTTCAAATCCTGCACAGGTATCTTACAGATGCGCCCCTAGAGTATCTCAGTTCTAGATTTGGGAAAATAAAGCCACATTTGATGGATTACCTTCAGACTCACAGCAGCGCGGTGGGAGGGCCGAGGTGCTGGTCCGTGACCATTCCTGTTTGGGGCCGGGGTCAGGCACTTCTCATGTAAGGCACGAACACGTCGGTGTTTGTGGGAGGAACCAGCGGTTCTGGCAGCGGCTCTGGGGCTGCGGGAGGACAAACAACACACGCTCAGGAGTTAAAGGCCCCTCCGCGCTCCCATCCCCAACACTCACAGCACCGCATCCGAACGGGGGATGATTATTCCCAGCTGGATGTTTATTCCCAGCTTGAGGAGCAGTGGCCGCGTTGCGCGTCCCGGGCAGACCCGGGGGCCCCAGCACGGGGCGGGCACGACCCCACGGGGATGGGGGGGGACGGGAGGAGTTCAGGAATAACCCCCAAATTCCAGGCCGAGCCTGGCGCCGGCGGCCCCGCCGCTGTTATGGCGGTTGCCGCCGTTCCCACCGCTCCGCCTGACGCCGGGAGCCCCGCGGGAGCAGCGGGAGCACCCGCGGCCCCCGGGGCGGAGGGAGCCCCGGCCCCGCCCCGCCCGGTCCCTCACCCAGGGCAGCCGCGGCCGTGCGGGCCCGGGGACGGCGAGGGGGGCCCGGCTCAGCCCCTGGCGGAGCGGCGGCGGGGAGGGGAAGGGGAGGGAAGGGAAGGGACGGGAAAGGACGGGAAGCGCTGCCGGGCGGAGGAGGTGCCGGCCCAGCCCAGCCCCGCAGCTCCCCCGGCGGCCGGGAGGGCCGGGCCGGCCCAGCCCGGGGGTGCTCAGGGAACGGCCGCCCCCGCCCCGCCCCAGACAGGCACCGAACGGGTACCGAGCCCCCCGATCCATCAGCGATACTTCTTTACATTCATACATTCACGTTCAACACGAAGAACTTCTTCCCGTGGAGGGTAACAGAGCACTGGAACAGCTACCCAGGAGGGGGGGCGTTGAGTCTCCTTCTCGGGAGACATTCCAAACCCACCTGGACTCGTTCCTGTGGCTCCTGTTCCAGGTGACCCTGCCTGGGCAGGGGGTGTTGGACTCCAGAAGTCCCTCCCAACCCCAGCCATTCCGTGGTTCTGTGATTACAGTGGGCTTGAACCGACACCCCTCACACCCCGCCAAATCCCTGGGGGCATGGAAGCCTTAAAACCCCAGTGGTGCAGCCCCGGAGTCCCTGTACGCTCCAGTAAGGAGGGACACAGCCCTTCCATCCACCCCGACACCATCCTCTCTCTATTGGAATCAACAGCTGGAGAAGGTGATCCAGTAGAATCCAGTGCATTTATTTCTTGCAATAACTGAATGAGTGTTTTTTCAGCTTTGGATTTTAACACATACAAATTAATGTTTGCAAGTTTAATAACAATCAGTACTAGAAGCAAATCATCGTATAAAGCTCATAGAAAAAAAAAAAGCCAAATCCATCACTTCTTGGTTTTCCTGGAAAAAAAAAAACCAAACCAAAAAACCAAGCATTCCAAATGAAGGCCTCGTGGAAGCAAGCATACCCCTGCCAGAGAAAATTAGGAACAAGTCAGAATCAACTATCAGCGTAGGCAGCTGAAATACAAGAATTCACTCTTTCTAAAAGCAGCTAATTTAACTAGAGACAAAGAGTTTACAGGGCCTAATTAGCTGGGGAGTTTGCCAGAAACCCAATTCCATGTCCAGGAGCACATTCAGAGTCTGATCCGAAGTCTGGGCTAAGGAATAAAGGTGCTGATGAACCACCCACTGCTCTGCAAACCTCCTGTAACCATCAACTGTTCCAGTGCAAAATCAGAGTGAGTCCAGAGCAGGCATGAACACTAAAACACAGGCAATGGAAGACTCCACCTTGGGCTCTCCCCTTCCCTCCCTGCAGTCCCAGCTCCTGCAATCCCCAGGGAAATGGAAGAGCAATGTGAACATCAGACTCCAGGTGTTGCTGTCGCTGTCCTTCAAAGGAAGGTTGACTCACCCTGGACATTAAAAATGGAGAAGCAGGTTATGGCTGTTCCTATAGGGCTAGTTAAACTACCAAAACTTCTAAATACAATCAATAACGGCAAACACTGCTGAGCTGAGCGAGTCCTTTGCTACCTCTGTGTTCTGACCTGCTGCCCTGCCCAAACCTCTCCAGGAGTTACCAAGAGCGCTGTGGGATTCGCTTGCTTCAGTTTGGATTCAGAACATACAAAGTTGACAACTTAAAGCTTTATTGTACTTTGCAATAATATAAACAAGTGCTGAAATTCAGTCAATGTCCATTTCTGGAAGCTTCTTCTCGGTGGCTGTGGGGGCAGTGCCCTGCTCGGAGGCCTGGGCCCCGCTCCTGGCGTCTCCCTGCCCGTCCACTGGTCCGTTGGGTTCTGTCGGCTTCTGCTCCTCCTTCGGCAGTTCCACCTTGGGTTTGGGTTTGCTGACTATGGGATTACAAATACTTGCCAATTCCTACAAAACACAGAAATAAAACACTATTAGAAATGTTTTTACCTTCCCACAGTTGTACTTTAACTTTTGACAGCACCAGTGGGATATTCAAGCTGAGGGTTGATGTTCCCCAATATATTTGAGATTCTTACCTCAGTGTTTTCTGAGCACAAAAACGTAGACCAGTAAGCAGAAAAATTCATGGAAATACAGCGATTTATGTAGAAAAACTTACTTTAGTTTTAGCCTGGATGTCTTTCGCTTTTATAACTGGGTCCAAAGTAAGACTTCTCTTGTTCTGCAGATTAAGGTTATTGTTCATCCACTCCATGGCTTCATTTGCATTCTTCTCCACCTTTGCCATGTCGGCTTCATCGAGGTGCTCGTACTGTTCATCCTGAAACAGCCAAAGCAGGAGCAGCTCTGTGAATGGTTTGAGCACAAACTGCACCCTTATTTCTTCAGACTTTTAGCTTCAAAATATTAAAGACCATTGAGCCAGGAGGCTGTTCTGGTTAGCAGAGGAACTGAGCTGATCACCCACAGCTCTGTAACCAGAGACCTGAAGTTCTACTGCTGCTGGTGTTCTCCCTCTAAGAGGAAATCAACACCTAATTAAAAAAAAGAAGAGACTCAGGCTTGCAAGCCAACATCCACTTATGAAAAAACTATCTAACACTCATAAGCTCGCCAGGAAGTTGCACCAGCTTTTTGTCTGAAGCAGCTTACTAGAATTCAGGCAAGATCTGTACCATTTCCTTACATTTTACAGAAATTAAGTGTGGAAATACCTTTGCTTTGAATGCATGAACAGCTTTCATGTACTGTTGGATTTGCTTCCCCAGCTCCTCAAACGCTTTTGGTCTTTCCTCCGATTCTTGGAATCTTGCCTGAATAGGTTGACCCAGAGTCTGAAACAAAGCACAAAAGGTATCAAAATCCATGGAGCATTACTATGGGATCCTGCAAGGTTTGACAGGCTACACCAATGTTTCTAAACTCCTTGGAACTCTTGACTCTTCTCTACAGTTACAGGGAAGACTGAGCCTCCCTCAACCCTGTGTTGTTACAAGTCTGTTGAGAGCTGCTCCTTGCATAATTAAAAAGCAAACCAAGCAGTTTGTCACCAGTGCTCACCTCCAAACCAGCAGATCCGACAGCTCCTCACTGCAACAAAGTTCTCCAGCTTCAGTAAATTCCCATGGGAATGTAAGAACCACTTACCTTCAATTCTGTCAACTTATCAATGTATATTTGTTTGGGCTGGTCTTCACCATCTTCATAAAGCCAATTTTCTGTATCTTCCAGCTTCAGTGTGAAGCTGTTCCGATCCTGAAGCAACCCACACAAAATAGATGGTGAGATAATTTATTAGATGACAGATGACACTAAATGATACTTGGAACCTTTCTGGAAGAGTTATATTTTTAGAACCCAAAGAACTCTCTCTGAAACTCTTCATCCTAAAGAAACAAAATATTCTTCTGTATGGCTTTGTGGTGAAGACCAGGCTCAAGGAAGAACCATCTGTGACACTGACAGTTTAGATCAATACTGTCACATGGAAGGCTTTTTTTTTCCCCTTCCCATTTTCATCATCACTATATGAGCAAGTCTGAGAACAGAGTGAAAGATAAGCTTAGCTTATCTTTAGCTAAGATGCCATAAATGTCACCTGACATGTCCCAGTTTGGGCTCTGATGTGGGTATTGGGCTCTGCAGACACCTGGCTGGCAAGGCTCCACTGTAATCAATGGAGATCCAGTCAGGAGTCCAGTGATTCATCCTGCTGGAATTATATTAATTACACACCCAGCTCCTTCAGTACAACAGGGAAAGCTGATTAATAATGCCAAGAGGTTTTTAGGCAATCAGTCCAGATACAAATGCCCACATTTAGTCAGACTAATCCCACCTATTATGTTCCTGGGTAGGGCTGCTCTGTCTTAATTTTTTTAAACTATCCTAAATACTGACAAAGAGCCAAAATAGAACAGGTTGTCCTAAAACGATTGTGCAAGGGCTCCTAGTCTGGAAACACACCCTGATCCCATCTTAATTGCTGCAACTGTTTTGGAAGAGAACCAGCGGTTTGTGCCTGAGCCCCATTTAGCAGATTATCTTCAGAGCCAGAAAGGTTACAAGTTATTTCTTCAAATTTAAAGTCTGAATATATAAGTAAGCACAGTGTGTGATACAGGTCAAAAGTTATTAACTACAACTGCTCATTGTAACACAACATATCAAAGGACAATCCAGCAGCAGTTACTCACATCTTCACCAACGAATTTCTCATAAACACTGCAGAGTTTGTCTCTCATTTCATACACATACTCTTCCACTGCATTCTTGGCATCATTCCTCTCCTTCTCCAGCTTGTCCTGCATTATCATCTTACCCTGTGAACAAGTTGTCAAATTAGTTGGCTAAAAAGCTAATTATTTAATATTTATTGTCAGGACACCTTGTGAGAAAAGGCTTAAGTTTGAAAAAGATTTTGCAATATTGTATTGTACTCTTCTAACACAGTACATGAATAAAAATCAATTTGAGTTTTGGTGCAATATCCAAAACAGAACCCAACAATCTTGCTCCAGCTGAGAAACCTTCACCTGATGGGCCACCTGCACCTTGTAACTGCAGGTTTCCTGCAGAACAGCTCTTCAGTGAGAGTTGCACCATCACTGAACAGGAGGAATGTATTCTGCCTCCATGGGACAGTGTTGTTCACATCAGAATTTTAACTGCATGTTTTATCCCTTTTCTTGATCAGCCTTAACCTTGTTTAACGAACACCAACATTTCTGGAGACCAACTAGTAACATTTTTAGCTTGGTCAAGTAAGAGTTTACCTCATTCTCAATGAATAAGTTGAGCATATCCTTCCCTATCTGCCACACCAACTGGTTCTCAATGGGAAGGTCCACTGTGGTCGTCTTCACTTTGGCCTTCTTGGCTTGAGGTGGTTGATCCACCTTCTTGTCTTTTGAGTCAGCCTGACAAGTCTGCAATGAAAAAAATATACTCACAGTAAAAACATCATCAGGCAGTTCAAGGCGACCAGTCAAGACTTATATTCAAAAAACTGTGACTGAGTTAGTGCACCTCAGCATCAGAACTAAACACTCCCTATCATTCTGACACCTCAGCTGCTGAAGTCTGAGATAATTAATGCAACCACTGACCTTTTCTGGGCACACTGTCTGCATTCATGGGTCATGGTGCCCATAGTATAACACTTCTCTAGTTTTTAAATTATTGAAAACTAGATGATTAGTTCTTCTATGAACAGGAGAGTTCCCTCATTTTATCAGTACCAGGTCACCTGACAGGTCTGCAGTTATCAGTGCCATTTATGTTCTTTCTAAAGCTCTAATCACAATAGACTACCAGTGCACTGAAATAAAAGTTCAGCTTCCAGAACTATGACAAAGGCAGCAGATATGCTCACACTCTGCATATTCTCAGGAATCTCATGAAAATAAAGTCTCAAATGCTCACATTACCTCCATTTCTTCAGACTCTGCCTTATTTTCAGGTTGGGTCTGCTGTTGCTCTTCAGCTTTTTGTTGCTCCTCATCTACTTGCATCTTCTGAAATTCAGAGATACAATTTCAGACATTAAACAAATGCACATCATTGTTTCAGTTCCTAGGGTGATCACTTCACTTACACCTCTAATGCTCTTTTGGGCAAAAGAAACAGACTGAAAACTGAAGTAGAGTCTTAAGGCATAAATGACAAGCTCCCAGTCTTTGTTTAGGCAAGCAACATCTCCATGATTAACAGTTTCATTCACGCCTCACAGTCCTGATTTAAAGAGATTTGTCACTGGTGTAACATGCTACAATTAGTGCTTAATCTCATACTTTAGTTGCTGGACATGTCTACTAAATTATTACACAAGTCTCAGACCCTTCCCAGAACTTAGCCAGTTGTGTTTCACCAAGATTTTAAGGAGCTAAGAGCAACGAAGTCTGTTACCTCTTCCTCCTTTGCGTGCTGATCTGTCTCCATAGGCTCTTCGTTCTCATCAGATTTATGAACCTCCACTAAAGATGCGCTCGAAACACTGAAGATGCCATGGATATTTACTCTGACTTTGACTTTCACTTTGGAACTGGATCCATCTGTTTGAGGAGTGACCTTCTGAACCAAGAAGTGAGCTAAACAATCCCAGAGAGAAAAAAGCCAAACAGATTAGATAAACATAAGTGCTAAAGGCAAAGTAAAACCTGCCTGTTGCTGACGCAGCTCACTGCGATGCGCTCAGGGGATATCAAATCCTACTCAAGTCAGACAATCCAGTTTTTACTCAGCAATGCTGGGACACACAGCTTTTAGGGATTCTCTAAGGTGTGCTGCAAAAGCTGGTGTTACTTGTAACACAGCAAAAGACTGAACAACTCTCAGTGTTCCCCTTTCAGGTTTGCTCCAATATTAGGATGCTCTTCTTGTCCATAAACTTCATGTTACTTCACTTATTTTACTGTAGATCCATTTGGAAACCTGTCCCTACAGAATTTGTAGTAGGATGCACTTCCAGATTATATAATTAGATAGAAAAGTCCTGAAACATGGATAAGATTATGAATAAAGCTGAAAGCCACAGAATGGTCCTAACCTATAGCACTATCTGGGTAAGGCAGGTCCTTGGGGGAACTGTAGTACGCCTCCAGAGTAAAGGGCTCCTTTCTGTAGAACGTGAGGACCTTGGAAAACGGAGCAGGATGGTTCTTGGGAAAGACCTCACAATCACTGCGAGAGAAAAAAGAGCATCTTTTCAATATGTGAGACAGTGCAGCTGGTAAGTCAACAACACGTTTCTAGATACTCATATGTTAAGGAAAAGCGTCCTTATGAAGTAACAAAAGACTGTCCTGACCTTCCAGGTCAAGTAAGACCAACAGCCATGTAGGAAGTGCCAAACTGCCACTTGACCTTGATTTTGTTTTCTACTGTCATTAACATCATAAGTATCAAAATTTGAAGTGTCAAATGGTCACTGCTCTAAGGGTATTTACTCCTACTGTGTTATTTAATCTAGTCATCACCATTTAGTTTTAAGCTGTAAATGCAAGAAGATTGAACTATTTTTACCTTAACCCTTCCTCTGCTGGGGAATTCCATCGCAAGGAAATAGGATACGGTATCAAATCTGTGATAGAAAACTCCCTCACTTTGAAAGCCGGGGATAGAATAGCACACTGCAAGAGCACAAGAGCCACATTACAAACACTCAGACTTCAGATGAACAGTAATTTAATTCAGCAAGTAGCTATTTATGCTGCTTAATATGTAGATTTACTCTGTTAAGGGAGACTAATAATGATGGACTTAGGACCTGCATAACAAGCACTGGAAGCACTAAGACCCTTTCCTTCTCAGGTAGCTGTTACAATCTGCTCACTCTGAAAATGGAAATACATAAGTTTTACTTTAGAGTCATTGTGTTTGGTTTGCTATCATTGGGCTACTGAATTTTCAGTGCCAACGTAAGAAATCAGAAATTAAATTTAATTAAAGTTACTTTTCTAGAGTGACACAGGATGAGGCATACTAGAACACAAAGTTCTCTTCTTAAGCAGATTCCAACAGCTAGTTCATATCCCTGATGGAACAGAACTGTGAGCACATATTAGAGATGATAAGAGCAAAATTCAGGTACATTCAAGAGATGGCAGCACTAGTAACTATGGAGTATTTACTACTGCTTAAGCCATTCAACAGTGACCAAGTTCAGCTTGGGACACAGATTTCCATTAGCAAGAACTTAAGCTTTGACTCCCACCCATGTCATTAAGCAATTGCCATATCTCAAGTTTATCCGTAGGGCTGTAAAAAACTAATTTGCCCTCTAACCCAGGCCCCTGAAAAGGACTCTGGAAGAGAGAACCCTGGATGAGCTTTATCAGACTCCTTGTTCCCAGACACAGCAGAAGAAAAAGACGTTTCAACAAACATCACTGATCCACTGATTTGACTCAGACAAACAGCACAGAGGAATCACTTTATGCTGCTGTTCTCATTCTGCCCTCCCAAAGCTTATTTTCATCTATTCTACATCACACAGGAAGTATATTTCATGTTACTTGTAGACTCTGGCTCAAATATTTATGGATTTCAATAAAAATACAACTAAAACAAACCACTTTTTACCTGCAGTGCACAACCTCGTGCCACAGCTTCATCTGCATTCAAAGTCGTACTGACTTCTTTGCCAAAAAATTTACTGATCTTCTCTTTTACAGCAGGGATTCTTGTGGTACCACCAACTATCTCTACGGCATAAATATCCTCCTTCTTTAACTCTAGGAAGGAGTCAGACAATGGTTTTTATAGATTAAATGTTTCTGTTTCACATGAACAAACTATAAGTTTTATTAGACCAACCATTACTTTAAGTATGTTTTCTAAGTTTCTAAGCAGTAAGAATACCAGATCTTAGCTCGTGTGAAAGTTTTTTAAAACTTTTAACTACTAAGCAAGAAACTGTTGTTTGTGCTAAATCCATCTGCCCCACACCCAAAGGAAGCCCGTGCTCTGGCTGTCTCTGTTCTGCATGCACAACACAAGGCACACACACTTACTGGCCTGCTCCAGGACACTGCGAAGGGGCGGCTCGACTCTTGCAAGGAGTCCGTCACACATCTCTAAAAATTTGCTTCTGTTGGAAGAAGCCATAAAACAAAGCTGTAACACACCATAAGCAATGCTGCAAACACATCAGGGTGCAAAACTGAAGGAATGCCACTTGAACTGTGTACTGCAGATTTTTCTCTCCCCCAACCCCAGTTTTATACTTTAGTATATTCTCCCACACCAAGTTGGTTCCAATAATCCAGGCACCTTTGCAACATTCGCAGCCCTCCCTCCTAACTCAAGGCCACTGACCAGTCTCTAAACATTTCCATTTTGAGCAGCATTCCTGCACATGCTGTTCGTTGATTTCCCACCTCTCTTCAGTTCCAAGAGCTACTTAGTACCAAGTTTCTTTCTTGACTGAAGGGCACTCTGAAGCTCGCCCCTGTAAAGGTTCAAACGTTACCTGTTCATCATTCCAGAGACATCTATGTCGTTCATGAAGCACTCGATGTTCATGGGCAGATCAGAGGCGTTGGCACTCATCAGTTTTTTCAGCTTCTCACACTCCTGGTACAGCCTCAGCAGCGCCCGGATCTTGGACTTTATGTCTAGTTTATATTTCTTTCCGAATTCTTCGCAAAAGTATTCAACTAACACCTGATCAAACTTCCTGCCTCCAAGAGTTGTATCAAACGCTGTAGCAAGAACCTTAAAGAAATGGAACCCTTCAGTAATAGTATAATGAGCCATTACTCAGTGAAACCAATTAGCAGCTAACATCAAAGCATTGCTTTGTTTCAAATATAGTTCAACTCTAAAGCAAAGCAAGGATCACAACATTGCTATCTCAAATGCTAAACAGCAGCCCTGGTTCCCCGGGCCTCCCACCACTCTTGGAATGAGGTGACAATTGCTTCTAAAAGAAATTTAGGAAGACAGCACAAGGCTTAACAACACAATCTGTTCAGTAACTACTGCTGTGAGCAGACCATCCGTTTCCAAATTCTGCTTAGCCACTGTCAGTTTGAATCATATCCCAGTTTAATATTTGATGCCTCATAAGGGTGGAACATGCTTACACCAAGCTAAAAATAAAGCAGGAGAATAAATGATATTAACTCTTGCAAATAGGTGCTTGTTTTTGACGGAGGAGTTATTTGCAAAGAACACCTGTAGCCCATCCACCTGACCTGATTCTGATCTGGGAACATACTTGGAACTTATATTTTAAGGAACAGAAATCAGTGAAGTATCACATTACCCTCAATACACCCTCAGACTGGGTTTGGTCTCTACACTGTCTGATTGCCCTGCTGCCCAGCTCTCCAATCTAGACCCAAAAGCATCCCTTTCATACGTTTAAAAAACAAATCTGAGAGAAACACAAAGTAGGTTACGTTTCCTCACTAAACAGAACTACTACAAAACTAATGTTCTCAGAACATTTCTCTGCATTTCACTGCCCCATGCTTTCAAATGTGCATCTGTTTCTCTAGCCAATCAAGAGGATTTATTGGAACTGTAAAGTTCAGAAAAGCCATTAAGAAATGTCAGTATTTGCTGGAAAACACCAATGCTTTGGCAATGTACACTCAGGAGTACATGGCCACTTCCTTAGCTTCCATGGGCAGCTTAAAGTAATTAAGAATGTTTTTACTCTTCTACATGAGGTTAAAAAAATGTCTCACACCTTATTCTAAGAATTCCTGCTTTAATGCTCGATCTTATGACTGAAATGGAGTATTTTTTTGAAAGCAGCATGCAGTTAGATATGGTAATTTCTGAATAAACCATTTAATCCAGTTTTTTTATTCTTTGCCAAAGTCTGCTGATTAAGGCATGTTTGCTTCCTCCACACACTGCTCAAAAGCTTTCTAGTTCCCTGGCCTACTTTCTCTCCAGACAAAGTGCAATTTTAAGAACATGAATTGAGCTGTCTGGACACACTTCTGTGAAGCCAGGCAGGCTTGCCTGCCACAGTCCCTGGATGTGCTGATGAATGTGCTACAGGTAATTAAAATGCATGTGTAACAGATTGTTTACTTTCAGTTTGCCTTTGTTGAATGCACAAACAGAAACTTGATATGCAGAATGCCCCATATCCACAAAAACAACGTTCCGTGGCTTCTCTTCCAAGGCAGGCAGGTCTTGCTTATAGATCCCATATGCAAGGGCAACTACAGAAATAAAAGTATAGTTAGGACATTCAGTTTTGTAATTGCTCAAGAAGTAAGTGGTACAAGGAAATACTAATGCTGTTTACTGATGTAATTCTCAAGCTACAGACATTGATCTTATTAAACAAAATTCCCAGTGCTAAAGAAACATGGAAGAACATTAAACAGTATCAGCCCTTCCTTCCGCTGCATTAAAACAGATATTCAAGAAATATCTTTAAGCCTCTGTAAAACAATGAAAAAACCAGACCAGAGGTTAAGAAAATTTATGATCAACTCATCTATTCTAAGCTTATAAAATGAACTGTAATTCCAGAGAGTAAGGATCATAGGCAGAGAAAGAGCCCTTTTATCTAATAAAACTACAACACTGAGGGAAACAAAAGAATTACCTGCAGTTGTTTCATTTATTAGTCTCAGACAGTTGAGACCAGCAATCTGTGTAGCATCCATCACAGACCTCCTTTCTGCATCTGTGTAGAAACAAGGAACCTGCAAGGTGATCAGAGTGTCAATATTAACATTTACCACAGCCAACTTTAGTAAACAGTTACAAGTTTGGACAGTGAGTTGGTAGAGCAGAGCTGAGGCATCGTTCAAATTAAGTGTTCATTTCACTTGCAACAGAGAAAAAAGAAAAAGAAATATTACATGAAGACAAAGTTACTTTTTCTGAATCTTCTTCCATTCTGTATCACAAGCTGCTCGCTTTTGGAGCAAAGAACCAGAAACAGGTAACAAATATTATTTATGCTGCTAATTAGCATAAATAAGACCATTAATGAAGTAAGTCTAGTTTTGAAGAAGAGATGTAAGATTCAGTTAAAACAGAAAAGGCAGATACCCAGATATTCAAGTTTAATGGGCAATTTAATCACATTTAATTTAATACTGCAATCATTTCAGTTTATGATAGTAAATAAGTCTTACATATTTTGTTGTATCACATACTTACAGAAACAACACAGTCAACCACAGGTTTCTTAAGCGCATTCTCAGCAGTCTCCTTTAATTTGGTAAGAAGCATTCCTGTCACCTGCTCAATAGTAAAGTTTCTTTCTTCTTCCATATACATGGCCTTCAAATAAAAATTGTGCACACACATTAGACTGCAGTAAAACCCATGCACCATCCCCATTATTAGCCTTTCATTCCCTATTAAGACTTTTCATTGAAAAGAGAACAGAAACTACAGTGAGCAGATTTAAAATAAAGAGATAAAAGGAAACTTTATCAGTTTCTTCCTCTGGCTCTTTCTCAAACATGCCAGACTTACCTTGATGCCAGTTGAGCCTGTTGGCAGCTGGACAAGTTCATAGGCAAGGCTTGCTTTTTCAGCTTGAACAAAGGGATCTGAGAATGCACGACCATGAAATCTTTTAAAACTTTGTACTGTATTCTTTGCATTTGAAATAACCTAGAGGAAAAGAAATCTTTAATACAACGTGGCAGAGGAACATCTGAATTTCAAACAGAAGACAAGAGTTTTGTTCTCATGCTTCTCTCGCCAGAATATTTTTGTCATTTGTATCTTAATAGTGTCAGGGCAGGTGCTGGGGGGCAACTTCCCTCTGGTTGCTCAGGGAACCTACAGGAATTTGAGATGTAAGATAAATGTGTGCTAAAAACTGAGCCAAGAGTCTATGAAATATTGATTACAGTAGCGCTCAATTTTCACAGTGTACGTGTAGTTCACTCTGTAGAACTGTTAGCAAAGCCTCTCTCCCATTTACCTGTTTCCTACCCCTACCTTTCTAGTGCGCTGCAGTCAGTTATTTCCCAAACATAACAAGCACATGGGTGTAAACTCCAGCTCAGGTTCATCACGTGCACACAACAATTAACACAGACACTCTCACAAAACAGCTCAAGGACCTTGGCATGAAGCTTTAAAAAGTCAGGAGAGCCCCAAGACGGTACCGTCAACTTGATTTAACCGACAAAAGGCAGATTGTCTTTTATGAACAGCAGAGATCAGCACAAACGGAGAACTGAAAAATCGTCACAGCTTGTTTCACGTAGTGCAAATAAACTGAATTCTTTCACTGACACCAGAGCAAGGCACGTACTGAAAACCACAGTAACTGAGAGAGCAGACAAGCACCGTTCCATACAGCATTTACCTGGGATTCGGCTCCAGTCAGGTGTCTATTTCCTAAGTAACCTGGGCTGGATGTTCTCTAGGTTTAGTTTCTGCAGGACATACCTCATCTCTACTGTGCTCTGTGCCAATGGATTTCGTTAAGCTAAGCAGACACTCAATTCCAGAAAAAACAGCTGTGTTTGGTTCTAGTACAGTTGTGCTGTTCTTGAATAACACGGCTGTGTCCAGTGATTTTGGTATTCTAGATAATGAATCTTCATGTACCTCTAGGCTTTTAGGCTAAGAAAACCCAATTGTTTAACTAGTCACTTCCTGTAGGAGACTTAAAAAAAATAAATCATTTTTATAGGGGTTTCACAGCAACATAAAATATGGTACAGCAGGACCTAAATATCACAAGCAAATCCAATCAGCTTAACTTCTTCTCAGCCCTTAAATCATGTTTACCTACCTACAGCAACAGAAACTCAAGCTATGGGCAAGAACACCCAAGAGGTGTAATTTAGGTTGTAATCCAACCACAGAGTCAAGAAAGCTGTATTTATTTACACTGAAGTATGTTCCTTTTCTGCCAAAATCATGCACTTAATGGAATTCTACAGAATGTAGTCACATAATTAAAAGCCAACATAATGCACAGGAACTGGAAGAAGCTAAGGCAGGGTGGAACATTACTGCTTAGCTTTAGAATTTACATTTGCAACTTAAAAAAAATTAATTAGTATTTATCAGAATTTCTTAAGAGGCACAGATTTATTTTGTACATTTCATTATGTGCAAGGATCAACCCTGAGATTTCTATCCCAGATGACAAAGCAGCAGTACATGCTGAACAGCTGAAGGAAGGTCAGCTGTTCATTAGTATGGAGACACCAGGACAGCAGCTCAGAGACATCTGTTATCTGCAGTGATAAAACCCACACTCTGCTGAGCTGATTCTTGGCCACTGACGCTGCTTTTACCCAAACCATACGCTCACCTGGCTTTTAGCTGCAGCACCAATCGAGCGATTCTTGGGGCCAAAGGATATACAGGATCTACAAGGAGAAGAAAGAGTTCAGTCAGTGATTGGTACAGCTGCACTGCACATCTTTTTGGTAAAAAGTGTTGATACTGTTTAGAATATCACTGGTCCGGTTAGAAAGTTGGTCCCTCACTGCAATATATGCATGGAGTATTCTGTGGATTCTGGAAAAATCAGGCACTCTAATTCCAGTCACAAGAGCAACGCTCCTCACTGTAGAACAGCACTAAACCCAAATTATTCATGCTCATTCAAGTTTTCCATCTAAGTACTGACTGGGCAGACAGCCTTTATCTCACTAATTACCTGTGTATCTGAGCCACCCAAAGGTAAGTTGGTTGCTAATAACACAGGAAACATTCAGAAGACAAACAGGAGGAAAATCAGATATTAAGGAAATCATTCCTACATGTCTGTTCCAGATGCTAACTAAGCTTTCCAGTTTTAAGGCAAACCCTTCAAGGGCAAGAAGGAAAAACCTGCAGAGAAAGATTGGTGTTTGAGAGTTTGATCTGTACCCACTGAAATAATGTGGATTACAGAAAGGAAAACCATGCTTTACTCCCAGTGCTTTGTGGCAGTTGCAGTTCTGCATAAAGAAATCTTCCTTTCTGGAGAAATTTCTAGGCCGATTAAGCCTCTTGATTTACATATCTAACAAACTGCAGGAGCCCAAACAAAGTGAAACTCAGCCCTCTAATCCAAGTTCCTCATACCACTGAAGTAAACTGAGGGGGGGGGGGAAACTTGCCATTAAGCAAGTAGATCTTTCCTATTCACACAACATCCTAACAGTGTAATTAAGCTGCTCTCCATGCAGCAGGTCGAGAATCTGCTTTACAGCAGGGTGATGCCATAGGGCTGCCACAAGAAACACATTCCAGCTCAGCCTGAGGTTTGGAATTGGGTGTTCTAAGCAGAAACTGTCAAAACCAGAACTGAAGACTGGGGTGATATAATTGCAGTGGATTTATATCTTCTTCCAGTTTATTAATAACATAATAAATGAAGCAAGGCCTACCCTAAGGCACATACTGCAACAGAATTAACATTTCTGAATAAATCTGTTGTTGTTTGAAACAATTATTCAAGTCAATAAAAAGTGGGAAGTTTATGCTCTGCAGACCCACAACAAGGGAACAGGAGCTGAAAACCTCAGGAGCCCTGGAGCAGGAAGCTGATTATTAATTTACTCTGGTCTCCTGAAAGGAATTAAGACATGAACACAAAGTATTGCCTTTCTCTTGGACAAAAAAAAAAAAGCTCCACACAGCTACTTCACTGCTAAATTCACAAACCAAAGGCGTTTCACCAACACAAATCCATCACTTCAGATGAGCCTTGGGGAGCCGTGCAGGGACCCAGCACAGAGGTGAGTGAAACTGGGAGGGAGGGAGGGAAGAATTTACAGACAGTCTTATTCCTCAAATCAGTTCACAGGAACCAGAGTTAACTCATTAAATACAAATTACACTATTACACAACTTCTGGAAGCTGAATAACTAACCACTGCATTACAAGTAGAAACAATCACAGCGAAGATCATCAGAGGTCTAAGGAAACAACTTCAGAAAGCTAAAAATCTCTGCTTAAACAGACCTGCAGGCACTACCTCACCCTGCCATCCACTGTCACTTCCTGGGAAGATCCCCTGTCCCCTGACAGCTCATTTCCTCTGCACTGACAATCAGCACTGACAATCAGTTTCATAAGGGTCAGTCACAATGATTTCATTTAATCCAAGTCCCTCCATCCTTATGGAAATAATTAAACTATCTTATTCTCTCCTCACTGTTTTCACTAGCTGTCTCTCTACCACTTCTCTGTACTCAAAGACAAACATGTTTTGCTCAGCTTTGGGATGTACAAGTTCAAATTTTGCAGGATTCTGGAAGAATCCAAGTACCAGAGCTGAGAGTGGATTTCATGAGAGTGTCATCCGTGCCACTGAACTCAGTACAATGCACTCAGTGGGGTTTATTTTAATAATACAGATTATTACAGTAACACATATCTGCTAAGCCTTCCCAAAGTTTGGATGCCACCATAGAAAACACAGTGTTTAACCCCGACCATGAGCCAATTCCTGGGGAAACCTGTCACAACACTTTGCATGATTTTCCCTACTCTAAAAACTGCTCAGCACTGACTTTTTGAACCAGGTTTCTGTTTCCACAGCACTTAAAATATCATTTAAAATTTCTTTTAATAGAAAGGTCTGCTTGCAGGATGGTTCTCTGTCTTCCTCAGAACAGTACCTGGAGATTAAATCCTGACAAAAATCCTCTCATTTTCATTATGCTCATTTCTTCCAATTTCAATTCAGCCTCCCATAACTGCATTATTTCCCAAGAGACACATTATGTCAGATATTTTATTTAGCTTATCTCCTTTAATGAGGGAGATTTGTGCTCATATCTCAAATACATACATATTTATCAGCAGAACTCCCTGAGAGCCAAATACCTGGATCTATTAGAGGACAGCTTTGACATTCTCTACATTAAAGTTTTCCCAGCACATCCAACTTTAAGCTTCCATATTATTGAGAACACCAAGAGATTTCCAGATACTCGAGCACACGTGCTGAATTCAAAATTTCCTTCTCCGTTTATTCATTGCTTAGAGACAAGAGCAAGCAAACAGAGTGAGGTATTGTCTAATGAGAAGCAAGGTCATTCTCTGCCTCTGGGTTTTTTGAAGTGATGTGAGGGATCTAAAAAAAAACCCCCAAACATCCAAGATGATGCTGTTGTCTCACCAAGACAGCAATTTACTTCAGTTCTTAAACAAAGCCATACTACAACACAGGGGAAGCTGCCGGAACACTCCTAAGACAGCTTTCCTGTTTCCCTCCAGGTCTGAGGCACTGGAAGCTGTTTTCCTACCTTTATTTTGCAATTCATTTGTAGAAGAGTTTTGTTCCAGTTCACTCCTTCTCGGGAAGTTTTATTAAACAGAGGCAATGCACACTCTTCTTGAGAAATCTGTGGGGAGGGCTCATTACCTGAGCAGGGTTTGAATATAGTGATCACACTGAATCGTGGAATCCCAGAATGGTTTGGGTTGGAAGGGACCTGAAAGCTCATCCAGTTCCAATCCCCTGCCATGAGCAGGGACACCTTCCACTATCCAAGGTTGCTCTAAGCCCCGTCCAACCTGGCCCTGAACTTTCCTAGCGATGGGGCAGCCACTGCTTCTCTGGGCAACCTGTGCCAGGGCCTCACCACCCTCACGGGGGAGAATTTCTTCGTATATCTAACGTAAATTTCCCTTCTGTCAGTTTGAACCCATTACTCCTTATCCCGCCACCACAGGATGCAGAGTACCCCCCCCCCCGGCTTCCCTGCAGGTCCCTTCAGACACTGGAAGGGGCTCTGAGGTCTCCACACAACCCTCTCTTCTCCAGGCTGAACAATCCCAACTCTCTCAGCCTCTCCTCTAGTGGAAGGTGTCTCTGCCCACGGCAGGGAGTGGAACTGGATGAGCTTTAAGGTCCATTCCAATCCCATAATCTTCTACGATTCTGTGATTCTACAAAAGGCAGGAAGCAGAGCGGGTTCCCTGTGTCCGCCGCGCTTTACCGCTTGTCTCTAAGCACTTTATCCCTCCGCTCCTCACGGCCCCGCCGCTTCCCTCCCTCCCCGGCCCCGCCACGCCGGGCCCCGAGGGCGCCTTCCCGCCGCCTCAGCGCGGCTCCCCGGCTTCACTCACGGCGTGCTGCGGTCGCTGTACTCGTTGGCGACGGTCTCGATGCCGCCGGCGCGGGCCACGGCCACGTAGCAGCTCTGGAAGCCCAGGTCGATGCCCACCACGGACATGGCGGCGGCGCTGAGGGGGGAGCGCGGGGCCGGCAATTCTCGAAAGATCCCGTCGGGCCGCGGCCGCGCCGGCGCTGAGGGCGGCGCAGATCTCGCGAGACCGCGGGAAGCGCGCCGGGGGCTGAGCGGGCGGGAGGGGCTCTGAGGGGGCGGAGGCGGAGGCGGGGGAGAATGTCTGAGTGTGTGGGAGGGACGCCTTTTTCCTTTCCAAGAAGTTGTTTTCTCCCAAAATATTCCAGGAATGGGAGAAAAAAGGCGATTAAGTCACAACTTGGCAGCACTGCAGAGGTTGCTGAGTTATTTCCCTCTGGGTTAGAGGCTGTTGGTGCTACAGAAAAGCCGTTTAATGAAACTTTTTTGCCCGTATGATGTAACGACCTGAGGGGTGAGGGATGGGGATGAATGGAAACAGCTCGCCATGAGATTTTATAATAGTTAAATTACAGTTTATAGAAACAGGTTTTGCAGAAAAGCACTTAAACTCCTCCTGAGCAATTATGTTTTGTGGTTCAGATGAGTGTTCAGGGCCAGGTTGGATGGGCTTGGAGCAACCTGGTTTAGTGGAAGGAATGAGATGAGCTTTCAGGTCCTTCCAACCCAAACCATTCTGGGATTCCGTGTTCTGATTTTTCCTGAATTACAGAAGAAAATCCAAGGCTGGGTTCATAGTTCTATACTTGAGAATGTGGTTAAAAGACATTGTGGTTCCACCTATGTGGTTCCAACTATGCTCCCAATAAAATTTAGCTCATGATTGCTTTATATGCAGTAGCATTTACAGTAGGCCTGTAATCAACACATAAAATTTTAATATTATTATATCTCATTGGGCCATTCTCACTGTAGTTTGGACGTGTATAGCTACATCGTGTTTTTCAGGGCAACATTTGGCCAACTAGTGCTTTGTGGGTTTGCTGGAGAAAAGTCCTTTCAGGGATCAAGGATTCCTAAAAGACGAAATAAAATTAAAAAAAAAAAAAAGAGTCCCTCAAAGTTCCAGCACATTCCATGGTCCCAGTGGTGGTGGGAGTGCGGTGAGGGGGAAATGGACACCCAGCAGTGGTGCTGCTTC
This sequence comes from Chiroxiphia lanceolata, assembly GCF_009829145.1. Taxonomy (NCBI): domain Eukaryota; kingdom Metazoa; phylum Chordata; class Aves; order Passeriformes; family Pipridae; genus Chiroxiphia; species Chiroxiphia lanceolata. The sequence continues at coordinate 8,205,801 of NC_045651.1, forward strand.
CCCTGGCAGAGCAGAAGTCGGGGAGGGTTCTGCTGAGGGGAACTCTTTGGGATGAAAACACAAGGGATTGGCGGATTCATCCGAACACAGACCTAATTCTGATACTTATATCCATGGATTTGGTGAAACTGAATGCTTGGGAATGCTTTCAGTTCTGAGATAAAACACACCAAAAATACGTCAGTGTAATGTGTTATAAACAGTACGTTCGTTACCAAGTTCCCAGCACTGTATTTACATCCCCGCTCCTTGTTTTAGTGACACAGAAAACACGTGGCGGAGAAATTCAATATTCCAGGAAGGAAGGACTCTTGCCCCAGAGCCACTCTGGCAGCTGCCAGTGGGCTGGAAATTGCATCACGGTGCTAATGACAGAATGTTAATGAAGTGTTTGACCTTCGACATCCTTGAGTGCAGAGCGAGGTGCCGAGGAACAGAACCAGCCGTTGGTCCGTGTGGGAATATTGTACAACCCACAGTACCGGGAAAAGAGTTTCCTCTTGTATTTGTCACTTTCCCTTTGAAAAGGAGAGACAGGGAGCAGAGTCTGGTGTCAGAGGGGATCTGTGTCAGAGTGCCCTGATGTGACCGCTGACCCTGGGCCAGGACACGGCCCTGGGACTTTGCCAGGGCTGCTGCCTGTGGGGACCGAAAGGAGGTGGGGGAGAGGGGCCCTGCCAGCCCAAACAGACAGTTCTGGTCACCACATACAACCCCTAGCCAGGCAAAAAATAAATAAATCAACCCAAAACCTGAGGTGTCACGATGCAGTCATCTAAGTGGAACAGATTCCACAATTCTCCCTGCTCTCCTCTATTTTCTGAACGTTTTTTCTTGTAAGAAGTGAGACTTCTAATGTACAAAACATGAACAGACTGTTGTACCTATTTCTAAACAATAAGTAGGATTTGATGACAGCTGAAAGACACGCAGCTTATCTTGAACTCCTGTAATACATATTCTTTAATAAGGCTTTATCTTTTCTTCCCTGGTGAAGAGTGATTTGCAGAGAGAGAGCAACTTTGAATGGAACAGTGAAGTACCTGGTGGGGTAACTCAGCTAAGAGAAAGTATTCAAAATGTGATCATAACATGGCCCAAAACTCACGGCTATTTTTAACAGAATGAATAAGTTGCTGGTGATGTACCTGATACCATCCCTCTGCTCGGAGCTCCAAAGGGGTGTCCTGTGGCCTGGCAGGTGTTACAGATGTGTGACCCTCAAAAACCAGGGGAATAAAAAATGGGGAAAAGACTGATGTTAATTTGTATGCTAGGAGTGATTTTGTCTGTTTTTCAGAGTATCCATATTGTACTTCATTCAGTGCTTTACTCAACCTTGGTTACAGGCCTTGGTCAGTCCTGATCTCAGCCTGCAGCCCCAAGACCTTCTCAAAACTTACTCCTCTGGGGAGCTTCACATATAAATCCTTGCCTGGCACATTTCACATGATCCTTTATGATCCATAAGCAAAACAGATACATGATTTCAGTGCCTGCATACTGCAAATCCACCACCACAGTGTTTCCCATTGTTCTTCCAGAACCTCCAGCCTCAGTTTACAGTTCATTGCACCTCCAAGTCAGTCTTGCAATTCATTAACACCGGCCAAACACGACCACGAATGTGGGCTTAAAATAATCCCTGGCTGGTATCTGTCACAGGCTATTCTTTGGGCTGCTGGAAATAGCTGTGCACATCACCCAATGTATGGGTCATCAGCCTATTCTGGGATATTCAAATAGAAATGGGCTTTGTGATCCCCTCAGCTGAGGGATCTGGGATATCAGGTTGCCTAGAACTCTGTTCTGACTCATACCACATATAACCCAGTTCTCTGAAATCCTGCCTGTCTGTGCTTCCAAAGGTTACATGGGAGCCGGGTTCTACCAGTTCTGTTATCTTAAGAATTTTCAGAGAAATAAATGTGAAAAAGATAAATTTCCCTTTTATTCTGGTTTCCATAGTTTTCCATCAAACTTGGAAGATAATTAGATTTCCTGTGTTTACAAATTAAGCCAAGCCAAACAAACCCCACACCAGCCAGCTGAACATTCCCAAAGAAACATAATAAATGCAAACAGAAAAAAAAAGAGGAAAGCGGCTACAAAACCAATATTGGAAAGTGATGAGCACTATAGCAACAAAGGCATAAGTCTAAGGAATATATAAATTATTTGAAACAATTATTTGTTCCTGGATGCTGTGTATTGCACATACATCATCATTGGATAATTAAGGCCAGTTCATAATTTTGCATGTATTTCTTAACACTGGAAATTAGTGCCCTGGAGCAGTCTTTCTGAATGGGTTTTAAGCATGTAAGATACTTCTCAGCCTGTTGCATCCCTTCACGGAATGCAAGAGTTTAGGAGAGAAATTTTTAAATAGTGGTTAAATTTTTTGATGTGATAAAAAAAATATCAGTGAAACACCGCATGATCCCAGTGACTGGAGTAGTAAGACTGGAATTAAGTTCAATGGTATAAAGATTAAGGTCATGGGCACATGAACTAAGAGCAAAAAACCTGGAAGCACTTCAGTAGGAAATAATAGCAGAGGAGAGTGACCTGCATCTGACCTGGCTGGTCAGGGAGTGGAAAGTAAACATGTGGGGATGGGAATAAGTAATTAAACCAAGGAATAGCTAACAACAAATGGATAAACCAACTGATCACCCATAAATTAAACCAGAAAGCAAGGAGATCCTGGAGCAATTGGAGCAATCCAGCTCTGGAAAGTCTGCTAAGGAGAGCTGGGGGAAGAAAACTGTTAAATACAGCTCAGCCCAAGTGTAGAGATGGGATTCTGTGAAACAGTTCCCACATAACTGGAAGCAGCAGGAATACCTGCTGGGTAACTTTGAGCTCTATCATCCCAAAACATACAGATCCTAATAGAGGGAGGGTTGAGCCCACAGTCTGTCCTTGCCATGCCCTTTTCCATGGGGCCAGTGCTTGTGCTGCTCATGGACTGGGAGCTGGGGCCATGAGCCCATCCCAGATGGGTGAAACCCTGTGGACTGGAGCTCAGCCCAGATTTTCTCCACCCAGACTATCCACAAGCCTCCTAAAAGTTCTGGAATTCTGTGTGCTGTGCCCACACATGGTGTGGGTGAAGCCTTCTCCTCTCACCCTGTGTGGGTTGGGAGCACTGCCCCATCCTGTGCCCTCTGCCTGCTGCTGAGGCTCCTTTGAGTGCACCAGGCTGCTGGCGCTCTGCCCAGGAGAGGAAAACATCGGAATTTGTTCTGGATCCACGTCATCCGTTCCACTGACACAGCTAATGATGTGAGATCCCACAAACCGCACACACGGGTGACGTCCCCGCTTCGTTGACGTGCTTCACGCTCCACTGGGAGACATCTGGGATCTGGTGACACAGGGATGTGCTCAGCGTTTGCCAAAATGTGAGCTGAGAATCTAAAAATAGGGCAGAGATTTCTAGGCTGGTGCAGGGAACAGTCCCCAGCAGGCACTGGCTAAGGGCACAGTCAGGATAACAGTCCCATAGCAACACTCCCCCCTCTTGGGCAGGGGAGTTCATCCCGACCTCACAGCTCATCAGTTTAGTTCATTTTCATTTCATTTTCATTCTAATAACAAAGCCTGTTTTTTACTTTTTATTTTGAAGGGAACCGTGGTTGAGTGTCTGTATAGATTATAGATTTTTGGGATGCATTGTCCCTTTCAGCGAACTTTGACAATAGCTGACCTAATGAAGACTATTCTGGTTTGAGGCTCCAGAAGGTTCCTTCATGTGAAGGAACAGTTCAAACCAGTTCTGTCTTTTTTCTTTCAGCTGTACCATCCTCTAACTGTCTGTTTATATGGTGGATACCAATGGAGTCTGGAATTATGCAAGCCTGGAATTCTAAAACATAGAGCTGGGTCTGCTCTTAGTTACTGATACAAACATTGAGTGTCTGCATTGATTTTACTAGAACAGACTGACATCCATACTGGCATTAAGTTTAGATATATTATAAATACTTTTTTTTCCCCTAGATATTTCCTTATCTGTTAAGTAGTTGAAACAAATCCTTTTTGTGACTCTGCTGGAAGAGGAGACCCTTTTTACCACACAAATATCATGCCAGCAATGAACACATGAAAACTGTGTTCAGCAATTTTTGCTGCGAGGAAAATGTGCAGAAGAGGGAATGAGGGAACCCGTCTTGCTTGGGAAGTGAAGAGACAGAGAAACATAAAGATTTTGAGCTTATGTTGCTTTATATTTTGCCTAGGAAGGGATTCCCATATTTCTGATTCTCATAAGCAAGTCATCTGAAATATCCCAACAGATGGGATCTCACCTGGGGTTCCCTCCTCTGATGTGCTAAAACATGCTGTGATGAGGCTGGTCCCTGAAATCACCATCACAACATGGGAAAACCATCACAGAAATGGTGTCCAGTCCATGCTCTGGCAGGAAAGGGGAGTTTTCCTCTTCATGGCACTTGTCAGGGCCCAGCAGGGACCATGTCCATGCTCAGGTTCACTGCAGCGAGTGCTCATTTCACTTGGCTGTTCTAGGTTTGCTTTGTGATGAAGAGAAGCATTTGGATTTTAATGTTCTTAAGCTGGCCGGTTTTAAGGAAAGCTCTGTAGGTGAGATAGCAACTTCCATTAGGGAATACAGTTCAGATGGATCTGGGAACTGTAAGGCAAATCTTTTGTCCATCCATCGTCCAGGGCTGCAGCCCCCAGCTATTCCAGCAGCAGTATTTCTGGCTCCCACATCATCCCTTCATGTCTCTGGCAGGGCAGGAGAGATTTTGGCACGACAAAGAAGAGGAGGAGCAGCGGGAGCTTTCTGACACCCAGCAGGCAGCTCCTTGGGAATCTGTGCCAGCTGGAACGAGCAGGGCAGCCAAGGAAGAGCCACAAGGAATGTGGCTTCATGCATTGGCTTTATCAAAACTCGTTGTTCTCTCACGGGATCAGTTTTAAAAGGATGTTTGAAATTTTGTGACAGAAATCATCAAGAAAGCATTTTTTAATGCTGAATTGTGATTACTCCTATTAGTATCCTGGAAGTACTTAATATCCTATTGGTATCCTGGAAACACTTTATATCCCACCATTTTCAGTATTAATATAGAACTATCCTGCCACAGGCACAAGTGAGAGGCAATAAATGGCCATTTAGTGAAATAAATGAACCGTTGCCCGTTTGTGAAGTTGAACACAGATGCAATGACAGCGCGGGCGCGGCAGGGGGCGCCGGGGAGCGCAGTCTCGCGGGCGGAGCCGCTCTGGCCACCGGAGGACCTACTCTCTATGGCGGCCGCTGCTTCCCCAGCGGGCGGTGGCCAGCGGCCTGTCCCGGCATGCACCGCGCCCGCCACACTTCCCGGCACACCTCGCGGCGCGCTCACTTCCGGCCCAGGCGCTAAGATGGCGACGCCCATGCACCGGCTGATCGCCCGCAGACAGGCGTGAGTGGGGCTGGGGGACGGGTGTGGGGGGGCCGTGCCGGGCGAGGACTGGGCTGCGGAGTGGCGGGGCCGCGGGGCAGAGCCCTTCTCCGGCGCTCAGGTCCCTCTTCGCCGACGCGCTGTGTCCTGGGAGAGCGCTGCTCGACGGAGGGGAACCCCCCCCCCCCAAAATGCTGGAGTGAGCCGCGGTGACTGCGAGACGATGGCATTCGGGTGTCCTGTGCACGGCCCGGCGCTGGGCTCGAGAATCCCTGTGCGTCCTGCCCGGCTCGGCGTGTTCCGTGGTTCCATAAACGGTGGGAGCGAGAGCGGCGGGTGGGGAAGGAGAGGAAGTTGTTGGATTTTGGCGCTCGGATCCGGCGCTGGGAAACGGCGCCCTAGGAGCGGGAGCCGTGCGCTCGGGACGGCGGGGAGCGTCTCGTGGTGCGGGCATGTGGTTACTGAACCGCATCGCAGGCGCTCGACAGCCCAACTAAGAAAAAAGTGATCTCCAGGTTCGTGTTGTGGTACATTTGCAGAACGGAAAAAACCGCAAAAAATACCCCCAAAACATAAACGAGCTTTGCTAGATGTAGGTCTTGCAATCAAATAATCCCCTCAGCACCAAAAAGATCTGATTTCAAACACCGAAATGAGGAAAACCATGTTTTTGCTTGTTTGGGAAGTGCAGCAGGTGTGTATGTGTCCCACCGCCACGTGCTGCTGACATTGTTTTTGCAGTTGTTTGTAGATGTTGGATGTTGGGTTTTTTCCTTAGATTAATTTATTTCTCATGTTTCAGTTCTTTGACTGTGTTTTGGGTTTTTTTTTTCCCCGATCACACTACTTGGGCAGAATGTGGATGGTTTCTGCATTCTCCTGCCTTTTCCATAGTTTAGTAATAATCTCTTTCCTGTTTTCTAGTGGAAAGTAATTTGGGATTTTAAAAGACTTCTTTTCAGTTACTATTTTATTTGAGTCAAGGACTTATTTCTTAGGTTTGATATGTCTTATGTGCTTGGTGGGTCTGTGCTGAGCTGTCCCTCTGCCAACCTTTGCTCCAGGGTTGGGATCACTGATCCCTGCTAAAAGTTTGCTTCAGTTTTGTGCTTTTCATTAGTGTTAAACTCGTTGGTGCTGATGTGGTGTTTGCAGATCTGTGGCTGGTGAGCAGATCTGATGTTCTGGTAATTACTTTTATTGGTTTTAGGACTTAATCCTGTCTTTTTAGCTTGCATGGAACTGTCTGCTCCACTCATGTGAGTAGAACTAAAGCCCTGGAAACACTGCGTTATATTGTTGTTGCTTTAAACTTCCATGTTGTTCCTGTGGACAAAAGTCTGGGCTGGTTTGAGAGAGAAAAACATCAACTTTGGGGGTTTTATGTCAATGAAGAGGAGGGAGAGTCATCACTGAGCTTCTGTGTAACTGCTGTGGCAGAGCCTGAAGTGCAAGAGAAAGACAAACAAACCTCTCAAAGCCATTGAGTTTTGTTCCTTCCCAGACATTCTAATTCCTGCTCCAGTCCCAGTTGCTTGTGTTGTGCAGACTTAAGTTTAATTAGTTTTTTAGTGCTGATTTAGCTGAGTATTTCTAAGTCTTGATTATGAAGCCAAATGGCCTCTGCATTGAATGAGTGATGGATATTCAATACAAGATTCCCTTCAAGAACTGCCACAAAAGGTGGCTGAAGCTGAGGGAGAAGCAATTCCTACCTTGCCTAGAAGTGCAATGCTCATTTTGAGGAAAAGTGCTCACTGCTGGTCTGTCACTTTATTCTCATTAATGAACAGTCTGGAAGGCTCCTAGTTCAGCCAGGCTGGTAATTACAGACAGTTTAGATGGGCTGGCCTTGAAAACTTTGTATTTTGGTGCTTGAAAAAAAACCAGAAGGTAGGAAGAGGTGACAGGAGTCACAGGGCACTGAAAGGAGTGACACAGTCCCGAGTTCAGTCCTGGCTCTGAACTAATTTTGATCCTGACCTTGAGCAGTCCCTTGGCTGGGTGTGAGTTTCCTTATTTGTAAAGGAGAAGGGAAAACAGCTTTGCAAAGCTTCCCAACAGCAACTTAAGAGCTTGAGTGTGGAAGTGGGAGTGTTTTCCCTTCCTTGATTTCTGAAGATGCTCACAGAATTTTACACGGTGCAAGAACTGAAACATGGATGTGAACTCTCACTGACACTGCAGGTGTTTGGGGGCACAGGGCAATCAGGGGAGTCTGGCTGGATTTACTGTGCACAAAGTGAGCAGGAATCTGATTGTTCCTGGGATAAACCTTCTGCCAGGCTTTTGGGAATCTTAGTAAATTCAAATAAGGTACAACCAGGAGCATCTCTGGGAGTCCTAGGCTGTTTGTGAGAATTGAGCAATTTGGTGCCTGAGTGTTAAATTCTGGGGTTTTGAACTATAGCTGCTGCTTTTTGCTAACTGTGTTCTAAACCATAATTTCAGTTATTTACCTGAAGTAATCTACAACCACCTCCAAATTGTATGCAGTGTAGTTGTTCCCATGTGAAATTATATTAGTAAATGAAAATCTGTTTGCTTAAATTCTGCATGTACCTGATATTACTGTTTGTGTCTTGATTTAAGAGAAAAGCTGAAGCACCTGTGAATATCTGGTCTAATCATGACTTGATGTGGTTAAAAGTCTGCATGATAAAAAAAAGTAAATAATTTTTCACTAGATTGAACAGACTTGGACTGAGTCACTTAAGCAATTCTGCATTTTTCTAGGGAGGCAAACAAGCAGCATGTGAGATGTCAGAAGTGTTTAGAGTTTGGCCATTGGACATATGAATGTACAGGGAAGAGAAAATACCTGCACAGGCCTTCAAGGACAGCTCAACTGGCCAAAATCCTGAAAGAGAAAGAAAAACAACTATTACTGCAACAGAGGTAAGATTGGCAGGATTAAATGCCTGGTTTATTAATGAAATAAAAGCAAAGATGGTGTCCCAGACCATTTTCTGGGATCTTTTCCTCCAGACTGTGTGATGTTTGCGTAATGTTAGAGGTGATTTGCATATTAGGTGGAATATGTACACTCAGGTCCCACAGAATTAAAAATATCATTTTAATTAATTTAATTTAAGTCTCTCATTAATACCTGCTCCTCTGAAATACACTTTAGAAGCATTTTGGCCTGTCTGTAACAAAAAAAAATCCACTAAGCCAAAGTTAAAATAGTTGGAGCCATTTCTTAATGGAACAGTTTCCTGAATTCCTTGGTTACTTGATTTCATGTTTATATGATGGTACAAGCAGGTGGGTGTGAGGACTGTAAATGTGTTTATAACAAAGAGACAACTCTTGCCCTTCTGTTCAGGTTTGCTGGTAGAATGTGGAGTTAAACCTGGTGTTCTGGGCACGACCTGACAGTGTCTGTGCCAGCCCAGCCCCTGCTGCTCCCTGGGAGCTGCACTGGTTAAACGGGTGAATGGGAGTGGAGTTATCAGGTGGTTTTAACTCTCAAGCATAAAGTAACAACACCTCACTGAATTGCATAATTATTTCCTGTTTTGACATCTGAGAAAGTGAAAGATGCGTCTTAACAGAGAAATCTAAATGAAACTCTGCATGTGGTGTGTCATTTCCTTTCTGCTTTGCTCTCAGTACACTTTGTGTTCTTCCCCCAAGGTTAATAACTGTTTTAACAAGCAGCTCTAGAGCGAAAACCAATGCAACACATCAGTTTTCCATAAAATTCCTGTATGTGTGAGGGTTATCTCTGCCATTGCAACTGCAGTTTGGTTTTGGCAGCTGGAGAGGTGCTGCCTCAGCCCCAAGGAGGGACCGTGTGAGGTCCCTCACAGCCCTTGCAGCTGGAATTACTGAGGCTTTGGACATGTGCCCTCAGTCACTGCCACTTCCAGCTCAGTGTGTTGGCTGTGGGTCATCACAGTGCCAGGATGTGAGTTATGGAGAGCATTCCCACCTTTTGCTGTTATCCTAGTGGGAGAGAAAAGGGTGGTACCTCTGGCAGACAGGGCTCCTGTGGCTCCCTCAGCTGTTGCAGCTCAGGCAGCAATTATGAGTCACAGGCCTGAAACACTGACTGAAGTGGAGGCTCGTTAGCTTGTGATAAGAGCCACGTAAAATGTTTGATTTTGAAATTAATTTTGATCCAGTGAGTAATCCTGAAGTAATTACAGTCCCCCCGTATTGTAGATAGACATCAGTAGTGCTTGGGCCTCTGAAGCTTGCTCTGCTTGGAGATAGAGTTTGGATGGGCTCTTCAGAAACTTGAAGTTTTTAGGCAAAGTTTGAGACTCAGATTTTTCCCTTGTTTCTTTTCTGCTGTATTTCTGGTGAATTCTGCAAGTTCACGTTGGAGGATTGTCAACTGCGGGTGAAATTCCTTGAAGCCTGGTCCTTCTGCTTGAGTCTGAGGATGGGATAATTTTATGTAGGAATTCCAGGACTGTCCAGTCTGTCACAAATGGAGATTTTTGGGCTGTAACAGTCCTCAGTGTGAGGGGCACATGCTGTGAAAAGTCATCTTGTGAATGGGAGACTGACTAATCCTTAGGCAGGAGTAGTGTTTAATCCTGGTTAAATTGGGCTGGATTCACAGGGGTTATATAATCATAAGCTCCTTAGCTGTGCCATAAGGGATCCTGTTCCTTAGGTGCCAATGTTACACTTCCAAGGATGAAGCTTTTCCTTTGTGGAAAAACAGCTTCCTAGGGCACACTTTTGCTTTTTATATCACTTGTATTGGAAGGTTCTTCCTTGTCACAGAGAAGCTGGGTTTCCCACAGCTCTGCTTTGGAGTGCTTGTATCACCACCTTTAAAGATCCAGGCAGGGATCATTAACCAGAAGGCAAACACAGCCTAATAAGGTCAATATTTACTTTTGACAACCACATCCAAGCTGTTTCAGCATGAACTCATGTCATAGTTGTGCCAGGATCCCTCTGTTGGCCCGGTGCTGACCCCACGATTCTGATGGACACTCTGGAGGTGTCAGTAAAACCCTCACTGCCTGCCCGGCCTGGGGCAGGAGTTGGGAGGGGAGGAAAGGTGAGAGAATGCTCATTCCTGAGTGATGTTACTGCACTGAACCCAACACAGAGTGTGATTTATGGCTCTGAAGGCACTGTGGGGCCACAGGGAGAGCGAGGGAGTGCCCAGAGCAGGTCTGACTGCAGGGCCTGGAGTAACTCCTGTAGTAACCTACACCTTACACTCTAGAGGGAGGCACAGCCCTGTGCCCGAGTTCCTCACACACTGAGTGAGGTCCTGTCTTCTCAAAGGTGCTTTGGGGTTTAATTCTGTTTCTCACAGTGACTCATCTTACCTGTGAACACCTGATGACCCTCAGAGGGTGTAAGGCCTTAGGAATGTAAATCTGAACAGGAGGGATTATAACTTGGGTTGGAATTTGAATATCAGTGAATCTTCCTCTTGCCCACAGGAGGGTGTGGGGAGTGTGAAAAACTCCTCTATATGATGATAATGTTTCCATAGCGTATGTGTGAAAATAAAAAATTGGAAAAATCTCATTTTTCTGGCTTATAAAGAGCACTGAAGTTTTATTGAAATACAATGCAGGTTACTCTTAACACTTTCTTCTTTCTACCCTTTCTGTAGTCTTTATCAACACATACTGTTTTCTAATGCCTGAATGAAATATATTTGAAGTTTTCACTTCCATTTTTATGTATTCAAAATGGCTTCTAATAATAAGTTTCAGTTGAGCAAAAAAGGTATCCTGGATCATGAAAATGTACAACTTCCTCATAGGTCAGTGGCATGTTGTGTTGTAAGGATATGATGAGGGAATACTTGAATCACACAGGTACATTCCAGGTTGAATTATGTGCTGTGTATCTGCAATGGATTGAAAACAGCACGTGACTGGCACATTTGACTGAAGGAATTTTGTTTTCTTTTTAAAAAGAGAATCCAGCAGTGAAGACTGCTTTGAAAAAGTACTTCTCCCTCAGTGTTTTGTCAAAAGAAACTTTCTTCTGTGTCACTTACCACTAAAACTTTGTGTGACTGGATGGTCACATGGGAATCTGAAAGACATACCTGGAAAGCATCACTAAAATAAATTTTTCTGTTTCTTTTTGCACTTGAAAGAAATGTGAAAGCTACAGGCTAATTCAGTGTTTTACCCTTTGTTTCCATCAATTCAGTTACTGTTAAATATAGTTCTATACAATTTTTTGTGTCCTTTTCTCCTGTGCCTTCCCATCTCAAAATGCTGCTGTCCATATAAAATGAAGCAAAGATGAGAGTAAGGCATCCATAACACAGAAAATTAGAGGTGAATTGCTGGGGTTTTTTTAATTCTCCTACCTTGTAGTTGTTGTTGCTCCGGTCTGCACAGGACTGAAAAGAGCTGCCTGGTGCCTTAATGGCTCTGCCAGCAGAACACTGCTGTGTGCTCATATTAAACTCACTGTGCTGCTATTTATTTAATTTTCCTACCACATTAATCAAAGCCATTCTTTTCCCCCCCTTAATTAGTGCTGGAGAAAGTGCTGCAGAAAAGAAGACCAAGAAAAAAAGGTATGTGAGATGGGTGGCAAATGGTGCAGCTGATCCTGGCTGGGATCCTGCCCTGAGTGTTGCAGGAGTTTGAGAGGGGGTGGGAAAAGTCAACATTGTGAAGAAGTGTTGGCTTTACTGCTCTGAGCCTGTTACAGCCTTTTGTCTGACAGATATTTGGAGAATTTCTACTCCTCCTTATCCAAAAACTCTAAATTCCTGGTTCTCTGCTTTTCTCCCTCCTGATCATCCTACTTCTGCATGATCTTGCTTTAATGACGAAAAAAGTTTGTATTTCTGCCTCAAAGTCCATCAAGTGTCTCTGAAACAATTGTGCAATACTGGCACACTGTTTTCTGGTCTGACATTGTTCCACCTGCTCATCCTGCTCTGTCTTTTGTTGTTTTCATTCCCTCCTGCCAGCTTGCTCTCTCTCTCTGAAGCTTTGTCTAGAGAATGAAATAAAGCACCTAAAAACCAAAAATCCAACCCCAAAACCAAACAGAACTACCTCAATCCCAAACCAAAATCCAGGAAATAAACCTTCCCCCACTCCAAGTACTAGTTGGAGCCAAGAACTCTTTTGACATTGTTTGTACTTGACTTTGCATTAATGTTTGCTTGGGAATTTGCTTTATTAGCAGAGGAACAGCCAGAACTGAGGCTGTAATACTCCTGGTGATCGTGTTGGGAGTTTTACTCCAGGGGGGAATGTCTGTCCTGTAACAGCCTCAGTATCTCTTCTCATTTAGCTGTCAGTTCTCTAAATCTGATCTAAAACCAGTTTTCAGGAGATGTTTAAAGACTAGGCCTCTTGCCTTGTGTGGCAGTAAGTGAATAAGGCACAGCAGATCTTTAAAACATGGCTCTATTTGAGGTTATCTTGTGAAATGTGACATTTATTGGAATGCTTGGCTATCAGAGTGTGTTTTATCAGAGGCTCCTTTCCCAGTAGTGCCCATTTATTGTTGGAGTTACTTGGGACCAGTGAGATCATAAATTAACTAATTTCGAAACAGTATAACACAGGCCCCTTCTTGTCTCAGCTTTCTCAGATGCTGCAGCCTTTACTGGCAGAATTATTTTCAAGAGTATTTGAGCTCCAAACCAATGCAAAAATGAACAGAGCAAAAGAGTCCTTGGGGGATTGGGTGGTTTGGTCACTTTTTCCTTGAAATTTTAAAACTCTTGTAGATTTGAGTTATCCTCCTGTTTTTATGCAAGCACCAAATCCATTAGTATAAACTCCTTTTCAGATAGTTTACTGTTTATATTTTTATTATATGGGAAGAATTAAATGTGGACAATTCAGCAGAGGGTTACCATTGGATATATAAGGTCCAGATTTAAAATAAAACTATGCAAAAGTTCAGGTTCTGGCAGTAGGAGCACGAACCCTTTACACAGAGTATATTTGTTTTGATATAAACAGTAATAAATGATCTCAGGTTCAACCAGAAAAACAGGCTCAGGCAAAGCAGCTGCTGCAGAGTCTTGTGACCTCAGGTGACACAGAGCTGCCTTCCAGGTGCACGTGTCCTTCAGCATTCCCACCTGCCATGCTTTGGTTATCCATGGAAAGCCCACTTTATATCGGATCACACCTCTCTAAAGGGTGGAATTGTGTTCTAATTCGCTTGTTTCTTCAGGCCCCAGCTGTTACTGTGCCCAGAATTGTAGGTTGGATGTGAGTGGCACCTGTGAGGGTTTAAAACCCCGGGGGTGGGGGAGGTTGGAGCATAGCAGGGTGACAGCCTGGGTGATACCAGCACTTGTCCCACAGCTGGGGCACAGGATCACACAGGAGATTAACTTTTAGAAACTTGTTTTGAGGAGAAGATATGTTGTCTGCTGGAGAAGTTCTGTACTTTGACAGTGGTGTAGACCCAAAATCTTACATCTACCAACCTCCAGCATCTGCATTGTCACGTTACCTATTTCACATTACGTTTTTATTTGAATTTTACTCACTGCCATCTCCATCCTCCTCCTGGAAGTACCAACAGGCTACGTGTTGCATCACCTGAAAACAAGTCCCTGCCTGTTTCCTCTCCCAAATGCAGCTATTGCTTTCCTCCAGGAGAAGCAGTACAATATTCTGATGTTTATGTGAGTGGGTTTTGGATTATAACCTAAACACTGGACTGCTGCTGTGGATACTGTGAGAGGTGATCAGGAAAAGGATGTTAAAGAGTTACCACTCAGGGGATCCTCTGACTGATTCCTGCCCATGTCAAGGATTCTGCACATCTAATGGAACTGGTTAGATTGAAACTTGTCCCATTTCTTTTTGTGTTTTGTTTTCCTCATCTTAAAAGTAGTTTTTCCCAGACAATAAGTATTTAACCAGCCCTTATGGATTTATCTGTAATAAAGAGCTGTTGTGTCTGCACACACAGAGATAACAGATTACAGATGTATTATAAAAACTTCTGTGGTTCATAGCTCAACACACACTCCCACATTTGTCAGCTGACATGGCTGATATGTTTAAAAAAATCAGTCTCTCTTTAATAACCTTAACACAGGCATTTCATGAGTTGTATTTAAACAACCCCTCTGATAAAAAATACTGCTTTAATTTTCTAATGGAAAGGAGATTCCGCATTATTATAATTTACAGTTTTGCATGTTCTTTGGTTGACTTTGGGAAGGGAGGTGAATCAGTGCCATTACACTTTGTTGGGAGAAAGATCTATGGGAGAATTGAATTGTACTTTCTTGAAATTCATGTTGCCTCACGTAATCAGAGATGTTGATCTTGAGAGCAATGTCCTCAGTAAGGGCTAAACATGGAAAAAAATGTGCAGAGCATACAGAAATCCTCTTTGCTGTGTTCATCATTCTGTCTGTATCTTGGATTGTTTCCACCCCTTCTCCACCTGGAAAACATAGGCATCCTGTAGTGGCAGGTAATCTGGGCTCTTTTGCCAGGAGTAATCTAAGAACGGTTTTCATTGGGAACAGTTCTGACCTTGGTGAAATCACTGATTAAACCTCCCCCGACTCTTACACTGCCAGAACTTCACTGTGTTGCAGGGGGGAGCAGGGAACTGAGCTTGGCTAATTTTCCCCAAGGCTTTCGTAGTACAGGACATTCAGAATTCTGCAGCCAGGTCAGGAAAGCCCGTGGTCATTGCTAGGAACAAGATCCTGGCCAGCTTTCCCACTTACCCTCTCTCTGCAGTCCTGCTGGATTATGTGGTGTCCCTCTGCCATTGCTGTATTGGGCAAGATCCATTCGTTCGGGGTTGGAAAAGGGGAGGAGAGGGGAGGGCACAGGAATTTGTCTTAGATTGTAAATGTTCAGGCCAGATAATTGATCTTTGGGTTACAACACAGCAGAAAGAACACTGTGTGATGTGGGGGTGGTGGCAGGGCTGTTCTCAGCTGGTTGCTCTCTCCCAGATCCAAAAGTGTGACCAGTTCCAGCAGCAGCAGCAGCGACAGCTCAGCCAGCGACTCCTCCTCTGACAGCGAGGACTCTTCTACCTCCTCCTCCTCCGATGACAGTGACAGTGATGAGAGCTCCTCTTCTTCCTCATCTTCCCCATCCTCCAGTAGCACTTCCTCCTCTTCAGAGTTCGACTCAGATTCCAGCTCCTCCAGCAGCAGCAGCAGCAGCAGTGACAGCAGCTCTGATGATGAGCCCCCAAAGAAGAAGAAGAAGAAATAGCCTGGGGTGGGGCAGGACTGGTGTGGAGGGAGTGACACCACTCAGAGGTGTCTGGAGCACACGGTTGCCAAACAGTTCAATGGTCAACATTTCTACTGCTAAAACTTTCTTAAGTGTTTTTTGCATAGTTGTTCATACCACATGGGAGGTATCAAAGGGCACGTGAGACTTACTGAAAGAGTATTTTTGTGGTTTATCCTTTTATGGAAGACTTTACTTTTTTAGTTCTAAAAAAAAAAAAATCTATCATCAGATTTGTTTATATGAGCTAAGGTCCAGTAACCTGGATGTTTACATGCTAGAAAGCAAGAGCTTTTTATTGCAGATTATGCTGTGCATCATGTGCTGTTCCTCTCTTAATGACAGCTTCACTTCCATTGAGAAAATCCTCTAAACTGTTAAAAGCAGAAGTTTTACAGTGCTGCTGTGGAGCTCTGGCATTGTTGAACCTGAATGCACAATGTGTCACACACAGGGCCTTCCATCTCGCTGGTGACAAATGGATTCTGTGCTGCTGAGCTTGTGTTCTGATGGCTTTTCCTGATGCTTCCAGGTCAAGTCTTAACTGCAACATCCAATTTAACTAGTGTTGAGTTGTTACTGATCAATGTAGTGCTTGTGCTGCCCAGAGGCTTTGGGCTTTCCACTCTCTGTGTCCTTGGCTCATGTATTTGTAGTGTTTTCTGAGACACAGAGTCTGTCAGAAAGCAGCAGTGCAGTGAATTAGAGCTGATGCTGCTTTGGAGTTTCATCCTTGTGCCTTTTTTTGTAAATTAAACGTATCCCAGTGAGACAAGGGCTCGAGAGTGAGTGTTTTTGAGGACTCCATCAGCTTCTCATACAGAATATGGTCAATAAACCAGAGAAACAGTAACAAAACTGGGCACTGTTTTCGAGGAGATGGGGAAAAAGGCTGTTTCACTGGATGCTCAGTAAGAAAAGCAGAAAAGAAATTAAGTTCCTAAAGGAAAGTGTTCCCCTTTTGATATTTTTGCCGAGAAATGTGTGTAATGCAGGATCACCAGGCCATGCTCTTGGGCACATGGTGAATTACAGTCTGCAGTAGAATCAATCACTCTTTGTCTGTAACACTTTGTACATGTCTGAGAACTGCCACGGGAGAAGCAAAGTAGTGCAAAAAACCCACAAAACTAACAAAAGCAGAATCCAAACACACTGCAGAACAGGGATTGGTTGCAGATTGGGAGTTACTTGGTTTTTTCTGGTGGATTGAAGCAGTTGGTATTAGTATTTTATTTTGTGATGCAGTCTCCTAAATTTGTTATTATTGGAGTGCTCTTACTGGGGAGGGGGCATCACATGTGGAAGAATTCTTAAATATCTTGGTTTAGGTAAAATATAGTAACTAAACTATTTTTTATATTTTTATGGGGAAGAGTAGTGTGTACAATTACTTTGGAATAAACTGTACTTATTTAAATGTTTGGAAACACGTACGTTGTGTGTCTCTGTGACCACTCCTGTGTTTTACAGAACAAGCTGCAGACTGTAAATAAAACTACCAGAAAATTGTTTAAGTCTTGTTGAGTGAATGTACCATTTAATGGGAAAAGTTAATAAATTATTAAACAGTAGTTGCTAAGTTGGTGATTACTGCAAATATATAAAATATTTGTGGTGTTTGTGTGCAGATGGTTTCATCTGAAGTTGCTTTTGCATTGCTCAGAAGGGTAGCACTGCTCCCCAGTAACTTGTCCAACCATAAATCCCTCTCTCTACTCAGTCTTTCTAAAGAAATGTTTAATATACAATATTTTTTTTTTTTACTTGCCCTTTCTGTTTACTTTCCCTCTACCTGTTCTTATTTTACAGAGTAAACTCCCCCAGCCTGGCCAGAGCCTTACTCTGGTTCATGTGCCACTAGATTGTTTCCTAATCTCCTGCTGGATGCTTTGATTCAATATTTTTTAACAAGGGAAACGTACTTCTTTCAGGACTGTCTCCCAAAGCTGCAAAAGATCATTAATTTTATTAAACCCCTGCTAACTAGAAATTACTGCATTAACTCAGCGGTTACAGGCCCTGCACAGCTGAACAGCCCTTTTAATCCCTGCAATTCCAGGCAAAGCTGCCATTGCTCATTGGAGAGGAGCTATTGATGCAGCCTGGCAGGAAAACAGCCTCGGGAAAAGGCATCACCTTTCAAGGAGAAATACTGGGAACAGAGGGCAGAGCAGGAGAAGGGGAGACAACCCAATATTTGAATCTGGGGCTTTATTAAACCAAACATCTGCTACTCAGCAAAGGTTTTGGGTGCTCACACGGAAAAGTGCATTATACAGTTTCATGTGGATTAGTGGACTGATTTATTTTCTGAGGGAAGAGTCGTTAATAAATAGGAGTTTCACTATCAAATGGATTTGGTTGATAAAGAAATTATTCAACATGACTTAACCCCTGGGTTTAATTTGCTTTATGAATAGGTATTTGTCCAAGCTGTGCCTTTAATGGACACTGAAATGTGGCTTCTGTGTGAGGTGGATCTTCACAGCCTTGTTTGTTCATCCAGATGTGTGTGATACACCAGAATATCAGAGAATCCCAGAATGGGTTGGAAGGGACCTTTTAAGGTCATGAAGACCAACCCCTGCCGTGGGCAGGGACACCTTCCACTATCCCAGGTTGCTCCAAGTCCCGTCCAAGCTGGCCTTGAACACTTCCAGGGATGGGGCATCCACAGTTTCGCTGGGCAACCTGTGCCAGGGCCTCAGCCGCCTCCCAGGGCAGAATTGATTCCCGATATCCCGCCCAGCCCCGGGGGGTCCCGGGACGGTCCCGGGGGTCCCCGCGGTCCCTCCGGCCGCCGCCAGGGGGCGCCAGCACATGCGGGAGCGCTCCCCGCGCGCGCCCGCTGCGCCACGTGACCCTCCCGCCGCCGGCGCGCGAGGGGGCGTGGCCGCGCAGGAGGCCCCGCCTTCCTACGCGCGCGCTCCGCCGGGGTCACGTGGGGCCCCCGCGTGTCACGTGATCGGGGCGGCGGCGGCGCGCGGGGGCCGCCGGGAAGCGCCAGGCGGGACCGGGATCGGGATCGGGACCGGGACCAGGCCCGACCCAGCAAAGCCCGCCCGCGCCGCGGCCCTGCCCGACCCCTGCGAGCCGCCAGCACGGCCCCGGCCCGCCATGGACCGCCGGGACCCCTGCGGAGCCGCCGCCCGGCTGTGAGCCGCCCCCCCCGCCGGGCCGGGCCCGCCCCAGGCGCTCCGGGATTCGCCGGCGGCTCCTCGGGCCTCTGAGTTCGCCGGTGGCGGCAGCCAGGAGATGGTCCGGGCCTAGCGGAGCGCAGGTGAGCGCGGCCGGGCCGGGCCTCCCGCGGCCCCGGGGCAGCGCCGCCCCCGCCCCGCGCAGCCCCGGGCGCTCCCGGGATCCCCCCGGCGGGACCGGCGGGACCGGGGGTGGGAGCAGCCACTCTGCGGCGCATCTCCCGCCGGGAGCCGCGGGTTTCCCCGCGCTCGAGCCCCGCGGTGACACCCCGGGGAGTCGGGGGGGTTCCGTCGTGCCCTTCCCCGCGGGGCGCAGCCCGGGGTATCCCTGGAACGGGGGCTCGGGGGGTCCCGGTGCGGCGGTGCCGCTGCGCTCCCGGCCCAGTGATGGGTCTGAGCCTGTTCCGGTAATTGACGTCAGGGCTTTGTTCCTTCCCCTTTGCTCTCCGCGGTTCGGGGCCCGTGGATGGAGCGGGCGGGACCGGGAGAGGCTGGAGGGGTTCTGGGAGTGTCTCGGCGCTGCCGCGGTCACCGGAGGCGCGGCCGGGCAGGTGCTGCCGAAGGTCGGGGCAGGGGAGACTCGGGGTTATGGACACAATCGCATCCCGTGAGCGGAGGGTTGTTATGTAAAGCCTCGTCCCTGGTGGGGGTTGTGTTGTACTTGGTGATCAGAAGAGCAGTCGCTTGACGTCCCTTGAGCCTGGGCTGACTCTTTTCCCTTTTCCAGTGAACAAAACAAAGCAAGAAAGTGTTGAAACGTGTAACCTAGGGGTTGGTGCTTTCAGTGCTGTGACTTTGATTCTCTTCTTGACACGAGCAAGTGAATAACTTAATTTTGGGGGACTACTGAGTGTTTGTACCCATATCTCATGTACAGCCTGGGAAATTGATGTACAATGGAAAGGGAGCCTGGAAAGGGACAGGTGTGGGAAACCCTGTGTGACCATCCTATCTCCTTGCCTTATTACAGCCTTTTCTGGTCATTTTCTTAGGAAGACTTGGTGGCTTTAAACATTCCCCTGTTTCCAGTGACGGCATCAGACCCCCCACCTGTCCCTGTGGGACTGAGCAGGCCCTTCCTCAGCATCACTCTTTAAAATGAACTTGTTCTGCTCCAGTGTGTGCATTTATTTGTCACCTTATTACCTGCTCCCTCCCAGCTGCTGAACTTTTCTCGGGTGTATTTCCAGTTCTTGACATTCCTTTAAAACTCCTGAATTCTCCCAGGTCCCTGGCACAGGGGATTTGCAGCCTGGGGGTGTTACTGCAGAACAAGGTCTAGTGAAGTGCTTTGCGGGAGTGGTTGTGCACTGGATTTGTCATGTTGTTGTCTTCTCTAATGAGGGAAATGTGATTAAACTTCCTGGGCTGCTGTTGTGGGAGGTGTGAGACAGTCCCAGCAAAGGGGGGGGGGGGTCACACTGGAGTTACACAGTGGTTGGACTGGGACTGGGGCAGATCTTGTTGGTGAGGAACAAAAAATGTTACCAATATCTTGCCTTTATTAATGTACAAATATCGGGTTTTATCATTTCTTGGCTGCTGTACAGTGTATTTGCAGCTCTGTGCGAGAGCAAACTCTCCTCTGTTCAGCAGTTAGAGTCATAGAACCATGGAATATCCCGAGTTGGATGGGACCCACAGGGATCAAGTGCACCTCTTGGTCCTGCACAGGACACCCCAACAATCCCACCCTGTCTCCAAGAGCGTTAGCCAACTCTGTCAGCCTTGGGGCTGTGACCATTTCTCTGGGGAGCCTGTTCAGTGTCTGACCACCCTCTGGAGGAAGAACCTTTTCCTGATATCCAACCTAACCCTCCCCTGACACAGCTCCAACCACTCCCTTGGGTCCTGTCACTGGTCACACAGAGCAGAGGTCAGAGCTGTGCCTTCACTGCCCCAGTGAGGAAGCTGCAAACCCTGGTGAGGTCTGACCTCAGTGTCCTCCAGCCCAAGAAGCCAAGTGCCCTCAGCTGCTCCTCCTACAGCTTGCCCTCCAGACCCTTCAGCATCTTTGTGTCCCTCCTTTGGACACTCTGTAATAACTTTAAATATTTCTGATACTGTGACACCTGAATCTGCCCCTGTGACTTCAGTACAGTTTTAACAGTGGTGTAAGAAAAGAGCAAATTTCAACTCTAGTCTCAAAACTTTCTCAGGTCCCTGATACTTCCTTTAAACATCTCTACAGTTCTTGTTTTATGACTTTTCTCCTTGTCTCAAATATTGAGAGAGTGAGACTGAGCCCCTGGGGTGAGGTTTTGTGCAAGATGCCACACAGAAACCCAAAAAGAGTAATTCGTACATTTTGCATTCTTCCCGGTTCTAACAATCTGAACTTGATAAAACATGATAAAACCCCAGTAAAATATTACTTGGACTTTGAGAATGTCTTTTGAGGAAGCTGGAATGTTCAGATGCTTTTTCGTGATTGTTACCCATCACTTTAATGAGAAGATGCCACATGTTTTTATCTGCACAAGCCCTAGAGTTCGCATTTTTGGGGGGTTTGGAGATAAATAGCTGCAGCAGAAATCTGTCCTGAGGTTCCAGGTGGTCTGTGATAAGTTGGCATGTGCAAACCACTTCCTCCTTCCTTCTGTAGCTGCTGGCAGGGACATTCTGCCGCACGTCATTTTCCACCGTGGGTGCTCCTGGATGTCAGAGGTGACTAAGGGCAGATGTGACTTGTGCCCTTACTGACTGAGAGAGCAGCTCTCAGCATCTTCTAAGCACCTGTGATGAGGTGATGGTGAAACTGCTGTCATGGTGTCCCCCCTCATGTTCATTTTCATATTCTATAAGAGGTGACACAACTGCCTGTGACTGTTTCTGGTGCCTCCCTTCCTTCCTGCTCATCCTCTTGGTTAGTGAATTTTATAATCATTGCTGGTCTTATTCTTTGTTCCAGATCAAGAGAAATTTAAGTGTTGAGGGTGGATATATTAAGAGTTGAATCTTGAGAGCTGAGACATGAAAGCAGCACCTCTCCCATAGGGAGATTTGGCCTTTCATGGGCATGTGGAGAGAATGTGAGCAGCTTCCAAGAGGCTGCAGCAACATGTGTATAGAGCTGGGAGTTGTTTGTTGGCGTGTCGTGTTTAGGGTCTGCTTGTGTGAGGATGTAAGAAAAGTCTGGAGATTTTGGTGACTCTGAGGTCTCTTTTCTGTGGCAATAATTGTTCTCAGCCACGTAATTTCAGTTTGTTACTCACATGTGGTTTGTTCTACAGGCATATTTCCTTTCCATCACATTACTACAGGCTCACAGTTACCTTCAGCAGAGGCTAAGAAATAACTAAACTAGAGATCAGATATCTAAATTTGAGTTTAGATTAGAGATTAACAAGAAATTCTTCCCCGTGACGGTGGTGAGGCCCTGGCACAGGTTACCCAGAGAAGCTGTGGAAGGTGTTCCTGCCCATGGCAGGGGGGTGGAACTGGGTGATCTTGAAGGTCCCTTCCGACCCAGACCATTCTGTGAGACCACCTGTGTTCCTTGTCGCTTGATTTCTGTGTCTGTCTGAGTTTGTACCAAGGATGAGGCGATGTTGGTGTCATCTGTGAGAGCAGAACACCCCGAGCTGGGAGATGGAGAGGCCTAGGATGAAGAGGGAGTGTCTGGAAACAAGTCAGGAAAGTTTAACAGATTACATTTAGATAGAGCAGAGTTAGATGTATGTAAAATGTCTTGCTAACTGTGTTAAAGTAAGAAAATAAGGAATCAAGTTCGTAGAATTGCAAAGCTCGAGATGAAAGAACTTCTCTGGCAGTTATTCTTCTCTTGCAGGATCTTTCCTTCTCTGCAGTCACTAATGTTCTCCAGGTTGTGAAATGACAGGGCTTCTGTCACTGCTCAGGAAATTCAACTGCACAGGCTCCTGCTCCTTCCTGTCACGGAGCGTGATCGTAGTCACCCTGAACGGTTAAAGCTGTGCTGTTCTCTGGCTGTGGAGCTTTCTCCTACGGGAATCCACATTTATTCTTTCCTTAGGTCCTTGAACTAGATGTACATATTCCAGCTGAATTAACACTTCCCGTTTTGGGTAAGCTGGTGCTCTCTGCAGTGACCCCAGGCCGTGGTCCCTGCCGAGCCCAGCACAGAGCTCAGCGTGGCACTGCCGGGGCTTCCTGCGCTGGGGCTGTGCCAGCCTTGGATGTACCGGCCAAAATTCCACGTTCCCCGGAGCTCTGAGGATGTTTCCCTCATGCACTCGTGTCTGATTTGGTGTCTGCCACCTCTCCAGGCTCTCGGATTCTTACCACTTCCCAAGTTTCCTTCTCCAACTTGGTGTTTTCAAACCTCTCTTTCCCCTAACGCAGTGCTTTGTCTTTTCTGCCCAAGTGTTTGTAGTTCTTCAGGTTGTTCTGTCTCTTATTCTTACTTGGTTCATTAATTCTTGCTGATGAATGTAAAACCCAGGTTATGAACTGCCACTAGCACCAGGTACCAGCAGGAAAAAAAAAAATCTTGTGCTCTTGTACTTTACAAACATGGAATACGGGAAGTTCTTGCCCTGAAGTCTTGAACTAATTTTCTTCTGTTAACAGCTCATTAAGAGAAATTTTCCAGCACTCCTTTCTATGGAAAACAACCCCTCATGACACAGCTTAGAGCCCCCTTTTTTTTTTTTTTTAATAGTTCATCTTAGTTTTTATTCATGTCATAACATTTATTGATAAATTACTTGAACATGCTGCTTTCATGTCTTATAATTAAACAAATATGGAGTGTACTTTAACTAATGTTGTAATCCTGTAGTGATCATGTTTTCCAGGAGAGACTGTTTTATTTTTCCAAATCTCTCCCTGTGGATACGTGTGCTCCTCTGCAGCCCCACAGCAGTTTCTCACTATTTATTCCCAGTACTACACTGGGAACATAAAAACTAGAGGTAGGAGACAAGAGGCAGGATAATGGTGTGATTCTCTTCAGTGTGTTTGTTTTTAAAGGATTGATGTTCCCTCATTATCTGCAGTTTCCAAGAGCAGCTTTAAGTTATTTGTCTTTGGACTGGAGACTTCCCTCAGCTTTTCAGTTTAGTGGGTTCTTCTTGGAAAGGCAGAAATGAGCCCTGGAATGGTTGTGCCCCTCCTGAAGCTCCCAGAGGTGGCTCCTGGATTGGGAAGAATGTCTCAGAATGTGTCAAACCAACGGGGATCCAAAGGTTGGATAAAAACTTAAGAGATTTTAAAACTCTGTAACTTTTGCTGTATGTGGTGTTAAAATGATTCTGCACCCAGGTTTTGGTGTCACTTTGGGATCTGGAAGAGGAGGCAAGTGTTTGGTGTCTCACTGTAGTTGGATCAAACATCCTTTTATTTACATACATTTTCCAATTTTAAGGAAAAATAGTAGTATGTTCCTAATTTTCAGAACCAAACATTGGAAAAATATTGTTTCTAACCAGTGATCAGTTAAAAACTTGAGACAAGGTAAACTCTTGAGAAAGGAAAAATTGTTTACAGTTGTCCTTAGCTTGGATTCTAAAATTTCACCAAAGTAAATTGCTCCATAGTAGATACTTTTCTCAACAGTTGGTTCCTGTGGAAATTTCACACCATTGAACAGTCATTCACTTTTTCACTTCATTTTCCTCTGAAATTCCTAGTATTCACTTAGTGTAATCCTGTTTCAAGTGTCTGGTTTTAAATGAATATTGAGTATTTATAGGTTGTCTGCTATATTTTAAATATAAATTATGCTTAAAAATACTTTGTATTTCCATCTGTGTTGACAATACTATAGAAGCTCAAATCTGATCATAATTGTCCAGCTTTGTACATTGACATGGAGGGGTTTTTTGATTCTGCATTTAATTTAATTTCCAAAAGACGTTAAAGAGATTTCAGTGATGGAAGTGCTTAAATGGTTTTAATCAGGCTTTGATGTGCACAAATCATTAAAGCGAGGAGGATGAAGAGATAAGAGTCCACAATTCTCTTTGTACAGTTTGTCTGCAGAGGAACTAATGGAGTAGGAAGGAAATGTTAAGAAGGAAATCCTAAAGGAGCAGGAGCGGCGCGGGTTGTCCCAGGGAACAAGGGGCAGGACAAGAAGAAACGACCTTAAGTTGTGCCAGGGGAGGTTTAGATTGGATATTGGAAAAATTCCTTCATGGAAAGGGCTTTCCAGCCCTAGCACAGGTTGCCCAGGGCAGTGCTGGAGTCCCCATCCCTGAGGGATTTAAAAACCATGTGGATGTGGCACCTGGGGACATGGGCAGTGTTGGCCTTGGCCTTGGGAATGGTTGGACTGGATGGTCTTGGAGGGATTTTCCAGCCTAAACCATTCCAAAATGTTGTTTTTTCTTATAGGGAAGGGTAACAGCAAACCAAAAAAGCTACATCAAAATGGGAATTTAGTTTGTTTGATGTTGAGTATTTTGTGGGCGAAGGAGTGACCAGAGTTTCTGGAGGAAAAAAAAAAAAAGAGATCTTCCAATTTCATTTTCCAGTGTTACATTACTGTTGGCATAAGCACTTCCTTACTTAATTAAAAAAATACTAGGTCAAAGTCCAAATTTGAGAAACTGAACCATTAAGGTGAAAATTTCAGAAAAATTGAATATGGGAAACAGATTAAAGGACAAGTTAAGGACTTACCTTACATGTTGTAACTTTAGGAAGTTGTTCTGTGCTTTGGAACAAATAAGAAAATTAACCCAGTGGAAGTTGCTGGGAGTCAAAAATGCTTGATTTTACAAAGATGTCTTAATCCTATTTTATTCTTGTAACTTCACGGGCCTTGAAGCACAAAGATTGCCCAAGAGGAGATAAAATGGACTGATATACTGATATTTTTCCTGTCTCATGGGGTTTTTTTTGATGTTCTGGGTGGTCCTATATGGAACAGAGGTTACTGATAGTGTTGTTTGCATGTTTCCAGGAGGTTTTTGTATTTTTGGGTGGCTGGGGTGTTGTGTTTGTTTGAGATTTACCGTTAAACCCTCCAGCTCACCTGTGGTTTGTGACTTTCTTACACTGTACCTGCTTGGAAAATTGTTTTAAATTGTGAAGTTTTGGATTTATTATTAATTAATATATTTTAATTTAATTAATTGATATTTAATTTTATTCTTCTGTTGCCAGTAGGATAAATTAGCATCATATTGAAGCGTTGATCTAACATGATGAAAACTCTGGGGTTTGGTGTAAACCAGCCTTTAAAAGATAAAGGGTGAAAAGGTTTTTCCTGAAGCAATGATTACTTGTGCTGAAAGAGCTGCACTAATTGTATTTAATGAGCAAAAAATACAAGTAAGGAGTTTGCACTGTGACACATTCTTAGCCAATAATTACCAGAAATATGTTTTAATAGGAGAGAGTTTTAACAAGTAGTCTTCAGCTTAAATTTGTTAATCACTAATAACCCTCTAAAATCCACCTTTCTTAATTTTTTTTCTTCAGTGGATTTTCTTTGGTGGTTTTTCCTTCGTTTTTTTTTCCCTTCAGTTTTTTTACTTCATGTTGGTTTTTTTTCCTTCAGTTTTCTCTTTTTTTTAATGGAAAAAGTTGCATTATTTCCTGGCCACATGAAGCAAGATCCATGCTGAATTGACGTTTAAAGATGTTTTCACAGCAGCCTCTTCACATACCTAATTGACCCCAATAGCTTGTGTCGATTTTTTTGGGGGGGATTTTTTTGTTTGGTTTATTTTTTTTGGTTTGTTGGTTTTTTTTTTTATTTATTCAGAGGAATGTTAAAATACATCCAGTCATGATTTACTGACAGACTCAAAAGCTATAAATGATCAGAATGGGTGTGGTCTAATCGTCATTTTTATTTAAGAGTACAAAATTTGGATCTTGTTGGCTGGTCTAATGGGCTGATTTCTTGCTATTCAGTTATAAATATGAAGTTATGCAATCAGAAAAATTATTACATGTGACTCTCACTCTAAATAGTGAGTCATACCTTAATAATTAATATTAGCTTGCGCTTAGTAGAATTCAGTTAAATCAACCCACAAAGAGGAGTTGCCAGCAGTGCCAGGTGCCTGAGAAGGGCACCAGAACTGTTTAACTAGAGCTGGTTTGTCTGACACATGCCTGGGAGCTGGAGGAATGAGAAGCATTTCTTGCCGAGTAATTTCTGTGGCACTTGAAGCAGTTTGGGCTGTTCCAGAGCTCTTTCCAGGCTCCAGCCCTGACCCAAGCACACGCTCGGTGTGAGCTGAACTGGGCTCTTGCATGAAGGGTTTTGAAATTCAGCTGGATTTTGACACTGCTTTTGCAACGTCCTTTGTGTTTGCCTTTAACTTCATGTGACAAAAAGCTGAACTTCTTTCTCTAGTGGCAAAACTCAGAGAGTTTCTCTGGCTGTAAATTAAATGTGTTTTTAGGATCCTGTGCTTTGCAGTTTCACACCTGTCAGGTCTTCAGGCTCATGTTTAACAAAGCCCATTGGGAGCAGCAGTTCCACACCAGCTTGCACAAGTCCTTTGCTAGTGTATCAAATGCAGAAGTTACGTTGTTGGTTTAGGTAGACCAAAAACTGTTCTGGGGACAAGAGTTCATAATAATGATTATTGATAATAATGCCCTCTGTGGTGTAATGGCACAGAGTTACACTGTGCCCAGACTGCCCTGCCTGGGACATGAGGCTTCTTCTGTGCAGGTGGCTCAGTTTCCTTTTGGTACTTAAATCTCTGTTAACAGCATGACTTTTGTTTTAAGGCCACATCCAGAAAAGTGCAAACAACTTCAAGAACTTTGGGGAAAAAAACCCCAAACATTATCATCATGGGAAAATGAGGTTGTGTCATTTTATTAAAAGAGTTTTTATAGCTCTATTTTCTACAGTAGCTCTATTTTTTACAATAAATAGAATACTTAGCTCTATATTCTGTGATAAATTAACATTTATCAACTGTTTTCCTGGGGTAATAGATACTACACTGAATGCCTTGATGCTCAGTGGTAGCTGAAATATTAACGATTTTCTCAATCTGCTTAAGGGGGTTATAAAGTACAGGTGGCATTTAGTAGGTGGGATGAAAGGTTAAAACTTTCCAACTTTTTTAAGCAGTGTTTGTTTGGAAGCACAACACATCAAAGCTGTGGCTTTCCTGCTGCATTTCAGCTTCCCTCTGTAGATAGTTCTGGTCCCTTCCTCTCGCTTCCAAATTTTTTTTGCTTTGTCTACAAATCTTAAATGCTTCTCTTCCCTAGTGGGTTTTTGCAGAGTTTAACTACAATGTGCTCTCATCTTCAGTGTATTTAAATTTAAAAAGAAAGTTGTAAGTTAGCAGAAAGCATCCCAGGTCTCGGAGCTGTCACATCATTCACGTACATTTTAGACAGGTGGGAAATGGTGATGAGTTTGGTAAACTCTTTGCATGCAAGTCAGGGCTGAAAACTCGGAGGGAGAATCTGTATTCTCTCTTTTTTGGTACTCAAAATTGTGGATTTTACAAAGGCTCCTTCAAGCTCTAAAGCAATCGTGGAACTGCTGCAGCTGCCAATGGGAAGCACTGGTGCTGGGAGTGTTCAAGCCACCACTTTTGAAAATATATTGATTATAATGTATTGATAATAATATTGAAAATATATTGATGCTGATGTGCATCAACTCAGGTGGTTTTGATGGTTCCCTTCCACCCCCTTCAGTTGTTCTGGGAACAACCTGGAAACATAGTTCACTTTGGGTCTCTGAATCTTTCTGTGTCACACCCTGAGTGTTTTCCCATGGTTCTGAGGAGAGTTAAATCATAAAATGATGAAGTTTTTAACTCTGGCTGCTCTGCTGACGTGCTCCCCAGCATCCTTCTGGTTTTCCATCCCTCATAACCACATTACTTGTTGCCTGTTACAGATAAAGTTCACCTATGACAGTGTGATGCAAAAACCAGTAATTTAATGAGACTTGTGGAATTTCATTGGGTGTTGTTATTAAATGGGTTTTAAACAGGTTGGTTATTCCTACTCTCTGTTTTGGGGTTGTGGAGTGTTCAATCTTCTCTATTTAAAAATAACCCTGCTCCCAAAATACCTATTTTGAACCTGCACAGATTTCCCAAATTCAGCATAACCAGTTCCAATACATTTCTGTGTGAGCACAACCAGGATAGTGGGGTGAACAGAGGCTGAGAACTGCTGTGGACATCTGCCCTGGATGGGGGCTTGGACCAACACCCAAACCAAACTCTCAAATTTTAAAAATTCCCTTCTGCTTTAAGAACGAAGTAGAGCTGGGCACAGGATGCATTAACAGCCCTAAAATATTTTATTACTTGCGCTTGTGTTGTGAAGATGCATCAAATAAAAGCTGTGTTCAGAAAACAAGCCATGTTGAGGCAGCAAGGGAGGAGGCAGAGACACTGTCAGTGGTTACACGGTGTTGGGCCGAGGAGACCTTGCTACTGCAAGCAGTTGCACAAGACCCAAGTGGTTTGGAGAGTGGCAGAATTCATTATCTCAAACCCTGATGTTCATTTCAATGTGTGATGCAGCAGAATGTGTGAAACCTTGGTCACGGTAGGAAGTCCAAGATAAATGTCTTGTGAGACAGTGCAGACAGATGATCTTTGAGTAAAGCTGGAGGAAATGACAGTTAAACCAGGGTAAAGTATTTGATAAACTTTTTCTCTCCTTTCTTTTTCAGTAGTTAAGATGGGAGAAGGATATGAACCTTGAATGTGATTTTCCCTTTTGCCTTTTCACTCCTAATTTAGATGGCACCTCATTAAAACCTTGTCTGCTGTTTCAAATCTGACACAGAGCAGATTTATCAAAGAATTTCTGTCAGTGAATCCTTTCTTAATCCTAATGCCACAGAGTTCATAACACTCAAATGTAATGATATCTTTTATGAAAGTAAATTAATGTGAGGAAGTCAGAATGATAATAGCCAGATTAATGTTAGATGTCTGAAAAACTATTGCTTAATAAAATTTAAACGGCAGTTGTTTTGGCTTCAAAGTTTAAGCAGAAGAACATGTAGGCACAGGAATTGGGTTATTAAGTTTCTGCCCAATTAGAGGGCAGAAATTTGTTGAGAAACAGTATTGGAATATGCTTTGGTTTGCCTGTGTGGACATGAAAGGAGTGCATGTAAAAACCTTATGTTCAGGATGGTCCATCTGTGCACTGGGTGAATTATTGACTTTGGCAGCAATGGAGAACGGCAAAGATGGGAAGGATGTTATTTGTTGACTGGGAGATAAAATTGGGCTGAAGTTTGCCAGGAGTGAGAAACAAAACTGTGACTGGTCAAGTGCTGAGTTTGGTCTGTGCTGCTGGGCTGTTAGTTTTGTGATCTGAGCTGTAGGATGTCAGGGCTTGAGCTGCAGATGCTGATAAAGAGAATATCATTGCCTGGTTAAGAAAGTCTTCTGTTCCTGACAGTAGTTTTGGTATTGCAGGATGAGGCAAACAGAAATGCAAAAGCCGAGGAATGCAAAGTTGAAGTTGAACTTTGCTGAACAGTAGCAGCTTCACTTCCCTCTCCTGGCTCAGGCTTGGTTCTTGTGACAGGAGTTTATTGAGGCTCCTTTGTCTTATCTGACTGGGTGTTGTGGTAGGTGCAGAAAATGACCGTTTTGGTAGGTGGTAGCTTTGTTGTATGACATTGTTCAGTCCTACAGACTTCCTCCTCCTCTGAGTCAGTAACTGCACTGTTGGGTCCCTCCTCTGTGGGACCTGTGCCATCAGCTAGGATGGAACTTTGTGATGGAGAGAGGGACAGTGGATGGGGAAATGAACCTTCCTCTGCTCTCTGTGCACCAGGAGAGGAGGAGGGAATGTGAAGCTGTGCTGTCACTTCCCAGACTTTCCTGCCACTTCCCTTGTTTCTCTACCATTTCTGAAGAGACAGGACAGAAAGGAGGGACTGAAAATGATGTGAGCAGGTCTGTTCTCTGTGCAGGAAAAGAGTTGGGAATTTATTTCTGTGTAAGGTTCATCAGGGAGGAGGGAACCAGATGTTTTACCTACCGAGTAATACTTCTGCACAAAAATGAGACATTTTAAAGGATGGGTGGTTGTGCATTTTTTCAGGTCCTCTGAGTGAATTACATCAAATTCTTCTTGGATATAAACAATGTTAGGCTATCTTATCAGTATGTTTTAGAAGTGGACTTAAAACTTAGGTTTGAATGAGCTATACTGCAAGTGCTGAAAATAGAACTTTCTTCCTTAACTTGACTTCTAAAATCCATTTGCTGGGTGTGCACTTTTACCTTAGTTCTTTTACTTTACCTTGGAAAGAAGAGTGGAACTAGATGATCTTTAAGGTCCCTTCCAACCCAAACCATCCTGTGATTCTACTTTACTTTTATGTGCTGGATCTCACATATAATGAATGATATACCAGTTCTCATCTGAACTGATTTAATGAAATACTTGCAGAGTCTCTTTCTAAAGGATCACCAAATCCTTTTCCAGTGGTTGGTGTTGAGTTACAAATGATCCCTGTAATTCTTTTATATTATCCATCATTGCCCTGTGTTGGCTCCTCAGGTAGAAGATGCTGACTGATCCTTGGGTAACCTGATATTTGATGGATGGAGGGGGACTCTGGCAGATAAAACTCAAGAGCAGGATGTAATTACTTGCATCATCACTTGACTGAGACGCTGGAATTAACAACGTGCTCCTACAGAAAGTGCTGTGGGATTTTTCTCAGCTAACGGTGGTGAGGGATTTGTGCTCATTTGTCTGAGGAGCAGTGGCAAGTCCAGGCACATTGTGCTCTGTGGGGATTTTTGTGGTGCTTTGGAACTGAGTGGGAAGGAGAAGTGCCTGCAGCAAACTGCTGGCTCTGCCCTCCCTGGGAGTTCTGTCAAACATTAACCTGACCTAGGCCAACTCACTTTTTTTATTATTTTTATTTAAAGCTCTCCCACCCTCACAATATGTACAAAGGTGTTCCCGTCTGGCTCTTACAGCACTTTATGTTCCCCCATGGAATGTGCAGCAGGAATCCCTAATCTGAAGGGTGGGATACGAACAGTTGTGTTTGTGTTATAGAAATGAGAAACATTTATGTTAGTGGTGAATCACTGATTTATATTTGTATCATATTAGCAATACAGTTGTATTTGAATCCTATTCCCAAGAACTCAAACGGAGCCTTGGGAGGAGGGACAGCTCTCTTCTGGAGATGGAGCTGTGGAAGAGTTTGTTCTCATCAAAATACCCAAACAGAATTAAGGCTCAAGCTGTCCTGTGTTCAGCTGTGCAGCCTTACTGTGTGATATGGAGTTACTGAGTTATAGTTTTGGAGTACTACTGGTATCACCAACCTTTTCCTTGCTGGAGCAAATCCCATGTGGAGTCCTCCCAAACCAAATCCCCCTCCCTTGGCACAGAGCGTTGCAGCAGTATCAGAAGGTGTGAGGGAGAGAAACAGAAAGCTTCATCCTTTTGAGAAGTTGGGTTTTGCCTGTTTCTGAACACATATGAATATTCAAATTCTCTGTAAGCTCTTGTTTTTAGTTTTGTTCCTTGTTTCAGTTATAAAACTCTGAAGATGACTCTGTGCTGCTTCTGTATTTGCAGCATTGTGATTATTCTTTAAATTTATCCTGGATAATCCTCCTGTTTGTGCTCTTTTGGGTAAAGCTGTATCATTTTAGTAGGAAATGTTATGTTTTTTCTGCATTTTTCTCCTTTACCATAACATAGAAATCTGGAAGTTAAGATTACACATTCACTTTTATTGTTAAGTATCAAGTATTGTTAAGTATCTTGGTGACACCAGAGCACGTTCCTTTTTGTGTAGCAGTGGGGTTTTGTTGTTTTTTTCCAGTTTCTCCCTTTTTAAACAGCTTTTCTGTGAGCGTGATTTAAAAGCTGACACTGGCATTTTAGTGCAGGATTTGTGGCAATGCCATACTCCATGCACAAACTGGGAGAAGCTTGCTGTGCCAGCTCCTGAGATGCCCCTTGCTGTTCATGCTACAAGTAAGAAAAGTATTTGAAATAATTAACAGGCATCTTTGGGAGGGAGCTGGATGCAGCATTAAGGCAGCTTCAGGTATTTTTAAATGCCTTCTTAAAACATCATTCCTTATTACAAACAGGCTTTCTAGCCTTTTTTTCCCCCTCCTTTTAAGAAAAAAGAATACAATCATGGGAGCTGTGTGTGCCCCCAGAGCTGGGTGTGCCCCGCACGGAGCCCGAGCTGCTCTGTGTTCTCTGAACGTGTTGATCGTTTGTGGCCAAATGTTGTCAAACAAAATTTGTGTTTCAGCACTGCCAGTTAACCAGCACTGGATAAATGAACTGTTTGATTCCTCTTGCTTGCGAAACCAATTGAGATGGAAGAAACCTTGGAGTTAAATGAGGATGTCTTGAAGGAAGTGGAGGTGTTGTAACCAGGCTTTGAAGTTCCACGAGTACCTGGTTGAGATGTGATGGGTTTGGATCCCTTTTAAGGGGCTGCACTTGGAGGGTTCCTCGGGCCAGCCTTTACCTTTGATGGTTTTACCTTATGGTGCCTGGGAAGATGGAGAGATAGTGCTGGTGGTGAACTGGGTTGAGGGCAGGAGCTGGGATGCCTGATGTGGTTCAGGGGGGTGAGAAGAGGCTGCCAGACCTATGCCTGTACCCAGGGTTTGGCCAAGGTCCTCTTTAACAGCATTGCCAGGAAAACTTTGACGATCATGGGTGTGTTGATTGGGGTTTATTTTTAGTCTGAAATTGTGGTCCAAAAGTCCCAGACCTGGGATGTGCCCCCCCTGCCTGGGGCTAGGGGAGTGGGAGGTGGGAAGCAGGAGAAGGTGGCACCAGCGCTACCGTTTCATAACACTAGTTATAAAATCCAAGATGATGATGGCTTGAGGAAACTCAAGCCAAAGCCATACCCTTGTTGGATTAAGGATGAACAGAAATACCAAATAGGATTTAGGAAGACTTTGGAAGGAGAAGTTAAGATTGTGTTTCTGGTACGAGTGATTTGAGTGATACTTGAGCAATTGATGTGCTTGGTGGGCCTGGAGCAGTAATTAATGAGGATTAAAGAATATACACAAGGGAATGTTGTGTCAGAAGTTTCTGTGAGTTCCCTGCTGATTTTCCTTCTTTCTTTCAACTCTTCCTATTGAGCTGGAGCAGAGGCGTGAGATCTGAACAGTCATTTGTGCAGTCACATACACACAGACTGTGTGGAGTTCAGCAGGGCACACTGAGCACAAGTAATGACTCAAAACACGTAGAGTTAAACTTCCTAAAAATGGAAATACTGTACTGTGCTTTAGGCCTGTTCTCTAATTTCTTTTAAATTTTGAACTTCTCTTTTCCCAGATATGGAAATTAAGGCGACTTTGGTCCTTGCTGCAGGGACCTGTTTTGTCTCCCTTAGCCTGGCTCTGCTTCTCCTTCACACTTTGCTCAGGACTCCTGGGAAAAGGGATATAGCAACATCCTCTTGGTAGCAGCAGGTACAAGGCAACAAGATCTTCATTTTCCACTTCCAGGCCTGGTGTGCAGAGAGACAGGAGCAGAGGAGCTGTCCTCTTGCCCAGAGGATGGGGTAGGAGTGATGGGAGCTTGGCTGCACCCAACTGCTCCCAGCTCTTCCATCCTGTGGGAAAAGGTTTAAATGTGGGAGAGGGAGAAGCAGTTCTGCCTCTGAGCAGCCTGCACTGCTGGTGGGAGCAGTGGTGGGGCAGAGCTCCTTCCCCCAGCCAGAATCCAAACTGAGAGACAGCAGAGCGCCAGCAGGAGATGGGACTGGTGTCCACTCCAAATTGGGAAAAAAACTGAGGACTGGCAAACAGTACAGAACTTTGGTCTTACCAGTAAATTTTATATAGTGGATTTTACAGGGTTGGTGTAATTCAAGTGGTCTGAAAACTTAGTTTTGCAATTTCCTTGACACTGAAGGTAGCTGCTGGCAATGTTGATCAGTAGACAGACCTTGGTCATCTGCTTTCAAAGTACCTCTCCTTGCTTTTCCTCTACATGGGCAGCTTATTTTCTGGTACATCTCGTGGCTGTGCAAGATAGGAAGTTAATTGGGAAGTTGTCTGAAGTTCAGAGCTAAGGAAGCCTCACTAACTTCCTTTATTTACACATTTAGTGGTAGTGTGATTTTAATAGCTTTGTACACATTATAGGAACTTAAAATAGCTCTATGTAGAGATTAGATGATTAGATACAAACAGGTCTAACTTGAATCCCATTCAAACTATTTGCTCTAATAAAAAATGTAAAAGAATTCAAGAAAACTAAACCCAATCCACTTAACATGACTACCCACGAAGGTGTTTTATCATTTGCTACATTACAAAAGACTGGGGAGGAGTGGTTAAAAGTGTGATTAACTGCTGTATTTCTGATGACTAATTTTACATAGACCTGGGCAGGTACAGCCAGATCAGTTCTGGGTTTACTCCAGCTCGTATCTCAAATGAATCTTTGCTGTAATGTACCTTTGTGTTGGTAAAAATGCTGGGTTTTTTGCAGTCCCAAGAGTTACAGTAAATGTTGATAAAATTGTAAAAGATGATCCTCGACTCCGTAAAAAGTAGGGAAAGTCTTTGTTAATATTTAACCCTCTATTTGAAAATTATAGATGTAAAATTCTTTAGAATTATAATATTCTGAATGTACAGCGGTATATAATTCCCAATCCCATCCCTTTAATGAGAATGAACCACCCAAAACGAGGGCACTTCTATTCTCTGCCTCAAAATTTGCCTTCAATTGTAAATGCTGGAGACTCAGACTGTTCTAATTGGCTTTAACTGATCAATGTCTATAATTAAATCTGTTATTTGTCTGTGTTTAAATCCTGCATGTGTAAGAAATTGGGCTGCAGTCTGAAGAATGAGCTTTTTAAGCCTCAAACTTTTAAAACAAGTTTGTCATGAATGCCAAAATAATCCAAGGGATTTGCTGGCCACATTCCAGTGCATAGATCCCTCTCTTGGCCTTGATGGTCACCTGCAGTTACATGAGTTCAGCTGATTACAGGGGAACTGGAGAAAAAAGTGATTTTTCACATAAAGTTTAAAATGTATTGTGTTCATAGACTTGATATCATCATTGCATGAATTAAGATGATGCTCATACCTTGTTTATGGTGCAGGGAAATACAACAAACCTGTTGCCTTAAAAAGCATTCAAGATCTAAACTTATACCTTGGCTTTATTCTGGTTTAGGTGTCCTCTTAGACTTCACTGTTTTCAGAGTAACAGACAAAATGAAACCAAATGAATAAAAGAAATAAATGCAAGAGGCTATAATATTATTGAGGTGAAGAGATCTGTATTTTAAAAACTGAGTGATGAGTTGAAGTTTTTCTGTTGAGAATGGGATAGCTGGATTTACACAGATTTCAGGGTCATACTGTAGCAAGTTTTTTTTCTTTTTAATAGGCAGCTGTCTAAAAACACGAAATAATGGTTTTCTAAGCAGCCAACATTTTCGTTTTAGACTGCAAATTATGTGGAAGAACATCACTTTTTCTTGGGAACACCTACTGTACT
Source organism: Chiroxiphia lanceolata (assembly GCF_009829145.1). Taxonomy (NCBI): domain Eukaryota; kingdom Metazoa; phylum Chordata; class Aves; order Passeriformes; family Pipridae; genus Chiroxiphia; species Chiroxiphia lanceolata. The sequence continues at coordinate 8,242,059 of NC_045651.1, forward strand.
TTGTGCAGATCAGTAAAGCACATTTCTAAATCACTTAATAGAAAGTTTGGCACATGTTGTGACTGCCCTATCCCTGGAAGTGTCCAAGGCCAAATTGGATGGGGCTTGGAGCAACCTGGTCTAATGGAAGGTGTCCCTGCCCATGGCAGGGGATGGAATAGATGAGCTTTAAGGTCCCTTCCAACTCAAACCATTCTGGGATTAAATATTAAAGGAATTAGTACCACCTTATTTCTCATCTTACTTTGTTTACTCCTTTAAGTCCCAATGCTTTATCAAGCTCAGAGGGAATCTTTTCCAGCTTTTGTTTGTGTGTGTGTTGCAACAATTTGATGTATTTCTGTTAACACCAGCAGCACAACCAAACTGCAAAGTAAAATTTGTAAGAAGGGGTATTAGCAAGTTTTTAATCTGAATTTTTGCAGTAGGAGAATATGGTCCAAGGCAGAAGGTGCAATATTGCCAGAACTTCCCTGAAATTACTGCTCTGAGTAGAAATGCCTTTTGGGAGTCAGGGGAGGAAGGGAGACCTGGAAACCACATCAAAGCTTGAGGTTAGAATATGTTGGAGGATGGGTGCCAAAAAAAGGTATGTCAGCACCAAAAATAAACCCAAACCTACAGGAAAAGCCAGGCACTGAATGGGTGGGGGGTTACAGAACATCTGGGGGTTGTGGGGGAGAAAAGGTATTTTAGAAATGAATGGGAGATGTGCAGCGTGGGCTGAGACAGCGAAATGAGTCGAGCTGTGAAATGGTTTGAAATAGTTACTTGCCTGAGGACTTTGTGGATTTTTTTCAATTTTTTTTTAAATACTGCATAAAGTTTCCCTGTTAGAGCAGCTGTGGATTGGGGGTTACAGCTCTTTGGAGGGGGAAGTGGCTGAATTTGGACAAACATCTGGGTTTGAGGAGTTATGATCCTCATTCTTTGGCCAGACAGGACCAGGGGCTGACTCTGTGCACTCCCGTCCCTCTGTGCACTCACATCTCTTCCTTGTTTCCTTCTGTGATCAGAAATTATCTGTTTTGCCCGTAGCAACATGAACCGTGAAGACCGGAATGTGCTGCGTATGAAAGAAAGGGAAAGGCGAAATCAAGAAATTCAGCAGGGTGACGAAGCCTTTCCACCCAACTCCCCTCTCTTTGCTGAACCTTACAAAGTGGTGAGTTTCTGCAGTGCTTAGAAATGCAGGGTTTATGACAGAAATCATGTTTTAAATGTATTTTTATCTGCATTCTTTTTAGATCCAAAGCTCTTACGGCAACTGAGTATTTAAGCAGGGCTTGAAAATAAGGCTGGACAGTCACTAACCAGCTCCACTGGCAGATTTACAGTGCTTAGGAAGGAGGGGAAGCTTTGAAGGGAATGAGAAAGAGGAAAAATAAAATCATACAATTTTTTTCCTTCTTTCACTTTCTGCACGGTGACTCAAAACACTTAAACTGTCCATTGTGTGATGCCAAGTTACCATTTTTGGGGTGAATGAATGCTGGTTGCTAAACTTTCTAACCTTTAATCAGTGTAATCCAGATCTGGGCAAGTTCAGAAAGAGAATTTTTAAATAGGAAGTTAATTTTAAATGCTGAAATCCCTGATAGGATGGAATTATAAGCTCTAACTAGTACTCCAGTAGTTTGTATCTGATTTTTTTTAGTTTTGAAGGACTTGATTTTGTTTATGATCTTGCACAGCTTTAAGCCTGTGCTGGGCTTCCTGCCACATTTGCTTTACTCAGCAGAATTGGAAAAAATAACCTAATTCTGGGATAACTAATAAAACACCATTTAAGATTTTAATTATGTAGCTCAGAACTCACTTTGAAAGCAAACCTCTTCCCTTATTACAATTTCAAGTGGTTTGTAAGAAATAAAACATTGTTACTGAAAACTGACTTCCTGCAGGAGGAAAGTTGAGGAATATTTGGTGAATTTTTTTTTATTCATGTCCTCCCATTACTTTCCTGTGCTTGATAACCAAATCCCACCTTTATGAAGTTAACTGGAGCTGATTGGGATGCATGGGGAATGATCCAATAGACCTAATTTGGAAAACGAAATGGTTATAGAAGAAAGAACCCTTTTAACTCTGGGCAACAAACATTGTGCCAGTATAAATACCAATTAAAAATTACATACAGGGGTGAGGTTAAGCTGATTTTATTTTCCTACTAATTAAAACTTTTTAGGACTGATGCATTCTGTGTTAGAGAAATAATGTTTTAGATGACAGTAGGCATCTACTGCTTTTAAACCTGCATCCAGCTCACCATTGCATTATTTGAAGCACTGATTAATGCTCTTTCAGCTGTTCCTGCTGCTGAAGTACATCTTTTTCTTACGTTTTAGGTTGTTAAATTACTGCTTTAAGAAATAAAATTGGGAATTGGCAACAATGGCAAAAGAGACATGAATTCTAGCCATGAACTTAGACCTGAAATTTAGATTAAGTGCAGTGCTTATCAAATCAATTAAGTGAAAGTGAAATTGTAATTGGTTTCAAATCATTGCTTTTTAAAACTTGTTTTCTTAGACCAGCAAAGAAGACAAGTTGTCCAGTCGTATCCAGAGCATGCTTGGTAACTATGATGAAATGACGGATCTCATAGGAGACAGACCGCTCCAAAAGCTTGTTGCAATTCCCAAACCGACCGTTCCATCAGCACCCGACGAGAAATCAAACCAAAGCTTCTTTGGTGATCAGAGACACAGCACAGGCTCCCACCAGAGCAGCAAATGGACTCCAGTGGGGCCAGCTCCCAGCACCTCCTCCCAGTCCCAGAAGCGCTCCTCGGGCCTGGCGGGGCACGGGCAGCGCTCCGGCGGCACCGGCACGGGCAGCGCCGGCCAGAGGCACGACCGCGATTCCTACGGCAGCAGCAGCAGGAAAAAAAGCCAGCATGGGTCTGAACACTCCAAACCCCGTTCTTCCAGCCCTGGAAAACCACCTGCTGTCTCCTCATTGAGCTCCAGCCATTCGAGATCTCATGGGAATGATCACCACAGCAAAGAACATCAACGGTCGAAGTCGCCCCGGGATCCCGATCCCAGCTGGGACTCTCCCTCCCGTGTACCCTCATTTTCAAGTGGACAACACTCTAATCAGTCTTTTCCACCTTCACTAATGTCCAAGTCCAGTTCAATGTTACAGAAACCCACTGCATACGTCAGGCCGATGGATGGGCAGGAATCCATGGAACCAAAGTTATCCTCGGAACACTACAGCAGTCAGACCCACAGCAGCGCCGTGAACGAGCTGAAGCCCAGCAGCAAAGCACACCTAACCAAGCTGAAAATTCCCTCTCAGCCACTGGATGTAAGTTGCTGGCTGTTTCCTGGCTTCTGAAATGTAAATCCATTTGGGCTGGGATTTTCCAGCTTCTTTAAAATCCCAATCTACCTAACCAAAAGTGAGTTTTTAGTAAACACTGTGTTTTTTGTTACACAAAGCACCTTAACCATAAGCAGCGAAGGCAGTGGGGAACGTGCAAAAGTAATAGGTTTTTTTTCTTCTGCTTCTTCCATGTGGGTACTGAGATTTTTATTAAGTAAAGGCTGAGACATTCAGGCAGGGTGAGATAACCCAGAGAGGCTAATTTTCATGGAGTGTTTCTGTAGTTAGAAGTTAATGAAATAGTAGGACACACAAATATTTTGACAAACTGGATACTGACATTGTTACTGAGAGCCCAGTTGACTTAGACTTGATAATATCTGCTTATATCAGATTTTCTTTTGAAGTGTGTAACAATTACTAAATGTGATTACTATATATACCTAGGGAAAAGAAGCTCACCCTAACTCACCAAATTAAACAGGGTTAGGGACTTCTGTAAGTCATGCTGGATATAAAATACTATTGGGTTAACAACTTTTAGGAGTTTGGTAATTCTTGACTCATTAAGGCACAGACTCTGACTCCAACTCACTGACAAGGAGAGTGCCTTTCCTGGTAATAAGATCTCATTGCATGTCCTCTCTAACTCCTTGAATCATGGTAGCCAGAGAAAAGCCTTTGTTCCTGGGGTTTCAACAAATAGCAGAATAAGATTCAGGACACAGGTAAGGAAATTAGGAATGATTTTATTTGTCAAGACTTGCCATGTCAGTGCTGAGGCAATGAATCCTGAAGTGGCTTTGCTTCTTTCTGCTTGTGGCAGTCAGGGATGCAGAAGATTCATAGTTTGGTAATTATTGCTGTTTCTGAAATCACTCTGTAATGTGTGTTTTACTTGGGAATGCAGTTTGTCATTTCTGTGAATTCACGGTCCTGCACTTGAATTCAAGATATTATCCTGTGACTTCTTCCAGGAAATGATTGAAAGCTGCAATTCTCATTCCCCTCTCTCGAAGTTTTTAATGTCACTGAGTGCCTGTGATCATTTTAACTGTCGAGTGAAAAGTAAGAGATCATTGTCACAGTTTTATAGATCTCATGTATTTGCTTTTCATAACTGGATGTGACTCATGCCATAAAAATGTGGATCTATCTGATATTAAAATTGATGAAAGGAATTAGCAAGGGCTGTTTATATCTATGTAGAGTCCGTATGAGTCATGATAAGGATTGAAGTTTGGTTTTAAGTGTTTCTAGTCCCTGGAAAATTTGCTTTGGGAGATGTTAACCTTAAGTTTTGATTTGTAGGCATCAGCATCTGGCGAGGTGAGCTGTGTGGATGAAATCCTCAAAGTAAGTTCCCTGTGCTCTTCATCATTTATTTGTTGAAAATTCAAACATTCCTGAGGAAGTGGAAGGACTCTGCAGTTATTAGTGCCTTTCAAACTGCCTTGGCTGCGAGTCATTTACAGGAGGGCTCTTCAGGTGCTCCTCTAGCACAAGGAGACTTGGGAAAACTGGGAGCAGAGCTGGGCACTGGGTGTTGTGGGTGTGCACACAGTCTTCTGAATATCCTCACTGCATTCTTGCTCTTTTATGCCTCCTCCCTGGTAATCAAAACTAGCCATTTCTTCCACCAGAATATAGTCCTTAATTCTGATAACTTTCTAGAGTATAGTGAGTGTTTTGCTACCTTGTGGCAGAATTTTCCCGGTCTCCTACCTGGGTTATTTTCCCTGAGTCCTGTGGTTCCCCGTCCTATGTCTGCTCCCAGAAAAGGATCATCAGGTCCCCCTTGAGCATTTCCATGACTTGCCATCTCCTCTTCATTGCTACATGGTCCTTAGAGATGCTCTGAAAGAATACAAGACACTTTCTTTGAAGCTTCAGGCATTTGATTTTCCCCTTTTTCCTTAAACTCTATAGGTTTCCCTTTCCTAGGATTCTTCCTTCTGCTCCCGTGTCCCACACGTGTTCTTCATGGTCTGAAATGATCAGACTCTGACCTGTACTGCAGGCCAACCTGTTCAGGCCAACCAAGTTTATTGATTTATGCCTTTCTGCTTGTTATTATGTCTTAACTATCTGTTCTCAGGGATAAAAATTTAAAATTCAGGTTTACATGCAATATCTGTTCTCATGGATAACCTGAATTTTAAACTGTTTATATGCAAAATCTTTGTTGCACATTGGGGAAATTAAGGTTTTGAATATAAATCTTAGTGAAGGGTGAACAATGAGCTGAAAATTGAGAGACAGTCACCATTCAAATTCATATTGTAATGAAATCTTTGCTTTAATTTTGTTAATTTTTCTTCTTGTTGTTGTAGGAGATGACCCACTCCTGGCCCCCTCCACTGACTGCAATCCATACACCATGCAAAACTGAACCCTCCAAATTCCCCTTTCCAACAAAGGTCAGTGCTGTATTCAAATACTGAATGTTGTAAAAGTAACTCCTGTTGAAGATCAGGATTTTGGAACTCTTACATTCAATTCTGTATAATCTGGGTTTATTTCAGTGCTTTATATATCTTTATTTTGCTTCAAAACCACTTGTCAACAGGGGCCTTATGAGGAATGTCCAAAGTTTTCCTCTGGTTTGCACGGATAGAAATCTGCAAGGTTGTCTATAATAAAACTTTCTTTTTTAACTTTTGTTTCATAAATTCAAACCTTCAGGATACTTTTGAAGCTTGAAAATGCCTTTGAGCCTTTTCCCTATTAGGAAAATGGTTTGTACCACTTATGTAGAACGAAGTGAGTTTCCCTCCATGTAGCAAAGGATCAGAGTCTGGCTGGTAAATGCTGAGAAATTTAACTGTATGTCTCTGCTTAAACTGAAATTTCCTCCTTATTTTGAAGTCCATTTCTAAGAGATTTTTACATTTACAAAAAATTAAAACCTTTTAAAAATCGGAAGTGTTCAGATCACTTGTTTCAAAAGGTCCTTTTCCCAACCCCTTGTTTGCTTAATAACTATGAAGGGTTTAAGCTGTTAATTCTAAAGAGAAAACCACCTCTTTGCTGCTGTTGACAGCTCTGGGCACATTTCCAGGAGACCTGCTGGAGCTGACACCTCTGAGGAAGGAGATCTCTCTCTCCTTCCCTGGGGCTGGGTCTGGCAGCCCCAGCTGCAGGGTTTTGGGGTACACTGGCACTGGGAATTGTTTGCCTTGAAGAGCAGCTCTGCAGTCTGCAGGATCCTGGGAGCCCATGGGTAGGCAGGGGAGATAGCTGTGGGTAAAACCCAGCTTGGAGATTCCTGGCTCATCCAGGAATTCATGGTTTGTTTCCTGTATCTGCTGATTACCAGTAAAAGATTCAACTCAACAATAGGATTTTTCTCCAGACTCAACATATCTCTGGGAGGAATTGGGGTGCCCCACCCCTAACTTGGCATAGCTTCAGACTATAGAAATCAGACTGTTTGTCTTTTAGAAGTTACCTTTGTAATAATTAAGACTATGTTTTATTTGACCTACTGCTGTTTTAGAGCATCATTTGCTGCTCTTAATTTCCTGTTTGATCCAAATTGCTCCCCAAACGAGAACAGTTGAGAGAATAATTTTAAGAAAACTTTCTCCCTGAGGTCTCTGATGTGATATGTCTAAACCCGTCCTCTTATGTGAATGATTTGACATCACCTTCCTTCAGCCAAAGGTTCCAGGTCCATGTTGGAAGTGCATATCCACAAAACTGCCCCAGACTGGTATGAGTTGAGCTTCTCACCCTGGCTGGATATCTCAGAGCCATGGGCAGTCCTGCTGTCACCACCCTCTGTGTGGCACGTTCCTGTTTCACTGCATTTTGTTTCTCTCCAGTGATCAGAAAATTCAGAACATGCCATTCAGTTCTCAGCTTTACTTTGGAAGGCATATCTAGAAAGTAAATCCTGTCATCTATTTTCTTAGCATTAGATCAATATTAATCTTGCATATACTACTCTTAGTCAGGGTTTATTTGCTGTGTTATATGAAACTGTCAGCCTGGAAATAATTCGTACCTTTTATTATAGAGAAAGAAATCCCACACCTTTCCTCATCAACAAAGGTCCTTATTCCACTGCTTTGAATACTTGAATACTGCTTGTTTCTGTGTATCCCTGGCATTTGACTCAGTCTGGGGAGAACTGTGCAGAAATCCACGTCTGTGACACAGAGAGAAACTACCTAGGACTGCACAGTTGTGTTAACGTTTGAACAAAAAAGGTGGCTTGTGGGGCTTTCTGAACCTCTCAGCCAGGATTGTGTTTCTTCACCCAGTTTGCAAAAAATTCCATTTATGGCTGCTCTGACTCTCTTGACTTTTTGCCAGCTTTTTTATTTTGTGGCTGCACATCTTAGCCGTGGAACTCTGTCAAATTCTCTCTCTGCATCCAAAGCCTATAATTTCCTCTGCCTTCTCCCCTCTGTCATTCTTGGCAGCAGCAGCTATGCAGAATTCCAGTGAGTTAGTGAGCCATAGGCTTGTGCAGTCTGGGCCCAGAGCAGAATTCACCAAACAAAACAAAACAGTGGTTTACTTTAATCAAACGGTTCTGTTGCAGGAAAGCTCCTCCTCTTTAATACTGTGCTCCATTTATTACAAGTCATATGCTGAAGTGTTTCACAGCATTTCTCCTGTGTGCAAAAGTTGGTATGTTTTTCCTGTTCACACAGAATTAAGCTCCCTTTGGTGGACCACTTGATTTTATTTGTCGAACTGTTGGGATGGGATCGCCTTCCCTGTGTGTAGAGAGTGAGTAGCTTGAAGGAACTCAAACTCCTGACTGGGGCCTCTCTGATTACTATAAATATATCTAACAGTTACCAGGAAGTCTTTGAATCAGAAGATAAAGCTCCATGAAAATAGGTCAGGGAAAGTTTTATGGATGCTATGAAAAATATGTAGATTCCTGAGACTTGATAAAAAATGTTATCCCGTGACCTAACACTCTGTAATTTTATCCATGGGCTCACAGTCAAAAACGCCAAAAATACTGGCATGTTTATAAAATATATTAAAAAACTCCAGCTGTTTGTTGGGGAGGGGAAGGTTTTTGTTTCCCAGCACCATGGGAGGCTTGGCACTGTTTGTACCTGTGCCGGGGCCTGAAGGCCACAGAGAGGTGGATTCTGCCTCCAGGTTCCTCCATTCCTGCCCTGTGCCAGAGTGACCGAGGAGAGCAGTTGGATCTCTTGATCTGCAGCAATACAGAAACTTCCTTTTGAGAAATGAGATCTGACCTGAGATTTCAGCTATTAAATGGAAATGGGTCCCGTTCACCACAACCAGGTCTGTGAGGGGGGAATCTGGCCCCCGATGCCGTCCCGTCCAGCTGGAGAGTTCCTCTCTCCACGTTTTTTTGTCACACTTTTTGTTTCCTGCTTAAGTGTCTTCCCTGTGTAACTGTAGCAGTCTATTATATTTTGGTTAAAAGGGTTTCCTTCCTTTCAGTTGTTTTGAATTTCTTTCTGAAGCAGACCTTTAGAAGCTGCTGCTGTAAATATCTTTGGAGTTGAAAGTAGAGCTGGTTTGTTTTTTTTTTTTGATCTCTGAGTTTCTTAAAGAAATATGTATTCAATAGATGGCAAGAGAGTTGGAAAAAGTTGCACATTTAACCATAACACCTCATTAAAGTGCACTTAGCTGAGAACCTGTGCTTTGCCTTCCAAGTAGGAAGCTGACTAAAGCGAGGAATTAGGCAGGTGTGTTCTGCAAATTCCTCATCCATGTGCTGGTAAAGGGGTGCCAGTTCCCCATCCCATGCTCCCTTCAGTGCAGTGCCTCTGGAGGTGTGGTGTTTGATTACTGTGTGGTTGTTACTTCTTTTTTGACTTAGTCTGTTGGCGTCTGAGCTGCCAGTGGCAAAAGAGATTCAGGGAATCACATCTGCCCTCCTCCTACCTGTGTAAAAGATAAAAAAACAGGTTTTATTTTGAAGGAAGTGTGACTGTTGCTTTCTGTTGAAGTCACAAGACTTCATCTTTACTTTGCACTTTAAAGAGACGTTAATTTTATTTTATTGTCCCTTCCTTTCTTTCAGTTAGTAAAGATCACAAACACCTTCCAAGGAGAGTTCCTTATCAGGTTCCCCATCAAGTTCCCCTTGCACAAAATACTTGTTCAGTGCGTTATTGCAACTGCTCCACTTGAGAAATACAAAGTTAAGGGAAATTGAAACATTTTAAGTCTGCTTTGCTGTGTAAAGCTTTTGTGTGTTTAAAAACCTCCATTTTATAAATTGCCTGGCACCGACTTGGCTGTGTGGCAAAACTGGTTCACAGGTGTACCAGAAAAAGTGGAATTCATTTTATTGTAATTTTGGTAGGCTACTGCCAGACCATTTAGGTAAAACGTGTGTATGTAGCTAAAAAATTGAAAATATTTGACTCAATTTGTATTTCTGGGACTGGCAGTTGTCCTCATTTTAAAATAGGAAGGTCCTATTTTAAAAAGATACTCAAGCCTGGAAGTGGGTTTTCAGTAGCTCAGTAGCCTCTGTGTATTTGTTTGTTAAAGCAGTATTTTAGGATTTCAAAAAAGTTTATGATCTGCTGTGTCTTGGGAGTCAGAGTTGAGGTTTCTGTGGAACGGGAATACTGAAGATGATAAAAGTGCTAAAATTTGCAAGCCTTCGTTTCTCACAGCTAGTTATATATGATATTAGGAAGAAAATCTTGGCTGTGAGGGTGGTGAGGCCTTGGCACAGGTTGCCCAGAGAAGCTGTGGCTGCCTCATCCCTGGAAGTGTCCAAGGCCAAGTTGGATGGAGCTTGGAGCAACCTGGGCTAGTGGAAGGTGTCCCTGCCCATGGCAGAGGGACAGAACAAGATGAGCTTTAAGGTCCCTTCCAACCCAAACCTTTCTGTAAATCTGTAGTATCATTGTTTATTGGCTTTTGCACAAGGGAATTGTGTGATTTCATGGAGATTTGGCTATTCTGGGAACACTGTGTTGGCTGCCTGGGCCTGTTTGGATTTACCAGGGACCAGCATGGAGTATTCTGGGCAGAGTGTGCAGAGCTGGTCACGATTTAAATCTCAGATTGTCCCTTAGGGTCCTTTGTGGCTGAGATAAATTTTTTTGTTGAGAGGTTTTTCGTGTCCTCACTGGTTGTCCCTCAGGGTGCTGTGTGTGCCTGGAAAAGGAAAAAGAGGAGAAAAGGGTTTGAAGGAAAATACTTCAAACAAGCAGCAAAGTTTGTGTATAAGGAGGATAAACAAACATTCTGAATGGTTCCTCTCCATGCTAAACATACAGGGAGCTGGGATTTATGGAAGTTACAGAGGAATTTTGGAGTTCCAGCTATGATGCAGTGCAACTGCACAGCAAGGACATGGGTGAGCTGGGATGAGGAAGAGGAGTGGGAAGCTCTTCACCTGGGCTGCTCTGGGGCCTGGATAATAAATCTCTCTTTCTGGTTGTTGATAGTTCTTCCCCATTTTTCAGAGGTTAGACGCCGTCCTTGAAGTAGAAAGAATATCTTCCTTACAGCCTGGTTTTTAGTATGTTAAAATTCCCAGTGGAAAAAACCCAACATTTGTGATCTTTTCTTCCCTCAGGAATCTCAGCAGTCCAGTTTTGGCACTGGAGAACAGAGTGAGTATATTAAACTTCTTGGAATATGTTTAATGCTTTTGTTGACATCCATGATTCTCAGCATCTCCTAAGATGTCATGTTTTTTAGGGAATGAGATTTTCCAGACTGGTCATAAGATGGAGTCTACTTTTTCAAGTTTTAAGCTATAAAACAATTGCTTTATTTCCTTTTGCGTTTCTTTGTTCAGATATAGAAAGTTATCACTGAGTTGCAGGAAGAAATAACTATTTTTAATTGATCACATTTTCTAATTCTTTAAAAAATGCTGCCTTGGTTGATTGAATTGAAAATAGCTGAGTACTAAACCAAAACACTTTTACAAAACCCAACTCCCTGCTTGGGGACAAATTAGAAACTGAAATAGTGCTTTTGCTTATATTCAGTAGAAAAAGGACATTGCAGTTTTACTCTTGGTTTTCACTTTGACATTTTAAAATCAAGAGAGAGAACTGGTCAAGAACTCATATAATATGCTTATCCTTGAACTTCTTGTCCCAGAATGCATTTTTGGATTTTAGACAAAAGCAGTTTTTATTTCTTTTAACTGTGTAATTATTTTGAATATTGCTGAAAGTAACACTTAACGCAGGTAACATACCAGCTAAAATTAAAATCCATTTGTACTGTTACCTTCCAAAAGTCTTTCCACTCCTTCTTGAAGTGATTAAACAGCTTAAATAGTAAAAGAAGAATGGTTTATTCTTAGATATTCACAAGCAGCTTAATGTGAACACCTGATACAGTGGGGATTTAAGGAAACAAATTAAAGCTTAATTCCATAATGCTAAACCATAGGCTCATGTTATAGGAGCAGCTGATCTTTAGGTGTGTAAAGGAAGAGGAAGGTTAATTAAAACACAGAGCCAGTTTTCAACTCCAGTTTGGATTTTCTGGAAAGCTTTAAACAGTCTCAGTTATTTACCAGGATGAAAGAAAAGGGAAGGGGAAAAAAACAAACTGAAAAGCAGATGATATCAGTGTGTATTCCTGTTGTCAGAATTGGTGTTGCAGACAGATTTTGGGATGTGGAGGTTGCTCATCCACTCAAAAGCTGTGTGGGGATGCTGAAACAGTCAGAGCTCAACAGACAGATCTATATCCCATATCCTCCATGCAGAAAGCAATAGTTTAATCTTAGTAGAAGCAAAACAGATTTCACAACATTAGTAACAAACTGTGTATTCATTTAGACAACGATTTAAATGATTTTCTAGATTTTCTTGATTAAATTATTGGCTGTATTTAGTACTTTGCCTTGGCGTTCCCTCCCTCTTTCAGTCTGTGAGAGGTTGTACCTCGTGTCACCTGGTTACTGCTCCTTCCTGTCCCCTCAGCTGTTCATGGTTTATCCATGACTGTGTCCTTGTGACAGCTTTGGAGTGGTTTCTTTTGCTGCCAGAGTTTTCAACTGTGCATTTCTTTTTCTCTTCCTCTAGAACGATATAATCCTTCGTCCAAAACATCCAATGGTCATCAATCCAAATCGTAAGTAGCTGTTGAGAAAACATTTCACAAAAAACGGTCATATTTTAAGAGATTTGGAAAATAGCTGTTAGTAGAATGTGTCAGTTCTTGCACAGACACTTCAGCATCCTCTCCTTGGCTGGCAGGAGAAGGGGATCAGCATGTGAGAGTGGGCAGGACAGGACTTACCAAACATGTGCCTTGCAGAGCTGTCAGCTGGAAGCAGCTTGTAGGTGTCACAAATACAGGATAAGGAAAGGTTTTGGATTGGAGGAGACAGAAAACTCTGTCTGGGATCTTGTGAGGTTTGTTCTGCTCAATCTTTTAATTCACTGACGAATGTTTCCATTAGTTATGGACATGGACACAGCAACACAGAAAAATTTAAAAGCAATTGGAATATTTTAGATGGCTCTAGTCCACCTTTCTCATACCTAAAAATCAATTATATGCAGTTAAAAGATTGTTTCCAAAAAATATGCCCATAAAATTAATATTTACTGGCTGATTGTATGTTAAGGAAAGTAGAATCTGAAAACTTACTCTCAGTTACCATTTGTTGGGATGCAGTCACAGAATTAAGTCTAGTTCTGCCACCGAATTGGCAAGATTAAAAAGCACATGACCTATGGGAAAGAAATAGAACAAAAAGAAACCCCCCTCAATTAATGTAGATTTACAGTAAATTTCCCCAAAACATGCAGTTTAAGAAGATGCTGAGAGGAACTTTGCTGTTTCCAAAGATGGGAAACATGAGGATATGTGAGAACAAGAGGCAGCATTGGACACATGCTGAGCTGAGATGCATGGGAAGAAAGTTTAGGTGATGTTTACTGTGACAATTCAGCTTTAAATGATTTTTTTTTTAAAAAAGTGATTACGATCTGGTAAAAAAAAGCCTCTAAAAAGGAGATAACTGCATCTTTTGGAAAAGGATAGCAGTGACAAATATTTCAGGATCACGATCCTAGAGGCTGGTGTTCCTTTCCAGATCATCAGTAGGAACAGCTCTACTGTGAAACTCAGAAGTGTCAGACTTTTTAATCCTTTCTCATTTTCTTTCTGCAGATGCGAATCGAACCAGACAGAGTAAGATGTTTTATTTTTATAATCAAATATATTTCTCAGTAATCGTAAAAACCCTGTTAATATGTTTTCAGTGTGCTCATGTATTTTCAGTCTTGTGAAATAGTGTGTGTATGTATGACTACTATAAGTAATTATTGCTTTGAATAATAATAATTAGTTATGGCTTAGGACAGTTGCACTGTTGCCACAAGACAGGAAGCAGCCACTGCTGTTGGCTTTCTTTATTCCATTTAAAACACTGTTCTTGGCCATTGTGTGTAAGAAGTTGAACATATACAAGTTACCTCCTCCCACATCAGTAAATTGTGTCAAATTTCCTTTCTAAATTTAGCAGAATGGACTAAGGAGTCAAAAGTACCTGAATCCTTATTCTTCTCTAAAGAATGACTCAGCTCACCATTCTTAAACGTGAAATGTTTGAATAGTATCTGGTGGCTTTCACCCACGCAGCCTCTCTGTAGGATAAACAGTGGCATGTTGAAATCTAGAAGAATGCTTTGAAAGTAATTAAAGTACCTGGAAAAACTTGTCTCACTTTCTCCCTTTTACTTAGTATGTTGAAAGATGACTTAAAACTCAGCAGTAGCGAAGACAGCGATGGAGAGCAGGTATGTTCCTTAAATCAGAGTTCCAGAAAAACACTGAATTCATTCATGGTTCAGTCCTGCAGCAGGATCAGTATCCCAGCAGCAAACTGGGCAATTTAACAGGAGATTTGGGATTAAGAAACTAAAATCTAGTGGAATGTTTTTAGGCAAACCTCAGGTATTCCTAAATGTAATCTTGGGGGAAAATTGTTTTGTGAAAACATTATGCTTTTATCTAGAAATTCTTGTTTACTGATTTCACATGGGCTTTCTCTGAACACCAAATGGCAATAGTGTACTTTAAAACATAAATTATGGCTCATTATTTAAGATGGAACCCTCATGTTCTGCCATTCCAGCTAAAGAGTTCATGGTGTGAACATCTCTGTGCATTGGTACCTTGGGAGCGTGTTTGGGATGATAAGAGGTGCTGTATATGTCACTGGGAGTACAGCAGCACCTTTATTTTTATAAAAAAAAAAATCTCTTTTTTACTCTTTTTGGTATTAACTTTATGCAGCTTCTGCCAGAAATGGCCCTCAGCATGTGAAATAAAAATACCTGTATGTCTGTGCTGCCCAGCAGTAACTTCACTCCTCTGGTGTTTCTTTTCTTCATGTTCCCAGTTCTAGTACTTGATTTTCTTCATGTGGAAAACTTGGAGATAATGCATTTAGTCAATGAACTCCAAGTACCCTGGGCATTTTAGGATTTCAGCATTGTTAAATGCTGAATCATATGATTCAAAAAGATGGAAATGTGTTATTAATTAGTGGTAGAAATGGGAATTCTCACAACTGTAGTCAGAATATAGAGATTTGTGGTGAAAACCTGGAGAAAATAACTCTTGCTTTTCTTTCTTTGTAAGGAAAATGCAGATAAATTTAAGCTGCTGCAAATACTGAATGAAGATGCTATATTAAAAAAATTAAAGGCTCTAAATTGATGTCTTGCAACTTAATTGTATATACAAGCCTAAAATAACTTCTAGAAGCTTCATGCTGTTTTTCTTAATTGCAGGACTGCGATAAGACAGTGCCAAGGAGCACACCTGGAAGGTAGGAATTCCTGGGGGATTGCAGCATAGGAAAGAGAGGGAAGATATTCAGCCTAGTCAGCACTCTTGGCTTGAGCTCGTTTCCAAAATTCGTATTTGTCCTTTGTCTTGTATTAAAGCAAAAGGTGATTAGAATTTAATCAGTGATTAAATAGGGTCTATCCTGCAAATTACACTGACCACTTTGGGAAGGAGGGAAAAACCAAAGTTTGGTTGTTTCCACAATGAACTGTGTTCAGTTATGTTGAATTTTCTAGTAAATGTTAATTAGAATGTTATGTTTTGTAATTTCTAATGAAAGGAGTTCTAGGATGTATCTGGGGCTTGGGTAATGTTTGTTTTTCACCATTTTTCTTTCAGTAATTCTGAACCTTCCCAGCATAACAGTGAAGGAGCAGATAACTCCAGGGATGACTCGAGCAGCCACAGTGGCTCTGAAAGCAGCTCAGGATCTGACTCGGAGAGTGAAAGCAGTTCCAGTGACAGTGAAGCCAATGAACCATCCCAGAGTGCATCCCCCGAGGTAGGGTTTGACCCATGCTTGGCATTAATGCTCAGCTTTAACACAGGAAAGATTAATAAATTCTCAAACTATTGGAAAAAATAAATAGACCAACATGGGTTCTTTTTCAAGCTGGACTGTTCTTCTGCCGAAGGACCTGTAGTTGGGTATGACAACTCTCTATATAAACAGACACCTGATGTTTAAGTTTGAGGTGGTCTGTACCACCAGTTGTCTGTTGGAAAGCAGAAGTTAAATAACAGTACCTTAAAAAACTATGACATCAAATACTGCCTGTTGATAGCAGCTGCTCCAGATGAAGGGAAAACTGAGCTGTTATTTATACCGGTATTTCATTTGTTATTTATCTCAGGTTTTTGGGTGCACCTCTTGCTTTGGTGTGCAGCATCACACAGCTATCCCATGGAAAAGATGGAAGAAATGCAATGAAAAATGAAATATCTTCTCTAACTCTGTTTTTTAATTTGTTTTTAGCCAGAGCCACCGCCGACAAACAAGTGGCAACTGGATAACTGGTTGAACAAAGTCAATTCCCATAAAGTGTCACCAGCTTCTTCCGTGGACAGCAATATTCCATCCTCCCAAGGCTACAAAAAAGAGGGACGGGATCAGAGCACAGGGAGTGGGTACACTGATCAAGGTGGATCCAAGGATTCCATTTCTTCTACACCAGGGCGAGATTCCAAACCCACCCAGAAGGGCTCGGAGAGCAGTCGGGGCAGGCAGAAATCACCTGCCCAGAGTGACAGCTCTGCACAGAGGAGGACTGTGGGGAAAAAACAGCCCAAGAAAGCAGAAAAGACATCTGTGGAAGAGCCTAGAGGAGGTCTTAAAATAGAAAGTGAAACCCCAGTAGACATGGCAACAAATATCCCTTCGAACAGGCATAAGGCGGCCACGAAAGGCTCCAGGAAACCCAATATAAAGAAAGAGCCCAAGTCTTCCCCTCGGCCTACAACAGAGAAAAAGAAATACAAGGCTTCAAGCAAATCTGCCCAGAAATCCAGGGAATTCATCGAAACAGATACCTCATCCTCTGATTCAGATGAAAATGAGAGTCTGCCTCCTTCATCACAAACACCCAAATACTCTGAGAGCAATAGGACTCCTGTTAAATCTTCCATGGAGGAGGATGACAGCTTTTTTCGGCAAAGAATGTTCTCTCCTATGGAAGAGAAAGAGCTTCTTTCACCACTCAGTGATCCTGATGAAAGGTACCCACTCATTGTGAAGATTGACCTGAGCCTCTTATCCCGAATACCAGGGAAGCCTTACAAGGATGCTGATGCACCCAAAGTGGAGAAGAAAAGCGCCCCGGAGAAGCACCCCAGGGAATCCCAGAAACAGCCGTCGGACAAAAGTTCTACGAAAGGCAAAAGGAAACACAAACAGGTGATAATTTCGTAGAGAGATTTGCCTGTTACCTCAGCCCACAGTGGACTGTGTGTATCCCAGAACCCAGATCACCCCTCAGTGTAGCAACTGAGCGATTTAGGAATGGCTTTGCTGCCTGTTTGTGTAGAACACATGGATCATCCCTGTGCTCTTATGAGAGAGACTGCTGGGATTTTCCTTTGGAGGAAGGACACTCCTGTAAGAGTGTTTGTTAGCCCTGTAGCCAGAGCTCATGGAGATGACACACATTCTGTGCCTCTGAGCTCTGCATCCAGCCCTCTCCTGCTTCCCCTTGACCTGGCACCAGCTCCTCGTGCCCTGCAGGCCAGCACAGGCAGCTGATCCAGTGGAAAATCCACCTGGGGAAAAAAAAACCCAAAAAGTCAGTTTTCATCTCAGTCAGCTCCCTGAACTATGGAATTGGCTACTGCCAGGATAAGGGATGAGGCAGGACTGCACCTTGGGTGTGGCAGCAGCAGAAAACATGATCTTGGGGTGCTGCTTCACTGGGAGCAGGGGATCTCTCCATAATAATATTCAATATTTTTCAGAAAAAGCATTTAATGTCTTCAACTATAAGTAAAAAGCAAGGGTGGCTGGAGGCAGTAAAATGGAGAGGAATCAGTGGAGGAATACTACTCTTGGGAGGAATGTCAGAAGTAGTTGATCGTGTAATTTTAAACTGCTTTTAGAAACCTCAACACACGGACAGAGCAAACGTGGGACTGTCAGATGGACTGAGTGATCCACTTTCAGTTTTTATAAACATCTGGTGTCTGTGAATTTAGGGCTGTGAAACCCTGGATCGGGGATTCAGAAATCCCTGTGCTACTCTGGATTTCGCTCTGATTTTGACAGGGATTTGGCAGTGGTTGTGAGACTTTGTTGATATCTGCAGTCCAAGGATTCTGTGAAATCATTCAGAGAGTCATTTGAGGGGATAGATAATTTCAGTTAAACCAGTTTTCCCACTGAGCAACCAAAGTAAACTTGATCACTTGCTGAAATTAATGTCATCTGAGAGACTTGACATGTAACCGCAAACAGAGGTTTGTCCTCTATTATTCCTAACAAAGTTCCCTATTTTCTCTAGTTAAAGAAATGAAGTCAGAAAACGAGGGTTTTTTGTAAAAAGGGGATCACACTGACCAGTACAGTGAATAATTACTTTTTGCAAGTGTTGCTGTATAATTCCTGATGTCCTGAGAATGCACCTGCATGCTCCAATGGGTCTGAATTCACTGACTTTTCTTTCTTTGAGCAGTTACACCTTTCAGTACACATTTGGAGTTAGAGCATTAAAGATCTGTGCTCTGACATCTAAACCAGAAAGCTTTGGTAAGACCAATTAATTTAGGTTTTATCCCAGAAAACAGTCTGGTGGTTCATTTTTGGGAAGCCTCTGATTACTGTGAGGCTTCCTGGTGCTACCAGAGAGGATGGAATCCTGTGTGAGGCAAATAAAGAACTCCCCTTTTCCCCATCCCTCCAGTTTTAGGTTTGAGTGCTCCAAACACAACTGGCACCACAGGTCTATTCATTGTTTGCTCTTGTGTTTCCTTAGTCACAAGGCTCAGAGTTGCAGCATCAGTGTCACAAAACAGAAACCTTTTGGGTCTGAATGTGGGATGTGTTACCAGGGGATTTCCTCTGAGGCCTCGTTTTCCATTTATTCACTGTGTTGATCCCTCAAGTGCTCCATGAAGACACTTGAGAAATTCATCTTCAAGATCCTTTGACTTCAGGATTAAATTTATATAAATATATAGTCTTCAACATCTCTGAGCTTAATTTAATAGACTGATTAGATTTTTACCCTTTCCTGGCGTTCATAAGACACTCTTTAAACCCTACAACATAAAATCTGTCTCCTGATCTTTGCCAAAGCCTTTGGCAGATTTCATTATGATAATATATTTGTGCTAAAATGAACAACTTGGCTGCTACTGCTTTTATGCAGGTTGTAGTTTAGTAGCCAGACTTGGTTTTTTATTTTGTTCCAATATCAGGGTCTGGTCAAATATTTGATAAGGATTAGATGCTGTAGGTTATGTTTTTGTGTTCTGTGTGTATTTTACTCTGCACACTGTGAAACACCTGCTAAATAAGGTCTCTTAATGTGAAATATTGCCGCTGTCAGTGAAGCTGTACAAGTGGATATGTCCTGGATGTATTTTTTGTTTGCTTTACTCAGAATGAGGATGAAAACAGAGCCAGCGAAAGCAAGAAAACGAAACTGGAAGAAAAAGCTCCATCAGGACACAAGACTTCCAGCAGTAGGGAGTGAGTATCTTGGCTGTTCCAAACACTGAAGGCTCAGGGTTGTCATGGAGAGGATGGTACCTGCCTGCACCCTCTTCTCCACTCCCCTACCCCAAGTGTTTCCTTAATCATTTAGTAAAATTTCATTATTTCTTACCTTCAAAAAAATTTATTTCAGAGTTTCTGATATTAGTTGGTGAAAATCAATTTTCATACCCAAAAACATTGGCCAAAGACATTTGTGTTACTTAACAGAAGTCAGGTGATTGCTTCCTGGTTTTCTCTAATACACAGTGGAGTTGGTTTTGGTTTAGAAAGCAGCTCTGCAGCTGGCCTTTTGATCTTGCAAAATCTGTGCTTTTAAATTAACCCAATCTGGTAATTCTTCATTTAGCAAGGTTGTAAACTGAGAGTAAATTACACAGGTGACTTTGTCTTGGAAGCTGATGGCACTGAGCTTTGGATCCATGGATTTAGCCTCTATCAATTTAGCTTGGAACTTTAGCTAAAGAAAAGAGAGAGTGACCCAAAAGCAAAGTAATATGGAAATAGCAAACAGTTTAATATGTTATTTCTGAATTTCCCATGCTTTTTGCAATTGATTTATTTGATTTATTTCTTAATCAGTGTTAATTCACAGAAAAGAGTAAGTTTTTTCCACTGCCTTTTAAAAACTGCTGTTTCAGTTCAAGCAATTGAAAACTGGTGTAATTGTGCCATGGATAATATTTCTAGTAATTGCCAAATTACAAATATGTGAGAAGCTGCAGCACATCAGATGTTACAACTCTTCTTCACCCCTCCTGAATTAAACAGTGTCTTAGTGTTTGTTAGGAAGCAGATGTGGAATGAAGGCATACATTTCTAGCTTGATTTTGCTTTTTCACCTACTATTTCTGATATTTCCTTGATTGCCAGTGCAGTTCTCTGAAGGACACTTAATTAAATGAAACTATGATTTTACAGGAATAATGTGTAGAAATAATAGTTGTGGGAAGCCAGGAATAGCCAACAGCATCCCTCAGCAGCCAAAGTAAGACTGTCCTGAAAGGCTGCACTGAGGAAGTTTTCCCATTCCCTGGGTTCCAGTGATTTATCTGGAGCATCTTTCCCTGGAGCTGTTGGCTGGCTGGTCTGCACAGACAGCCTGGCGCTGGCATTGGCTTGCAGTGCTGAAATTGTGAGTGTTTAGGGTGTTTTTTTTAAGAACTGGTGTAGGGGTGTGGTTTTATGGTTAGAACTTGTCTAGTTTTGCCTGTGTTTTCAGGTCAGAACAAATAAAATGGTGAAAACGAGTTCAATCTGGCTTTGAAGAAACTTATTCTCCAAAATTATTCTCCTTTTCTCTGTAGCTGGTTTACCAAGTCTTGTTTAAAAAACAAGGGGTTTTCAGTTTAAAAGTTAAAAATCAGAGTTTTGTGTGTTGGGGTTTTTTGGGTTGTTTTTGTCGGGTTGGTTTTGGGTTTGTTTTTTAAGGAAAGAAACCCTAACCCTGAATTTGTTCCTTTTGTGCAGGTCTTCAAAGCCAAGTGCTGTTAAAGAGAAGGATTTACTGCCATCTCCTGCTGCCCCAGTCCTACAGAAAGATTCCAAGCAGGAACACGGGTCCCGGAAGAGGACGGTCAGTCAGTCATCATCCTTAAAATCCAGCAGCAACCCAGGCAAGGAAAGCAGCAGTGGCAGCAAAAGCAGCTCCTCTTCCAAGCAGAAGAAGACAGAGGGGAAGGGTTCCAGTAGTGCCAAGGAAGCCAAGGTAAAGGACTGACTCTGTACATGCCTTAAACCTCCTCCTTTGCTCTACAGTTTGATCTAAATAGTTTTTAGTTCAAGTTAAAATGGAATTAATATTAGGTATGCATTGTTTTGTGTCATAGTGCTTAGGTGCCTTGGAAATCCATCAGTTAGAAAACACTTTGGGGGAGAGGTGGAATACTAATGGTTATCCTGCAAATTCTTCTGTTAATTAATGAAATTAGTTTAGTCTTAGTCATCTCCTGGTGACTGATGCTGCCTGTGTATTAATTGGTTAATGAGAAATATCACTAGGAAGCTGTCTACACACTGGTAAATGGAACAATGAAGTTGCTCTTGTCTCCTCAGAGCAGATATAGAATTTGTCCTGGTTTTGCAGGAGAGCAGGAGCTTGGTCCATGCTCAGTGCTGGGGTGGGAAGCTGTAGCTCTCATTTTATGACATTGTAAGAGCTCAGAAAGATAATTTTAACTCCAGCTCAGGAATTTACAGTGCTCTCTGTGGTTGGGGGGAAAAAACATGGTTATGAAGATGGTGCAGAAAATGGTTTTTAAGAGATTTAGGTTGGGAAGAATTTAGATGTGATGAAATTTAAAAATATAAATGTCCCAAAGCCAATTGTACATTTGTGATATGTTTATCATTTTATACTTCAGCTGTGCTTACTCATACCTTTCTCAGAGTAGTACCTACTCCTGTGGGGTTTTTTTCAAGGCAAATGCATTCAGCAGAGTGTGTTGTTTATAGAAATGAGAAATCAAAATCCTCATCATCTGTTTGTTAAGAGTGGAAGAACAAAATTTAGAAACAGTGACATGGGAGATTGAGGGAGGAATTTCCTGGATCTAAGTGTGTTTAGAAAGCCTTGGCTGCATCCTTCCCTCTGATGGAGAGGGTTGGAGTGAGGAGCTCCATCCCAGCCTGGTGTCTGCTCTGTGCCAGCACTAGGTGGGAGCCTCCTGGAAGTTGATTATTTATTCCCTGTGCTCAGTGGCAACTCAGGCAGCTGCAAATTGTCCTTGTTGCATAGAATGTGTGAAGTCAGGGGAGAAATTTACACAACAAATGCTTCTCTTGAATGCAGAGGAAATTTAACTGTTCTTTAAATGTATTATTTGGCATTGATTTCCCTTTCAGGAAAAGATTGTGAACAATTCCTCCAGCTGCCCTCCTGCCTCTGCTCAGGCTACGGAAAGTACAAAGTCAAGGAGAGCAAAGCTCGTTTTTGATGATAGGTAAGAACAGAAAATTGCCTTTCCCTCTCTGTGGCTGCAGATCTCAAGCACAGCCAGCTCCTCACAGAGAAGAGTTGTCATTTTGCTTCACAAAAGATCTGACATGAAAGCTCTTTGTCAAAGAAAATACCTTGAAAGGAAAATAAAACAAATACTTCTTCATCTTGTGCAGACTTTAGGTTTCGTTTGTGCCAACTCAGATCTCAGCACAAGGTTTACTCTGGAAGCACTTCTTTAAATTCATTCTACAGATGAAATTATCTTTGGACCAAATATAATAGTAGCTTTCTGATTAAAAGCTCTTTAGAAATAGAAAAAAGTTGAGCACATATGATGGTTAGGATACACAATCATTTAGGACAAAATAGTTCATGGGGATTTTGTGATTATCCCAAGATAAAACAGAGCCAAGAAATTGAGATAAGATCAAACTTATTAAAAAATTAAAACCTGAAATTGTATGGAAGTATAGGAAGCCATAAGGAGAGGCTACTGCAAGGAACAGTAATTGTGACATGTTCTAACCTTGTGGTTATAACGGAGCCATTTTAGGATTTCATCAGATTAGAACTGATTGAAACAATTTTACAGTTATAGAATCTTGTTAATATTAACTGTTGCTTTTTAATGACATCAATTTCCTGTAAGGGGTCTGGTAAAAATGTTCATTTCAAATATCTTTAATTCTTTGACAAGTAAGATAGGATGGATGGGATAATTTATTGCAAACTTTAATCAACTTGTACGGAATATGTTAATGCGTTGAAATGAATCATTACACTTTTATGACTCCTTGTGCTCATCTAGTTGAGGAAATCGTTTAGCATTGATTGTCCCAGGTGGCAAAGCAAAGGCAATTAACACCTGAATGCATCTTGATTTATTCTGTCATGATTTTATATATTTCACACCCTTAGCAATGTAAGTCCTGACGGTGCTGGTTTAATTTGTCCTCAAATTTTGTGGGTTTTTTCCTTCCCCTGCCCTTGTTGTTGGTCAAGTGTTTGGTTTGCTTGGCTATCAAATGCGGTAAATTGAACTAATTCATGTGTGGTAATCAACTTGCTTGAAATACTCTTTGAATTACCTGAAACTAGAGAACTAATTTGAAACTATGTAAACAGTTTTATCATAGTGTTGCTTGAGTTAGGAACAGAAAAAAATCTGAAATTTGGCAACACCAAGAAGCTTCAGTAATAAAAGGCCATGAAATATGGGTGGGGCTGAGTCCCTAAATCCATGTCCTCTCTTGCAGGACTTACTCAGCTGATCATTATTTGCAAGAAGCGAAGAAGCTGAAACACAATGCAGATGCTTTGGTAAGTTAATCTCCAACGTTACCCAGTGTTTGCATGTTATCCTGGGGTTGGTTTGCTGCCTTTGCCATTTTGCTGCCCTTCTGTACTGGAACTTTCCTGTACTTCTCTCTGCTTTTCATCCCTAAAAGTGTCTCTCCCCTCTCCGCAGTCGGACAGGTTTGAGAAGGCCGTGTACTACCTGGATGCTGTTGTGTCCTTCATTGAGTGTGGGAATGCATTGGAGAAAAATGCTCAGGAATCCAAGTCCCCGTTCCCTATGTATTCAGAAACTGTGGAATTAATCAAGTAAGCATTGCAAAGCACATACAAAGACAAGTGGGTGGGGAAGGGGCCTGGGAATCAGAGCTGTCAGATGGACTGAGGTTTGGCCACCAGCTTTTGAGATGTTTTGTCATTCCCCACTAAAACTGGATCACTGACCAGTTCGTTCCAGTTGCTGAGGTTTGAAGTGTTTCCATGAAGGTTGAGATGGTTTCTGCTAAGGCTCTTGAAGTCTCTCTACAGCGAGTAACCCATGAAAAGCAAAATAATTCTGGTTACTGCCCAGTTAGTGTTTTGTTTAGAGTCTGAGAGAGGTTCCTGAAATGGTGAAGACAGTTGAAATCAGAAATTCATAAGCGTGTCAAGCGTTTTGTGATCGATAAATGAAACTGTAATTTTTATTTTGTGGTTCACTTGATGCCTCTGTTTGCAGATACACTATGAAACTGAAGAATTACTTGGCACCGGATGCGACGGCTGCGGACAAAAGGCTGGCAGTGCTTTGGTACGTGTGTTCTGCACTTCATACAGTGCCCTGATGGATTTCACATGTTTTATCTGCATGGAGTGCTGTGTTCCACTGAGCTCTGGGGTGTTTCTGAACCAAATACATGAGGTTTTCACTTGACTGTACATAAAGATTTATGCTGTATATCTGATTGCTGTAAATGGGGGCAGAGGGGATGTTCATGAAGATCAAGTCTTTGAAACACTAAGGAGTAACAGCAGAGAGGATGGGGGTCCATCCTGTGCACTTCCAGGGATAAGTCACCATTTGGACTGGCTGTAAGAACTGTCAGTAGCCCTGTAGGTTTTAATGGAATGTCTGCAACAGGTATGGAGGACCAGAACCCCTTGGTTCAGGGGGAAGGGAAAGGGGAGGCTGTGGCAAAGTGCTCAGAATGTCCTGACACAGGTGAAAAATAAAGGAAACCCTTGTCTAGGAAATCACTGTATTGTCTCCCAAGCTCATTATATCAGCAAAATCACTGAAAGGTAAAGTTTCAGCTTGAGGCTTATGAAGCTGTTTCAGTTTCCTGGAGAATTTAAAGGTAGTTGTGGATTTTCTTGGTTGAGTTGGTAGAGAAAACTTTAAGAGCACAGCTGTTAGATTTTTGAAACCCACTGAGTTATGCTAAACCTGACCTTGAGTGTTTTTTGTCCTGTCTTTGGTCAGCCTTCGGTGCCAAGCTCTGCTGTACCTGAGGCTTTTCAAACTGAAAAAGGAAAGTGCATTGAAATACTCAAAAACTCTGACTGAACATCTGAAGGTAATTGCAGGTGTATTTTCTTAGAATATTAAAACCTAATGATATTAAAGCTCTACATCATTTAAAATTCCCAGATCCAATTTTCAGACCTCTACATGTGAACTTGGAATACACCCATTTAGAACTGAACCTTGAAAGTATATTAAAGTTGAGTAGTTTAAAGCTGGGCAGAGACAGCTTGGATGTCATAACCCTGCTGGTCTGGGCATGTCAACTCTCTGTTAATTTTGTCTTCTTTAATAAATTTGGGAGATCTTTTAATTGTTCAATGCCAGTAGTAGCAGATTTCATTCTATTAAAAGGCTGAAAAAAACAAAATGTTGCCATAAGGGACAGTGGTATCTAATGGTTAGAGCAGAGGACCACTCCAATCCTTCTTTGTGTTGCTAAAATAACCCCTTAATTCATGTCTTAAGTCATTAGTAAAAAAGGATCTTTTCCCAAATTTCAGTTGATAAATACTGTGATATTATTGAGAATGTTGCTTAAAAGAAAAACTACAAAAATCAATTTGGTCAAAAATAACCAAGTAAATAACCAGATAAAATGTAACTAGATAAATTATAAACATAAATCAGGTGACAAATGTCTTTTTCTCCAAACAGAATTGCTACAATAATTCTCAAGCACCATCACCTGGTATGGGAAGGTGAGTAGTAAAAGCTGTTACCTGTATTTCTCAACTTCTGGCACATTTTCTGTATTCCCGTGTGCCTGAGGTGCTCAGAGAGCAGCTTTTGGGGTAATAGTTCTAAGGGTGTGGATTTTGATTTATTTTTTGTGTAATTATTCTGAGAACAGAGACTGCTGCTGGTGATGTTGCTGTGCAGGGTTTGTCAGGCAAACAAAGGGTCATTAACCCACAAGTTACTTATCTCACTGAGTTTTGTTGTTTACTTTAGTACTTTTCCCCCCAAAACAAGAGCTTTATTAGTGCTACAAGTCCAAATGGTTACACATACTTGCAGCATTGTCTGCAAGTAAATTAGCAATTTACTTCTGTTCTTTTAAACCCAAAAATGGACCTTTGATAAATCTTTCAATGAGTTTTAGGAGGGCATTTCAGATTTCCATTGTGTTATGTGCAGTATTATTATATAATGTAATTATATAATGTAATATTATGGCAGTGTGGTTACCAGGTAGTTGAAATTTTTTTCATTCTTTAAGGTTCAATTTATTCAAACAATGAATTAAGATTTTATTGAATTAAGAGGTGAAGATGTTTGGTAATGGGGTTTTGTAAGCTACAAGTAAGAGCTGGAGGATCTTCAGCAGTTACTACCTCGAGTATTTACTTTGTTGTAGGGCAAATCCTGATTTTTGATGTGTAAAGTGGGAGTGCTTGATCATCCCACACCCTCAGTGTGGACAGAGAGGTCTTGGAGGGTGTCTCACAGCATGAGGTGTTGAAAGTTCGTGTATTCATGCATTTCCAATTTAATCTTTCCCTTTGGGTGAGCAGCAAACCTGTCGGGATGCCGTCTCCAGTCTCTCCAAAGCTGTCTCCAGGGAATTCAGGAAATTACTCTTCTGGGGCAGCCAATCCTTCAGGGAGCGGGTCCTCGGTGACGATCCCGCAGAGGATCCATCAGATGGCTGCCAGCTACGTCCAGGTCACATCCAACTTCCTCTATGCCACTGAAATTTGGGAACAAGCTGAACAGCTGGCAAGAGAACAGAAAGGTAAGGGCTTACACAGGTACTTTATAACTTCAGGCATTCCAGAGGGTGCAAACGCTCATGGGCTTTTGATTTCAGAGAGGCAGTTAATGGTGCCCAGGATGCTGAACCAGGTTCTCTGCAAAATAAGGTGGAAAGTTACACCTTGGATTGAAGGGATTACCTGAGCTGGGTGTTGTGCTTGTCAAGGTGGTGTTGGAGATGTAAAAATCTTAGTTGCATTTCTTGTAAATTGTTCAGTGTAGGAAGAGGAACTTGGTGTATTTCCCATTCTGAAATTCTAAAGTGAAGTACACGTTTGAGGGGAAAAGCCAAGGAACTTTGGCAATACTTTAATAGTCTTATCATTTCCAACCAGTCTTCTGCAAAAGAGTAAAGAAATTTATTAGGAAAAACCTTTTTTCCTTTACTCTTCCACCACTCAGCCATCTCTCATCACTCCTGTTTCTCTTAATCCAAAACCTTCACGCTGAAAATACAGGGCGGTTGGGTGTCGTATGTCCCATATTCCAAAATGTGCTTATTTAACTCGTGTTTCTGTTGTTTTAGAGTTCTTTGCTGAACTGGATAAAGTTATGGGCCCTCTGGTTTTTAACACGAGCATCATGACCGAGCTGGTGCGTTACACCCGGCAGGGCCTGCACTGGCTGCGCCTCGATGCCAAGTGAGGCTGGAACTGAAGGAACCCAAAATCAAACCCATTTTTCTCGCTGCCTCTGATTTCTCTCCACAACACTGTGTCATGTCAATAAGGAAGACTGCCATAACACATTGCTTAGTTGACACTAAGAGCAAGGAATGCTTTCCCATGTCTCCCATCCTCATTTGTGTTTTGTGTTTAACCCCAAATCAGCTGGTTCATGGACTTCTTCAGTATTCCCGGTTTAAGTTATTTAAATATTTTAAAATTTGCTACATGAAAGTTGTAGTTTTGCTGATCTGTCATGGATAGATCATTGGAATTCCAGTCACAATACACAAATAGTCAGTTTAAATCCTATTTATTTTAATTTTTGTAATTTTAATTTTGAAAAGCCCCATTGGGGGCTGGTTTTAGCTATTTCTTCTTCCCTAAATTTTCCCTTTTGAGTACTTAGAAATTAAACCTAGACACTTTATTTAAGTACTTTGTGAGCTTTGTTACTCTGTAATGTCTTGTGGTGATAGAGCCTGTAAAAGGAACTAGGGTTGATAGGTTCTAACGTGTAGGGACACCATACTTCTCATGCCTAATGCCTATGAGTCGACTAATAAATGACAACTACAGATTTATTATTGCAGAATTTGTACTAAATAGAAAAGTTCCAGATATTCTTCTACGTATTGAGATACTTCATTTAAATGAATTATAAAGAAATTTATATGGAGAAATATTTAGCTGGATCTGACTTGGATTGTTTTCAAGGCAGTTTCAAGCCATCGATTAACACTATAACAATCACAAAACATTACAGTAATTTGCATTTAATGTAACATCCAAGTAATGGTGTAGGAATGACCTTCAGTCCGATGGGTGCGATGCAAACAGGAAAGGCTTTGGAAAAGGACAATCTTGTGCTTTTTTGCATCTCTTCATTTAAAATACCTTTTGTTTCCGTGCTTGTCACTTTTTGACACTTACAAAATGGGTGAACTTTGTGGTTAAAACCCAACAGTAGTTAAATTCCTACCAGAACTGTCATTTGCATCTTTTCCATTGACTGAGAAACCAGGAATCTTTAGTAGAACTCGAGGTCCATTTCGTCTTCTTGGGGTCTGCTGGGTGATGGACACTACAGGCTGGCAGTGCCGCAGCCACCGTGGGGTGGGAGCTCACCTGCTCCTGCAGGGAAACGACTGTTCTGGTGCAGAATGGATCTAAAACTTGGCTTTGCCCCGTGGTAATGAAGGTCCTGTTAACATTTGATGGGGCGTAACATTCACTCGGTGCAACACAAATGGTTCTGGAGTTGCAGTTGGCTGCTCTCAGAGTGCAAACCAAAGTACCTTTCACATGAGGTGCTTGTCTGAGTAAAAGGTTTCAAATGCTACTGCTTTCAGTATTGCTTAGTGCCCCCAACATGTCTGGTGTGCCTTATGCCTTACTTTTAGATGAAGATTTTATGAACTGTTTACAAGATGTTTTACAGCAGGACCAGGTATACTGTATGCAGTGGTCTTCTGCAGTACTTGGGTAAAATTCCATTTCCTTTTTCCAAGTCCCAGTGTCTGTCACACAAACTGACTCATCGCGGTGGTCTCCTTTGCAAGAGTCCAACTCTGAATCCTTTGGAGTGAGATTGTGGAATGCTGCTTTGTTTTCTCTCCCACTGAACCCTTTATTCTGTACCAGATATGAACGTGCATGTTCAGGAAAATTATTGCACTAAATTTTTTGTGTAGGTGTAGTTAAGTGCCAAAATCACGGCAACCTCGAGAGAAGGAATAGAATTCTACGCTCCTTAGTACTGCAGTATGTCCTATGGGCTTTAAGAGTTTAGAAGTTTTGCAAATTAGTAACCTACTACAAGGTAGCTGCATATTCGTAGAGCTTCCTTTGCGTCCCAGCGTGTTTTGTACTTCCAGAAAAGCTTTGCTACGTCCGGATTGATACATTGAGTAACAGACCTGTGGTTTTCCCTGGTCGCTGAATTGACTCTTCAGGTCTGTTGGAGCATCCTTTTTATGGAATCACTGTGCAAGGTCACGTTTCTGTTAGTCTTTGCTGTTGGAGACAGAACTCTGTACCCTCAAACTCCCTGTCGTGGGCATGGGACACTGTCAGCTGTGTTTCCTTTCCTACTCTGAAGTGCCTCGCACACCTCTGACGCTGTAGAAATACCTTTGTAGAAGTTGCATTCATGGTTGGTTTTGTGTGTAGTGCTGCACTAGCCAGCATGGCTGTTCTTGGCTTGCTCCTTTGTGCACAGTCACCATTGCTCTCAGCAGGAATGGTCTCATCTCTGGGAATTTTTTTTCCTTAACTAGAGTCCCACAAATACCTTTTGGTGTCACGCTAAATTGGTCTCCTAAAAATGCGTCGCTTATCCCCAGATCACTGGATCTTAGAAATTGTCTTCAAATGAACAGGAGGCTTTTTGCATCATGTCAAAATGTGGACCTGAGCTGGTTGGAAGTGTCCCAGCTGAACAGGGTGCTCCGTGGTGGAATATCCTCTGGAGTGCTGTCCCATGTGTCCTGTTGATCTGCAGCGGGCTTGCTAATGGATCAGAAATGCCTTGTGCATCTGGGGCTGTTGCAAACAGATCAGTTTAACCTTCACAATTCCAAAAGCATATGTTAATTTGGGATCCACCGTTGTTTCCAAGAGGAAAGTTATGAACTTAGTCAGATCTCATAGCCAAAAAAAATAAGCAAGTATGTCCTAGGTTTCAATCCCTCTACCCAAGTGAGGGGAGGGTCTGTTCCTGTCCTTCTGCACCTCCAGCACCACGGTGGGAGTGCAGGTCACTGCAGCACCAACACCCATCTCAGTGGTGACTAAGGAGGGACTCCCCGGCTTCTGGCTTCCCAAATCATTCCCTGGACAGGTGTGTATTAATACATATCAACACCGTAATCTTAATTCCCTCGCTGATCGTGGTCCCAGTTGGTGAATCTTAAGAATGGCTCAATCAGACTAGGCTTGCTCAGCTGTTTGACTTTGCTCTCAGACTTGCAGGTTCCAGGTGATAAGGTGCAACCATTTATAATTCCAAACAAATCTTCAGGACACCAGAGTAAACCAGCCCGAGAGTTTTGTTTTGATTTGAATCTCGTAGCCATAAAGCAGAGCGGGCGGATGGCTCTCCTTGGCTTTCGATGGCAGTATGCAATTTGTATTGTATGTGTCTTTTAATATATATGTATATATATATGACTCAGTCTGTCCAAAGTATATGTTATACTTGTTTTTAGATTATGGTGCAACTGACTATATTGATATATTATTTATTGAGTGCTGAGTCACCATCTTATTGGTGATAAATATTGCATATTATCCAGGAGTGCAATGTATATTCCTTTAGATTGCTGAGGCTTGATTGCTGTGGTAACAAAAAATGCCCTGAAATGTATTTATGAATGGCCCCTACACACAGAGAGTCAGAATTTATGGGAATGATGTAGCACTTGCCTGGGGCAAGTAAAATAAAGCCGTAGGCAGAGAATTATGGAGTTTGCCCAAATGGCAAACTGCTGGAAAGAGAGAGAGAAACTACCTTTGTTGTATTTAATGTAATTTTCTGAACAGATCTTTGCTGTCACTGCAGTGTTTGTATTGAGGCAGATCCACAAGGGCCTGAGCAAGTCAAGTTTGAATTACCCATTGGGGAGTAAACAACTTCCAAATTCTTACCTTTCCGACAAATCCTTCAGTCAGGGTTTAAATTTCTCCATCTGATGTGTCAGTGTTACGGAAAACCCCGTGTTTCCAAGCAACAAAGTTAGTGCCAGACATCTTAAAGTACAGAGAGGAGCCAGAGCTTTTGCTCACCAACTCACACAGAGCCAGAGCTATTCCAGGAGAGGGTTTCCCAAGTAGGAAAGTTGTCAGTGGGGAATCGTGGTGTGTCCAGCTCCGATGCTGTTTGAGGACTCGGTCCGTGGTGCCATTTGGGAGGGGAAGGCATGGAAGGAAGGGGCACCTGTGCCATCAGGAATTGCTCTCAGGGGGAGTGTGGCAGAGCTGGGTGCCCCTTGGACCCTCCAGAGCCACCGGCTCAGCCGAGTGTCCCTCAGTCCACTGTCTGAGCAATTCCAGCTGCTGTGCTGCAGCATGGAGTGAGCTGGGCTGTCTGTATGTCCATGCTTCACCTGTTTTATTTCACCTGGAAACTTCATGGAAATGTGCCCATTCCTGGTGTAACTCCAGGCAATGTAGGAAAATGGCAATGCAGTGTTCCCTGTCTTCAGTTTTATATGCAACCCTCCTGTGGTGGAGCTGGGGGCACAGTGCTGCTGCAGCAGCTCCTTGGGGCTGCCTTGGCATTCCACATCCCAAACTCAACTCTAAGGACCAGGAATGACTCTTCAAGCACAGTTCCTGACATTTGTATCTGGTCCCCCTTTTAAATTGTTTTAAAAAAATTTTGTATATGGAGGATAAAGTGCTTATATATTTATTAAAAATCCTTTATCTTATTTGAAATTATTATTTGGTGAAGAAGGGGTTTTTCTTTTGGGGGAGGGCTGGGGGGGGAGGTAACTTTTAACCTGTCACTTATAAATGAAGCCCTGATTAATCCTACAGAAAGGTACTGTTAGTAACTAATGGGATGTCTCTGTTTTATGCTTTGTACATGACAAGTCCATGTGTTACATTTTGTTTTCTATCAAAAGATTTGGGCATCTGTCTTCAACCAAAACCTGAAAAAAATAAACAAACTGTGATTTTATTTGTTGCAATACATTTGAAATTTCAAAGGGTACTTTGGGGCTCAAAATTAGGATTTCTAAGTCAGTATGTGCATTTCACGTAATAAAGCTGTAATGGTGAGCAAAGTATTATATACTAACTAGATTTTTTCCACATCTGTATAGTATATTCTATGTATTTTGTGGTATTGAGATTATAGAAAGTTTAGTGTCTGAAACATGCGTTTAATGTGTATTTTTAAACAAATTTATGGCAATTAAAATATTTGGAGAAAAGGGTATCACATTTCAATTTGTAAAGATCTTTTTAACTACTGTGTCATTAAAATGCTTTGTACAATGCAAAACTGTAACTGGAGAAACTAAGTTTAATAAATATCAAATAGATTTTCTGTATTAAACTTCCAATCCCCTGTGCTTGTATCTGTTTTCTGGGTGTTTTCCCTGGAAGTGCATTTTTAGGCAGACTTCTCTCTTCTTCTGATCCTAGTGCTCTGTGTAACAAAAGGAGAGCAGCATCCAGTGTGTTCTTATTTAATCCAAAGTGCTTTGCTTTGTGTTTCAGCCCTCTGAATTAACATCCAGCAGCTCAAAACAGCATTTTGATCAATTTATTTTAAAATAGGAGGTAAGGTCAGTGGCAAAAGTCAGTCTAGGACATGTATTTAAGTAAATTTGATTAGAAATAATTAAAAGTAAATAGTTTTCCTTCCAGTTATCACTGGATATATTTGGGATATTGAAATTGGTATCAGTATTATCAGTTTGGCTCCCTCTTTCTAACAGGCCTTTATCTGAGCACTGATAAGAGTTCATCTGTCAGACTGAGGAGATGGAGCCTGATCTACTTTACGCTCCTGCCAGGTGGAAGGATAAAGGTCCAGCTGGATTTGAGCACCAGCTCTGCACTCACCGTCCACTCTGCTCACAGGATACAAGGAAAACCAAGGTGGTTTGCTGAATATATAATTTAATTCACACCTTCAAATAAATAATATGAACCGTTACAAAAAACCCAAACGAGCAGGAGAGGCAGAGCCCTTTTATTGAGCTTGGCCAGAGGCATCCTGAGGCACAGAGCGCAGCCACGGCAGGAGATGGTCTTGAGCTCTTGAAGTCCTTTTATCAGCACATGTGACAGAAGTATTAAATATGGTTTATATTTGATTGCTTGAATCACTGTCCAGCTCCTGAGCAGTCAATAAATATGTCCCAAGTGTGTGGAGCATCGTCAGCAGTAACAGTGAGGGGTGTTGTCATCATGAGCTCATGCCGAGGCCGTGGAGAGGAGGCAGCGGTTCTTCCTGGAAAAAAAACCATCATGAGGCACTGAGAGCTGGGGCTGCCACTGAGCTGGGCTCAGACAGGTATCCCAGGTGCATCCTTGGCAGTGCTCCCCACGCCCAGGTGTTCCAGCAGTGGTCCAGCTCAGGTAGCCCTGCACACTGTGTTCACCTCTAACTCTACTCAGTTTGTCTTGATTCGTTTTCTGTTCTTAGCTTTACATCGTAGCTCCAAAATGTGTGTTGTTCAGGGCTATAGGATCAGGTGCAGTGTAGAAATGGTACAGAACTGCAGTCCTGTCCACAGGGTCCTGTTCTGTCTGTACTTCCCTGTAGTTGCTGGTCCAGCTCAGTTCTGGGAAGCAGCAGAACCCAATGATTCATTTCAAACACAGCATACAGCCCAACCACCCTGTACTATTTATTTTTTTATCCTATTTATTTATAATAGAATATGAAATAATCTTATTTATAATCATATTTATTAATAATAGGATATATTTATCCATTTCTCCTATTTACATATAGTAGAAAGTGGTTATGTTCTACATCGTTTGTGATTTCTGGTATATATGTACAGCAGGTGCCACACAAAATCACCTTTCAGTCACTAAGTAGAAATTTTAACTATTCAATTTATGTATTCAACTATAGTAGTTGGAAAATTTGCTCACATCTAGTGTGCATGAGAACTCAGTGGTGTTTGATACTGTTGTCTTTTAAACTATGAGCTCAGTAAGCACCTTAAAGTGGTTAATTTAGGGTAAGATGTAATGCATGGTTTTTTTTACTTTTAATTAATACATGCTTTAAAGTGAACAGCATTGGCTTTAGGAAGGATTAATTTTAAGGTCTGTGGTTACCTAAAAGCTGTCTGGAGTCCTCTGTTCCTTTTTGCAAAGCCAGGTTATTTGGGGTTGCAGTGAAAGGACTAAGACTGGCAGTCAAGGAACTTGGACTCTGCTCTGTTTGCACTGCTTACAAAAGAGTCTGAGTCTGTTGCCCCATCCCTGTTCCTGGTATCTTTTTTTGTGAACTCTGGATCCCGTTTGGGTGAGACTAAGTGTGAACTTCCTTTCCATCACACAGTATTAAGGGTTGCCGTGGCCAGGCTGAGTTACCTGCAGAGCATGGTGATGCACTCGCTGTTGTCCCTGCAGGAGGCTCCGATGGGTCTCAGGGACACTCCTCTCCAGAAGGGCGTCATCCGCCGCTGCCGTGGCACCCGGGTCTGGGGCAGGGATGCACCGTGTGCCTGAAACAGAGCCAGGGTGACTGTCAGCACATGAGGCACCTGCGAGTGGTTACTCTGATGCTGAGGTCAATTGTCTTAAAATTAAGTGAAGCACTTGAAATGTTTCTGGTTTTCAGAACATAGCGTACTCTGTTAATTGCTTGTAGCCCAACCCCAAAGAACTAAGTACCAAAATTAACAGTGTTTTTTAATCTTGGGAGGAAAGGCAGAATCACTTGCTAAGTTATGGCTCAGAGTAGCCCAATATTCACTAGGCATTTACACTTCATTTTTATGACATTGAATCCTCTAAAAAAGCTCTACTGTCACCTCTAACTCCAGCCAGCTCTCCATCCAAATCATAGCAGCTTTCGTTAACTACCTATCCATTTGAATTAGCTCTTTAAATAGTGTATTTCTAATTGTTTATTTCAGTAGCTATATTTCAATAGTTGTTTCTCTTTACCTGGCTGAGCAGCAGTGAGCAGAGCAAAAGGACTGCCATCATTTTCCACCAGTGCATCTTCCCAGCGTGAGTTGTCACTTCGACCAGCCGTGGGCGGAGGAGGCAGGAAGAACTCTAGTGAGAACTTCCCAGGCTTTCAGCTAGATTTTTATAGACTTCATTCTCTTATCGTTACATCAGCTGCCAGTTATTACAGGAACAAAGTTCGGTTTGGAGCAAGAGGGAATTGCTAAGTCTACATCTGCTGAAGTGATCTGGTTCAAGGCCTGTCTCTTGAGCTAATAATTTACTCCCCTTCCACTTGTACTTTGTCTGGTCACCTTACCCATTGTGCCAACTGTTCCTTTTTTTAAATCCTACCTAATATGTTACCAGAACTCCATGGTCTATTTGCATCCAAAAGGGGGGTTGGCCCAAATTATTATGGTCAAGATTGAAAGCCATAACCTTATTTAACATCTATGCCACTCAGTGTGTGCTGCTCTGAGTTTGCCAGCCAGGGTGTTGTCTTGCCAAGCTTATTTGGAGCAGAGGATTGTGCTTTTGATTCTGCTTCTCACTCTTGGTACAGGAAAGAACCGTAAGATAATTGCTTAACCTTCCTTTCCAGGCATATGATGCTCAAAAAGCAGGTGTAACACTTCTCAGATGGGTCTGGGAATGTAAAATGTGCAGTAACTCATAGAGCTCTTTTCCCAGGAGTCCTGAAGTGTGTTAAAGATAATCATCTCCAAACGGATACTGGAAGAAGCTGCTCGAGGGCTGTCTGGAGCTGAGGTGCTCCATGTGGCAGGACTGCGGTTCCTTAGATGAGCTGTCTCTGTCTCTGTGCCTGTCACTCACCATCGGGCTTCCAAACGGTGCCAGCAGCTCCCATGGATGTGGATGGGCTGTTTGTCATTAAGAGGAATTTCATTTTTTTCCATTGTAGACTGAGATTGCAGCAGCAGAGAAAAGAGTGTTTGAGCAGAGCTGTTACCTCTCATCTCCTCTGTCATCCTCCGCTTACACAATTCTCCCACTTGTCCCAGTGTTTGTGTCTCCTCATCTGTGAGATCTTGTGTATCTTGTTGGATTGGGCTCGGAGCAACCTGGTCTAGTGGAAGGTGTCCCTGCTCATGGCAGGGAGTGGAACTGGATGAGCTTTAAGGTCCCTCCAACCCAAACCAGTCTGTCGTTCTGTCTGGCTCCCACATCTGTCCCATGTGCCCCGAATCTGTCAGGTCAAGACATTTGAGATTGCAAGGTGACATAAAAAGAATTCCAACTTAATTGTGTCAGTGTGTGGGATTTTTGGAACACGTTTTAAATTACTTCAAGGTGGAAGATACTGTATAAAATAGTGAACTATCCTATAGCTAAATTGTAAATACTGGATGTCACAGGCTCTATTTCTGTGATTGCTTAATATGAAGGCACAAGTGCCAGCGTGGAAGGTAAGTGACTTAGATTAAGATAATGCCATGCTGTCAGATGATTACCCCTTAGCCCAAATTTCACTGGGATTAAATAAAAAACCTTCCCAGTTTTTTATGAATAAATAAATAAATAATAACCTCCCCTTTTTTATTTAAAACCAGTATACTGTCTACAACCAATATTGGATTATCTCTTCCTTTCCTAAGGTAGTTCTTACACTCCTTCCTCTGCCCTGTTTGTCTTGCTTCTCTGGGAGGAGGAAGCAAAATTTTTCATTATTTCTCCTTCCTGGATTTTATGACAAGAAGGAAGTGGGACAGTAAATCATAGCATGTCAAGTAGCTGAATTTAAAAGTTTCTTTTACATTTGGCTGGGAATTTCCCAATTACTTTTCCCATTAAATCCTTCCTTTACATGCATCTGAGTTCTAATTTCTGCTATTTCCACTAGGCACTAGTGTAGAACAGAGAAAGGAGAACAAGACAGCAGCAGTAGCCCTGAGTTCATCCACGGAAGCACAGGATTTGGAATGACAGCAAAGCCCTCTGTAAGTCATCATCTCTCAGCTTTTTTGGCTGGGTAAGGCTGGTACTTTGTGATGGTACATCAAAATTGTTGTGTGTCCTTCTGGGTCACTAATAGCATCAACATGTGCCTGTCAGGCAGCAAACTGTGCAAGAAACTGGCAACAAAAGGGCAAAACTGAGTCAGTTGTTTCCATGCCCACAAGTCCTGGAGGCTGGTAAGAACCCACAGCAGAGATGTGAGAACTATTAGAGTGTTGCCACTTCTAATAGCTACCAAAGGGAGGACGAAAATAAACCAACAACCGAAAAATTTTTGAGTGCATTGATCAGATTCTGAAATGCCCAGGGACAGAAGTGCCAATGCCACAGGTCTAGGGGGAACCATCCCTGCAGGGAACAGGGCCTGTGTCTGAGGGGGAGGTTGGCTTGGAGGGGTCAGAGGATGGCTGGGCAGGGTAGCAACAGGTGGAGGAGCAGGAGGGGCAGAGGCCTGGACTGGAGCTGTGGGCTGACCCCGCAGCTCAGGGCTGACCCTGGCACGGGGCTGAGCCACCCCGGGGCCAGCACGTGGCCACCGTGCCGGTGCCCCCGTTTACATTTGTCTGGCACCTGGTCCAGACACAGTTCAGCAGGGGCAGGGACCTCGTGAGAGCCCCAGGGAGTGCTGGCCTTCAGCAGAGCTGTGAGACAACACAGTGAAAACCAAATGTTTACTGAGCAGAACTTCACGGGGGCTGTCACTGAGACCACCCAGCAGCTGCTCCAGGGCTCTCGGAGGCTCGATGGGCAGGACAGAAAGTTCTGAATGAAGTATCTCCTTCCAGTGGTTTAAGGGGGCTTGTAAAAACGAGGGGGAGAGATATTTTACACAGGCAGACACTGACAGGACAAGGGGAAATGGCTTCACACTGACAGAGGGCAGGGTTAGATTGGATGTTAGGGAGAAATTCTTCTCTGTGAGGGTGGTGAGGCCCTGGCACAGGTTTCCCAGAGAAGCTGTGGGTGCCTCACCCTGGGAAGTGTTCAAGACAAGGCTGGATGGGGCTTGGAGCAACCTGGTCTAGTGCAGGGTGTTCCTGCCATGGCAGTGTGTTGGAATGAGATGAGCTTTAAGGTCCTTTCCAACCCAGGCAATTCTATGATCCTATAAATCTGCCTCTAGACACTTCTGCCAGCTTTCACAGCCAGATGTTGCTCCCTGCTTGCTTAAGCAGCCTAGAAAATACCAGTGAACCAAAATGCAGGTACATTTAAGCACAGAACATTTTTGCCAACACCTGCAGCACTGGCCAGCTGGTTTTCCTGCAGTTTATGCCAACCTCAGGCTGTGCTTGGAGGATACACAAGAGACTGAGCTTAGTCTCGTGCTTTTTAAGTATATGTTATGAGCCCCAAAATACTCAAGCAATGACCTCTTAAAACTGCTTGCCCCCCAGCTTCCTGAAGTGAGAGCCTGAGCATCTGTCTCCCAGCCCTGAGCACGTGGAGAACTCATACAGGTAAACGTCACTGCTGCCCTGCAGATAAGATAAACTCCCAGTACAGGTACAGGAATAGCACAGCAGGGAGACCAACGTGTTGCTCTGTGTAGGGCGGGTGCTTGAGGCAGTCAGCAGAACACTGGAAGGAAAAAATTCCGACAAAGGAACCAGCCAAGTGTTCTGGACTTCAAACAGTGGAGCTTGTTTCTATCCTCAGAGCCACGGGGTGAATTTGTCACCTATTTAAGTGACTTCACTACTTGCAGCTGGTTTTTAATCATCTTCAGGCATTTATCAGTTATGTGCTCAAGAAAGTTCTAATGCAGCCCATTAACAATGATCAGATATCAGAGTGTAGTTAATCACCCAATTAACATTAATATAACTAGGTAATTAGAAGCACAGGATCAGAGAACAGCCCAGGTTGGAAAGAACCTTGATAGATCAGCTAGTCCAGCATTTTGTGGGAGCCCATATGAGGTTACCTGGCACCCCAGCCAGTCACCTCCTGAAATCTTTCCCTGGGCCTCCCCCTCATCCTGGGCAGGGTGTTCCAGGGACTGATTGTTCTCACTGGAAAAAATCCCTTTGTTACATGGAGATGAAACCTCTCCTGGTGCAGCTTGTTCCTGTTCCCTCTCATCTTCTGGCCAGGGCTCCAGTGAAGAGAGAGGTCAGGGTCCATCCCCAATCCTGAGCCACTGTCTAGCTCATCCAGCTGTAATCAATGCCAAATCAGGCAATGTTTGTTTTTCACAGATCTCAAGGCTGGAGGAAAAATAGCAGCCAATGATGGGAAAATAAATAGAACAAGGAACTGTCATTTCAAACCAGCCCTCACTGCACTTTATATTGAGGAATATTTCAAAGAAACGGGAATCACGAAAGCTGGAAGTGCTGTACAATAAAAACATCCGAGCACAGGGAACTTAAGCCTGATTATCTGCCTGTACAGAGAGAACCAGACAAGGGATTTGATGCTCCTCACCTTAAACAGCTTAAGACAGAGATTTCACACAAAGTCATGGGGCAAAGTTACAATTTATTAGACAAGACTTATCTCCCTGTTAATCCCTTTTGGCCATGGGAACAAGCACAGCAGGTCCGTAACAGTGCGGGAATGAGCTCCGGGGCCATGTGGTCACTGGTCGTGCTCGTAGTCAGCCGGGTTCTTCCTCTTCAGCCGCTCAAACTCCTCCATCCCCCAGGAATAAATGAGGTATCCGACGGCAAATGCTGGGAGGGAGAGAGGGCAGGCACAATCAGAGGACATGGGAATGACGGGACACTGCTATAACGGGGCAATCACAATAAAGGGACACTGGAATAAGAAGACACTTTCAGTATAGGGACACTGCAATGAGAGGACACTAAAATGAGGGGTCAGTGCAATAACAGGACACTGCAATATTGAGGAGACTGCAATGAGGGGACACAGGAATGAGAGGACACTGCAATAGGAGGACATTCACAACAAGGGGACATTCGATGCAATGAGGGGAAACTTCTGTAACGGGACACTGCTATATGGGAGCATTGGAATAAAGGGATATTCACCATATAGGGACATTGCAGTAAGGGGACACTGGAATAAGGGGATATTCACAATATGGGGCCACCGCAGTGAGGGGACACTGCACTGCGCACTGCACCGACCTCCTGCGACAAAACACAGCGTCCCACAAACCCGCCATCTTCCCCGCCAGACCCACATCCCCCCTCCCCAAATTTACGCTGCAGAGGGGGCACAAAAAGGGGGAGAATCCCCCGCTGTACTCACGGGGCACCACCTTCAACACCTGGGAGGTGAAGCGGCGCATCACGTTGGGGAGGCCGTGCGAGAAGATGTTGGGGATGGCGCGCTGCTCGAAGGGCGAGAGGCTGTAGGTGATGACATGTCGCACCCGGGCCAGGTTCCCGAAGTGCTTCCCCATGGCCGCAGAGTCACCTCGGTCACCGGGCAATGGCCGCCGCCCGACCCGGAACGGCCTCGGCGCCGCTTCGCCTTCCGGGGCGGGCAGTGGCCATGGCGCTCCCTCAGCGCTGCGCCGCCCCCTGGCGCCGCTTGGAACCGCGGGTTACGCGCTCTATTTGTGATAAATGATATTTGTACTAAAGTATGTTTGTGATAAGAGGTGTTTGCAATGAATTATGTGTGGAATAAGCGATGCTTGCAATAAATTCTGTGTGTAATGAATGGGTCCTGCCCTGAGGGAGGGGGTCAAACGCGGCACCCGCGCTGTGAGGGGAGTGAGGGGGCGGCGGCACCTCAGGGCGTGAAAATTCGCCAAAGTACCAAAAATAAGTAAATGTCGGAGAAAAAGCCACTTTTGTGTGGGGGTTGTGGTGGTCTAGTGCTCTCTAGGGAGTAGATCTTGACCTTTACCCTGGGGCTGAGGTCCTAATTTTCTACAGCTACCTGTCACTAACTCAAATCCAGGGTTTCTCCATCTGAAATAGCGTTTTCCATTTGTATCAGGAAATAATTTATTTACCACCCTGGCAGGCTGGCAAAGCTGAATTCCCAGAGTTTGAAGGGATCAGGGGGAATGACACAACCTGAATTCACCCAACCACCCACAGTGTTGTTTGGGGCCAGGATGTCTTTTGTGTGACATCAAGATATTTGCTTTGAGCTTTTGGTATTTAACCAAAAGCAGTTTCAGGCTGAAACCTGCAGCAGGAACCTCACTTTTCCGGCAGATTTATGCCTGTTGCACCTCCCCAGAGCACTCCAGCACTCTGACATCGATCAGATCACAGAGACTGGGTGAACTGTCACAGCAGTGTAACACCACACTGTCCCTTCAGGGACATTCCTTCCCTGTCAGGCTGAATTCCCAACCCTCTGGAATTGTATAGCTCAGGATCTAAGGCTAGGGGCTGTTTGGATGGCTTAGCAGAGAAAATTATAGCATTTAGGTATCAATGTTTTAGCAAGTCAAATTTAAAGGCTGTTCTGAAAAAATTTTACAGGACAGTTCTGCTCCACAGCCTTTAAAAAGAAACCCAAAAAACAACACCCCACAACCCAAAACAACCCCGACAAACAAACAAACAAAACCACCACCAAACTAAATCTGGGAGTGCTTGTGTGTGAACCCCAACTAAATATCTCCTAGCTTGGGTTCCTGCATGAAACCAGCTTTTTTGATGCAATTCTTAAAACTAGAAGAAACCTAGGAGGAGAAAATAAAACAATCACAGCAAAAATTTGATGTGAAAGCATCTAGAATCGAGGCACTGTTACCTACAGTTTCATTGCAAGAGGAAATGAGACTGTGGGCTCACATTTCAGAACACTAAACCAATTGAACAGCATTCACAGAAACTCATTTAGGGCTTTTAGAAGCCTTCAGGGTGTTTTTTAAGCTTTTTAAACATTTCTTCATAGTTGAGAAGCCAGTGGTGGTGTGGTTCCTCCTGAACAATCCTGTGCCCTCACTCCATGAACAGCTGTTTCTTGTTCTTGAGCGAGATGAAGCCTTCCTGGTTTTAGCAGCTCACCTGTCAGCTGGTACCAGTTCTTATTGATATAGTTCAGTGACTTAAGTGTTCACAAGTCACCCCACAGCTGTCCTTAAACTCTTACCCTCCTTTTTGTTGAGAAAGCCCAAAGAGTGCAGCAAAAGAAAAGCAAGAAACCACTTGGTAACTCTACAGAACCGTGTGGAAAATTTATGTCTTCTTGCTTGGAAGAGCTGGAATGTGGTAGGGAAAAAGAATATAAAACTTAGGAAGAAATTTTAACATTAAAGAGTTTCTTCTCTTCCTAGACATATGTTGGAGATGACACAAGATTTCTGTAGAGAGGCAGACTAGAAGGCACTGGATGTCAAGGGATGGGTGACAGGCATTTATTTCTTCTTTTAAATCTACAAGAAAGCAGTTTAAAATATACATTTAATAGTTGAAACCTTTTCCACATTTTAAATGCATAATTATTGCAATAAAAAGATACTATTCACATTTAATTGCACATTCTAGAAAGGCTGAGTGACTACAAAAATAAGTGCTATGGTGTAAACACCTTCTGCTAACTCCATGCTAAATCCCAATCAGGTTACACCAACGTTCTTCAGTGGATTATAGCTACAGACACTTTGAGAACTCAGAAATACCCAAAACTGGAGTGGAAGCAGAGCACACCACTACCGACAGGTGCACTTGGTGGCGATCATGTCCTCGTACTCCTTGTAGACAATGGAGCCATCGGGCTCGATGGTGAGGACGCTGAGCGGGCTGTACTCGGCTGGGACACAGGAGGGCTTGGGGACAGAGGGGTCCAGCTTCTCATAGATGAGGTTCTGCACCATGGTGTGCACGGGAGAGCCGTACTTGTGCCCCACGGCCCGGGGGCAGTCCCCCTGGCAGTACTGGGGGCTGTACCTGTGCGGGGCGATGATCCATTTGTCCCATTTTAGCTGGCTAAAGCTTAGGCGGAAGTTATGAAGCTCACATTCATTTTGAGGGAACACAAACTGTTTGAAATATTCACTCAAGTTATTAGGTGAAGTTGCTGGTGCTGCTTTCAGATTCTCATTCCTTCGCTGTCGAGAGGCCCTTTTGCCCTGGGAATTCCCTTTTCCTTTGTCACCCATAGGATCCACAAGCGGGCTGTTCCTTTGCCTGACCTGCACTGGGCTCTTCCTCCCGTGCCTAAGTGAGTTCCACCCGTGATAAGCTTGTTCACTGGTGTCATTCAGATACAGAAGAAGGGAAGGGGGAACCAGTGTCACATTAACAGGGTTTTCCAGTTTTGTGCTCCTTTGTGGGTCACCCATGAGGCAAGTGAAGTTCACAGCCATATGGATATTCCTCCTGTTCGTAGCAATTAGAGGCTGGAGGAAAGAAGTCACGTCGATCTCCACCCACTTGCGTTTTCTAACTTCAAAGTGCAGGCTAAAAGCTAGAGAGTGGGAAATGCTGGGACAAATTTGGCTGGCAGAATCATGTTCCTTAATGGATAAATGGCATATGAAAGTGATGGAAGAGGAAATGGGAACAGATGTGTCAAAGGAATAAAGCAAGACAGACTTGAGTAAGTGCTCCAGAGCAGTAACACGATCCAGGTTGAAGAGTAAATCCACCGAGTGAACATCTCCTGGGAAGGGAAACAGAATGCTGTAGAGTTAAGAGTGTCTTAATTTTCCACTAAACATAAATACTATACTAGCGGATAAGTAGAAATGATTCGGCAGCAAAAGAAACCAATTTAGATGCCCTCCCTTACATTTATTACTTGGAATATCTACCTTGGGCAGGGACATAAAAGAAATTTCAACAGACCCAAGGAAACCTATGGTTTTAAGAGCTATTATGATTCCTTTCATTAAAAGAAACAGTACAGGAATAATTCAGCAGTTGTCTATTTAGTGCTGGTATGGGGAAACAGGAGCAAGGCACTCCAGATGATACAAACCACAAACTCCATCTGAAACTGCTGTTTCCTGTGCAGAAGTATGAGTATGATGTTTGTGTTTATCTCTCTTTCTGTGGTTATCTGTCTTTTTAGTGAAAATTTCAAGTCAGAAGAACTCAGATCACCTGTCAGCAGTCACTTAAGTAGAATTAAAGGCCAGTGACTTCTGGGTGCTGTTCTTGTCATCAGCCCTCATTAAGAAAACCATAAGTTACAGGATGCCCAGCCAACCTAGTTTCAGTCCTGAGCCTGATTTACAAGTAATTCTACT
The DNA here is from genome assembly GCF_009829145.1 of Chiroxiphia lanceolata. NCBI lineage: Eukaryota > Metazoa > Chordata > Aves > Passeriformes > Pipridae > Chiroxiphia > Chiroxiphia lanceolata. Next base: position 8,286,336 of record NC_045651.1, read on the forward strand.
CTTCCCTTCAGGTTATTCACAGATTTTGGTTGTGATTCTTCCCTAGCAAATGTACGAGACGTGGAGAGGAATCCTCTGGCAATGGGTTCTGGCAGTTTGATACAAGTCTCATTCCAGTGCTGTGGGTTTTTTGAAAAGAAGCAATACCAAGACAGGCAGTAGAAGGAAGTGTGCTGCCCGCTATGCCTAGGCATTTTTTCCATTTTTCTTACTTTACTTAAACCTGATTGTGGCTTTCTCTGACTCACGATGAGATGAGTCAGCCCGAAACACCAGTATCGTCTTGCACATACCATTTGCGTGGTGTTTCCCAAACTGTGAAGTCTGTACCTAATGCCATTCAAGGAGAAGTAGGTTATGAAAAACTCCTACACTTTAGGAGAACAGCCCTGAGGATTAAAATAGCAACAGCTCTAAAGAAGAAAGCTATTTTTATATCATGCTGCAAGAGCTGAACACACAGAAAAACCCCATTTAGCCTCTACGACCCAGGTCACTGCACACCTACCTTTCACCAGGTCCCTGTGGCGGCGCCTGCATTCCAAACACGGAGTGAAAAGTCGGACAGTGTTATAGAGGTGGCCTTTGTGGGCCTTGGGGATCCCCTCCTTGGTGGCCGACATCTTATAGAGCCTCTTCATGTACCGGAGGGCCCTGGAGTCTGGCTGCAGCCTGGGGACCTCACTATCCCAGCTCTGGGGGCCCTGATCAGACAGCACCTTGAGGAGGGGAGGCAGGGGGCCATAGCCTCGCCTTGCACCTTGGGGCAGCTGCAACACTGGATTGAGTTCACTGGCAGCACCCTCAGGAGCTTCCAAAAAGGCAGGGGCCTTGTCCGAATCCCCACGGCCCCTGAAGTGGGGGGAGCACTGGGTGCCAGCAGAGAGCCAGGGCAGGCAGCAGTAGAAACAAACACAAATTCTCCAAGTGCTCTCCATGCTCTTTAGGGCTGCAACCAAAAATATATCTCCCCTAAGATATCCAAGGAAAAACAAGAGTGCCTGAGCCTGATCCCTTATATATGTTGCAGGTGTGGAATGGGAGGGAGGTTTCTTTCTGATTAGAAAGCAAAGAGAAAGATCTGCAGCTGGCTCCCGAAACCACAAGCTCCTTTGCAGTTGGGCATGAGCCTTGGCCCCTGAAAGCTTATTATAAACAAGACCCTAATTCTGAGTTAACCTTTTTCACATGGGAAAGTACAGGATGGGGGTGAGTGCCAGCCCACAGAAGGAGTCAGAGAGGCCTCAGTGTTGCCTGGTCTAATTAATCCTTGTTTATTTGCAGGAATATATAAAGCTAAATATTCCTCCTCTTGACCTTTGGCCTCTCTTCGTGTGCTGGTGGAATAGCTTTCACCTGCTCTGAGCTGAAGGACCCATTCCCCAGCTGCTCACTCAATATGAAATTGTGATAAAGCCTTGAATGTGCTTTTTGTTTACAAAGAAGGTTGAAGGTAGTGACCTGGTGCTTTGAGAACATCTTATAGTTAGCTTAATTTAGGTATAATTTGAAGTTATACAATTGTATAGTCAAATACGTTTCAGATACTGTAGATGTCTAGGAATATTCAGTGAAAAAAATGTAGATGAGTAGGTAGAACTTAGTTGGGATTTTTGTTTGGTTTGTTGGGGTTTTTTTCCCCCTCCTCTTTAGAAACATGGAGGCAGGATTGCAGTTCTCCCTTCCCTTTTTTTCAGAACAGAGGAAGAAAATATTTGGAGCAAACTATTTTAAAAGCTAGGAAACTAGAATCCCATATTAGATGTTCTTCCTCTTGCCTTAGTGTGCTGGTGTGGAAAAATGAGTTTGCCAAGCTTGTTATTATCTCTTTCAGCTTTCCTGGGGTATTTTCCTGTGTGGCAAGCTCTTATTTACGAGCTGGAGAGCAAAGAAAGCCCTGAAGAGTAAGACCTGAGAAAAATGGAAAGCCTGCTGCTGTTACCTCAAGCAGCAAATAGGGCAGGTAACCTGCTGTACAACAGATGTGAGTTATTTTCTCAGACATTTGTCACTGGCTTTCCTGGCTTGGGCAAGTGCTGCTCATGTCCCCATGGACTGGGATTGCTGCTGCTCATGCTACAGACTCCAGAGCAGAAGATCTGGAGTTCTCTGTATTTTTGGGAAATACAAGGCATTTTCAGAAGTCTTTTCTTGTTTAACTCTGTTACTCGACAGGTGCCATTTCTGGTGAGTCAAAAAGGTTACTAAATTTCACTTTGAATTAGAAGGTGCTTGAAACAGAAGAAAAAACCCCAACTTTTACACATCATCTGCTCTGTGCTAGCGGTGGCTCACTGGTGCTTGGGTTGGTTCCCACTTCTGTCTTCCTAAAATAAGCTCTATTTATTTTTATCTTAATGGGTTAGGGCTGCAGATCCTAAGCAGAGCTAATGGTCTCAAGGGCATCCTTGAAGTTTAAACAGAGATTTGACTCATTTTTATGGGGGCTTTTGGAGAGGGACAATCATTCTCTGTAGACTGATTACAGACTTCCAAACTCCTTTTAGGCAGGGCAATAAAAACTACTCAAATCACCATCCTACACTAGTACTGAAGGCCTTTTGGGTAGAAAAAACACTTCTTCCCTCCAATTAGTATCTCCCAAAAAATCCCCAAAGCACTGACACTCGTCTTTGATGAGGAGCACATTTCCATTGCTATTGCCCAGTACCATGGGAAGGCTGGATTTTTGGCTGCCTGCAGCCTCTGGGTGAACTTCAGCTGTTTTGGCGTTTGCTGAACTATTTGGTTACAAAGTCGTTGCTGCAAGGTCAGTACCTAACAATGAAATGTGTTAGCGCTCAGAAAGTAAACAGGGGGAAATCCTCCCTCACTGGACATAGACCTGCTGTCCTGGGGCAGTCACCCACCTTTTAGGCAGCCCATCCACAATGGGCACAAAGTTTATTAGGGAAGACCTCGATGAGCCACGATGTGCAGAAAGGGCACCCTGTCTTCCTGATCTCCCCCTCAGAGAGGAGCCTGGGTGCAGCTGGATCCAATCCAATCTTAGCTCTGGACTTGGTCTAAGTTTTGTGCCTAAAGGATTATACAGGCGTAATTGAACCCCTATACCACTTTGTCCCATAGGATTAAGGATAGTAAACCATATATATACTTATATAAAAATAAGTGATTTATTAAGATAATGTTTAGACTAAAAGATCTTAATCAGAATTGTTTACTAGATGGTATAGGTAGCTATAACTACTATATAGTATAGTGCACTATTTTTGAAGTGAAGCTGAAGCAATTATATTAAATCAATTATACTAAGCTAGCAAAAATCATTATTAAGTAGAGATTGATGTTACTGACCCAGACCAATGACCATGGGCAAATCTCTTTGGCTCAACCTTGAGGAATGACCTTGAGGGGTGTCCCCACTCCAGGGAGGAATCTCCACATACACTCCAAGAAGGGGTGTGATCCTCTGTTAAAAACTGGGACTGGGCTTTTATGGTATAAAGTGCTGGACTGTCAATCAGATGTGTCCAGGCCAGCTGTGCCCGTTCTGCAGCTTTGGATAAGTTGTCAGTACTTTCACTTTTTTGTTCCTTTGTCAGGTACTTTGCCATCTGCTACATATTCACCTCACTCTCAGGGCGTTTGACTTTGGGATTGATTAGTAAGGCTGGTTTCAGCATCGTTCAACCCCTTCTCCATTCCCCACTGTGATCTATGCAAGCAGGGCTGTCAGCCTGAGCCAGCTCCCTGTACTGCAGCAACGAGCCTTCCCTGGGATCCTGGAGAGACCCACGGCAGGGAGGCTTCTGCTGAAGAGCAGCACAGATTGGACATGATCTCTCCTAGTGCTTCCCTGCAATGTCTCTCTGAAACAAAATGCACTGAGAAACAAGTCTCAGGGCTGCTCTGATTCCCTGTAACGGGCAGTTTATTTGTTTAACACAGTGTGCTGCCAAGCATGTTCTCCAGCAGAGCTGTCTGGGACCCCAGAGCAGCTTGGCTTGGCCATGCAGCACAGACATATTTTCCATCTGCCTGGCAGGAGCTTCCCAGCACTGCCTCTCCCCACGCTGACAAACTAGGTCAGGCTCTTGCTACCTTCAACATGCTGCAGATCTGGGCTCAGAATCACCCATAACTGTGAATTTCCTGGTCACACTTGGAGTTTCCTGGCAGGACTGCTGTGTGTTCAAGAATCATGTCATCCCTGGCCTGTTTCACACCCATCCCAAAGCCCCGGTGCCCCAGCACAGCTGCCGTGGGGCAGGATAAGCAGAAGATAGTGGTATTTTTCTTTCCAACACCATTGGTGTCTGAGTAAAACAGCGTGGCTTCCCAGGCCAATCTGACTGGCACCGTGGCAAAGCCCACAGGAAGTTTTCATCTGATTTCATAAGAAATCTGAGGCAAGACCTCTGCACCTGCAGTGCCTGGAGCCTTTTGGTCCACACCCAGGCAGGAGAGGCCCTCCACAAGAGCTGGGTTCCTCCAAACCTTATCAAAACAGGCAAAAAATGATGATTCTTATTTGACTCATCACCGGAGCTGCCCCAGGGAAAAGCAGCCACTGGAGCAGTGTCTGGATCTGTCCCTACCTATGGCAGCTTTTCTAAAAACAGCCCTTTTCCCAGTGAAATTTCAGGTGATGACTCTGTGGGTTTGGGAAGGGGGTTTGCTCTCCTGGAGGTTGTTCAATGGCAGGGAACATCACAGAGTGTCAGGGAGCTGAGGCACTGGCTCAGCAGGAGCTCTGCAAGAGTATTGGCACAGCACAAAAACAGCCCTGTGCTTCCTCAGCCAAACATTCCCACTCCTCCCATGAGCATCTGAACTGGTCCCACCTCACAAAGCAAACTGTGTACATACTTCATTTTTACATTATATCTGTTCCCACCATGTTCCAAAAGCAAGCACAGGGGAAAGCTTAAAAATAAACCACAACATCTCTGAGAAGGATGAATTCAGGCAGAGTAAGGAATGACAATTCCAGTGTGCTCCTAATCAGCTAATAGTCTGCACTGAGCAGAAATTGTTCAGTGGCTGGAGAGCTGCAGGGCAGGATCTGGAGCCCTGCCATCAAGCACATGCCTGTCCCAGGCCCTGGGCAGGGTTTTGGCTGGGCCAGGACAGGAATCCACAATAAAAAGATCAGTCTGGTTGATACCAACCCTGGCAGCATCCCAGAGCATCCTGCTTAGCCTTCAGCCACTGCTTCTAGTGTTCCTGCTTTGCCTGAAGCAGTTGCTGGGGGGTTGTAATAACTTTACAAGCTTAAAACAAAATCCCAATCCTTTCCCAAGACAGAAGCATTCCTGCCATGCCAACTCTATGACAGAGTCATGTTTTGTCTTGCGCATCCACCTGAAGCAGTGCTGAAGTACAAGCAGCTTCCTCTCAAAATTTGCATTTGCAAAGCTGCTGCTTCATGACTGTCTTTAATTCAAACCTAGAGCAACTAGAAATGATTTTCCACCCTTAGGACAAGATTTTCTTCCCTTGCTAATGCTCCAGGATAAAGTGTCAAAGTTGTTCCCTAGCTGGATCTGCATTACCCATCCCCTGCTTTCCTGGGCAGCAACTACATCAGAGAGGGGCAGTGTCAGTCAGAAATGCTCCAGTCAAGTCCTGAGCCTTTCCTACAAGACTGCAAGGGAGAGAGAGAGAGAGAGAGGGAAAAGCTCCCCCAGCCTCAAGAGCTTTCCAGCCATATGTGTGTAAAAATTTCTTCCTGTGCCACGTGACCGAGGAAGAGGCGCAGATCCATTACACAATAATAAAAATATGCCTTTGGCAACGTGGAGCCAAAGTAGAGCTGCTGCAAGAAGCTAAAAATACGCACAAAAAGGAGTAAAACAATAATTAAAAGAAGGACAAAAGTCAATCCTTCCCAGCCCTCGGGACGCTGCTGCAGCAAGACGGGGCCGGGGCTCTGTGTGTGAAAGGGATTTGCAGCAAAACATCTGCCTGAGGTGTTGGTTGCCAGCGCCCATCAAGATCTCACTGAGGGGATTAGTCGTGGTGAGTAGATCTACTTTTCCTTTTTTTTTCTCTCCCTCCTCTTAACCTTAACTTTGAAAACTTCCCAAAAAAGGTCTAAGTCACTGAGCACTCAGGTTTCCAAAGCCTGCACAGAAATCCCTGAAGGCAACAGTTGCCAGTTAAAGAACTACACCATGAGGGAAACACTCCTCAGCCTTTTGCTGAGAGCACCCACCTCGGCAGCTTCTGTGAGGGGTTTTAGCTCAAAGCTAGGAAAGGTTTGCCACAGGAATCCCTGGCTGCCTAAAGCCGAGACGGCAGTACAGGTTCAGGACAGAAGGTGCATCACCCTCCTTTGACATTGCTTTGTGCAGCAGCAGAGAACAAATCAAGCTCTTGTTGGTATAACTGCTTCACTGGCTTATATCAGAAGTTAAATCCACCCATTTCAGCTGCTGTCTGTCACCGGTGACACACCTTATTTTACCTAAATTAGCCCTGCACACCCATGGGCTCCTTTTGCTTCCACCCTGGGGATGCTGCAGGGCAACCACCAGAGCTGAGAACTGGGCTCGTGGTGACTGATTATTTTAAAGACTAATTGAGATGCCTTGAAGTGCACTAGGAGGTTGTGAAGCAGAAAGATGGTTGTTCTGTTTGAGAAAGCCTCAAGTATTGAAAGCAAACAGAGTAGAAAATCATGGTGTTTGTTGGCTGCTGGCTCCCCACTCAGACCATCCTACTCCTTCCTCCCTCCCTCAGAGCAGCAATTCCTGCAGACTCTCCTCTTCTTACCACCACATGGCACAGGGTGGCTTCCCTGGCCAAAAATCACCATCCAGCCAGTGCACATGCCACCAAACCACCCCACATCTGGCAACCCTCGAGGACTTTCCCTCTGGGATTTCAGCCAGAAGCAGCAGAAAGTACAACTGGTCCTCGTTCTTACAGGCAAAATCTTTTCTTACAGAAACGCCTCTTTTATGCACAAGAGGCATTGGTCATGGCCAAAGGGTCTCTAACCCCATTAACAAAAACATTAATTAAAATGTCACTAGAAAAATAAGTCCTCGTGCTGCACGGCCCCCATTGCTGGGCCAGCTGCCCGTACTGTGGAGGGAAAAGATGCTGATCTGTTTCCAATTTGCTTTTTGGAGCTCATAGTACGTTCTACATCGAGGAACAATTCTCCTTTTAAGGTGGAACAGAATGAGGTTTGTTCTCTTTCAAAAAGATTTCTTTAAGAGGTTATTTATAGATCCTCTTTGTGAATGTGATTGTGCTTTGCATCCCACACACGTTGCTGTGATATGGGATGAAACGTTCTTCTGGAGTCCTTAATTAACACCAACTCAGGAACTGTGCCAGAGCACGGCTCCAGGTAGTTGGATATTCCCCATCTATCCAAGTACTGATACTACTGACCTCGCAGCCTCAGGGTATTTTGTTTGCCACTTTTCATCCCATCAGGTCAAGGCTTGGGTTGTCTCAAGGTAATAAAAGTACTTATGATAAGAAACTTTCAGAGAAGGAGCTGCCCTCCCACCCTGTGCTCCCTCTCACATGTTTCTTCTCTACATGAAACATTCCCAGCTTTTTTCCAGGTTATGCTCCACAATGACATTTTTTCTTGCCACAACTTGTTAGTGTCATTCACCTCCAGATGCCTCCTGCTTCTCTTCTGCCCTGTTTGAGGTGGTTCTTGGGAAGCAGGGATATAGCTTTCCTTGTGATCTCCCCACTTCACAGGAATTTTAACATTTTGTTTCCCTTTCCACGAGCTGAGAAGCCTTTGTTCAACTCTCCACATGAATACCGGTTGGTGTTTTCCATCTCACAAGTCTGTTAAACTGACACCTTTCACCAGCAGCAAATAAATTTACGTATAAGAATAGCAAGAGAGAGCTTAAGAACAAAATGGTTTAGCAGCCAAAACCAGCCTGGAGATCTGGTTTGCATTTCCCACTCCTCTGCATGTTCTTAACTATAATATTGCAGAACTGGGGGCTCCCACTGAGCATAAATATGTAGGATCAGCTCGCTGGATTTGGAACATCTAAATATGCATTTCCACCCCTTCAGGAGCCAATACCAGGATGAGAACACTAATGCCAACATGGAATTTATCCAGTACTTTAAACATCTTCTTTCCAGTGCAGGAGTTAAACATGACACTACTGGGGAGTTGCTAAAGCCTCCTGATCAGCCAAGCTGCAGTGGGGAATGGGATGTTGGCTATGAGGCTTAGCTTGTTCTGACAGGCAAATGGCAGTAAGGACTGGCCAAAGCCTCCCCAGCCTGTCTCCTGAATCCTGCCCTGCGTCACACAATGTGTTTGTGCTTGGGAAGAAACCCCAGTGACACAACTGCAGGGCAGGTCATACTGGGCACAACCATACCAAACCCCTTCCTCCACTCCCCTCATCCCAGGCAGCTGATTTCTGCACCCCTCTGCCGTTGCTCCTTGGTTTTTTGGGGAAAAGAGGCCCAGGTAGCAGAACAAAATGAGCAGTGGCCACAGATACAGACTTAGAGAAGAGTAAGCTTGGAAAAAAATATTGTCTGACCTAGAAAACTCCATGAGCCAATCCTTGAGTTCATGTCACACCAAAGCAAACAGCTCCCCCATCCTGCCAAAAAAAGCCCAGTTCCCTCCCAATTTCATGCAAGTCTCTCACCCATCCCACCGGTGCCATACCCCACATGCTGCCACCACATCCCATCTCCTCCTCACAGGCTGTGCCATGATCTCTGCTGTGCTCCTCCTCTGGACTGTGCCCTGTGTGGCAAACCACATCCTTGGGGGCTTTGCCAAGAGAGAGCTGCAGGAAGGTCCCCAGCTGGCCTGCAGCCTGCCAGGACCCCCTGGGCCTCCCGGCCCCCCCGGCGTGCCCGGCACTCCAGGGACAGTTGGCAGGATGGGCTTCCCAGGAAAAGATGGCAAGGATGGCAAGGACGGGGATAAAGGCGAGCACGGCGATGAAGGTAAGGGAAAAGTGCTCAGCACAGCAAGGGAATGTGTAAAAGCTGTGGTGCAACAGTTCACAGCAACCTGTCACCCAAAACTGAACCCAAGGACAGGCAACATCTCAGAGGAAACTCTTCCAGAAATTTCCACTCTCCCCTCTCCAGCTTGTCCCACTTGTCAGACGGGTTCCAGACACACATCATGTCCCACTGTGTGCAATTCCTATGGGCTTCACTTTGTTACAGAGTGAGGTTTGCTCTGTTCTGATAGAGACAAAGTACTGGTCTCTGACTCCTGCTCTCAGGCAAAACAGAGCCAGTCGAAAAAATGAAGTACTTACTGCCCATAGCACCAGGGGACAGGCCCTGCTCAGGCCATGCTGGACCTAAATCAAAGCAAACAACAACCCTTCTTTAATCCTGAGGTGGGGCTGCCCTTTGGATCCACCCTTGGAGTCAGGAGGCGCCGGGATCAGCTGTGGTGGAGAGCCAGTGATTTCCTGTTGCCACACTAGAGTGCACTCCTGCCTCAGCCAACACCAGCGAGCCCAACATGCGCCTTACTCCCTTCTCCCTTCTCCCACCCCCAAAACCGGGAATCTGGAAAACAGATTTCCAACCACAGCTGCACTTAAATCCAGTATTGCTACAGCAGGTTAAGAGACAGTGCATAAATCCTCATGAATCTGCTTATATCAGATACTACTACATCAGAATCACTGTGACAGCCTAACTCACTTCCCATTTCCCATCTCAAGCCGGTCCTGGACCTGGGAGTTTGCTGGTTCATCCCCCAGCTGGGCTGGGCTGGTCTTTCACTACACCTACATTTATTTTTAATTTTTTTTAACACTTTCATGCTGAATGCAAAAAAAAAAGAAAAGGAAAAAAAAAGAGACACGTGATTAAAAATACTCTACCTGCTCAAAGCAAGGTTCCAAAAGCTTCACAAACCAGCTTCACTCCTGTAAAACCTAAGTATTTAAAGCTTCTTCTTTAGTTCTTCCTTTTTCTCAAGAGAGCCAGATAATAGAACCAGACTTTTGGTCCTTAAAGGGGCAGACTGTTCTGCTCCTGAGTTCCACTGTTATCACACCAACAACCCTGGATAGTCAGTCCAGGCAGATGTCCAGCTCCAGGTAGTATTTCATCAGGACTCTCACACCAGCAAGGTTTTCCTCCTTAATGCAATGATATAATGCATTACTCTGCTGCAGTGATATAATGCATTTCCACCTGCCATGTCAACTCTTCCACTGAAAAACTGAGGTTATTTGTCTTCTAGGTCCACAAGGCAGAACAGGAAACCCTGGCAAGCCAGGACCGAAGGGGAAAGCAGGAGCTATTGGCAAGGCAGGCCCACGAGGGCCCAAGGGTTTAAAGGGTAATCCTGGGAAAAACGGGGCACCAGGAAAGAAAGGACCCAAAGGGAACAAGGGCGAGGCTGGGATGCCGGGACCCTGCACCTGTAATGCCAACAAAGCCAAATCTGCCTTCTCTGTGGCAGTCTCCAAGAGCTACCCAAGGGAAAGGCTGCCCATCAAATTTGACAGGATCCTGATGAATGAGGGAGGACATTACAATGCTTCCAGTGGGAAATTCGTATGCAGCATCCCAGGTATTTACTACTTCACCTACGACATCACTTTGGCCAACAAACACTTGGCCATTGGCTTGGTCCACAACGGGCAGTACCGGATCAAGACTTTTGATGCCAACACTGGGAACCACGATGTTGCCTCTGGATCAACCATCCTTTCTCTGAAGCAGGAGGATGAGGTATGGCTGCAGATCTTTTACTCAGAACAGAACGGGCTCTTTTATGATCCCTACTGGACAGACAGCTTATTTACTGGGTTCCTGATATATCCTGATCAAGATTATCTCAATGAAATATAGGATGAGAAAATGGTCTGGAGTAAAAAGTAGGAAATATGTGAGGCTTCAATCCAGCAAAGTGTGGCCTGTACATGGACATGTCTGGTATTACCAGAGAATGCCACAGCTTTGGCTCTGACAGCCTATATTGGCTATTTAGATATTTACTTGAAGTCATCAACAAGTCCACAGGGCACCAGGACTTCTTTAAGCAGCCTCATGATGAATCTCTCCATCTCAAAGCCATCCATTATGTTTTCCACGATTATTCCAACATGCCTTTGACATGTAACTCAAATACTGGTGCAGAATACTTTAATTATTACATTTATTACAATAAAGCATGGAAACCAACAAAACCAAAGCCTAAGCTGGACTGTGCAAGTCTGCTGGTTTGGGCAGAGGTAGCATTAGTTTTCTTCCTAGTGGCTGGAATGGGGCTGTGGTTTGGGTTTGGGATGAACACAGTGATGATAATACAGAGATGTTTTTGTTATTGCTGAGCTTACACAGAGCCAAGGCCTTTCCTGCCCCTTGTAAGGCCATCCTGGGGAGGGGGCTAGGTGTAAATGGGATGCTGGGGGGGGATACACCCGGGACAGGTGATCTCAGCTGACCAAAGGGATATTCCAGACCATATGAGATCATGCTCAGTGTATAAAGTGGAGGGAAGAAGGAGGAAAAGGGAGATGTTTGGGGTGATTTGTCTTCTCAAATCAGTGTTGTGTGCTGGAATCCAGCTTTCCTGGTGATGGCTGAACACCTGCGTGGGAAGGGCTGAATTAATTCTTTATTTTACTTTGCTTGTGTGCATGGCTTTTGCTTTACCTATTAAACTGTTTCTATCTCAACCCACAAGTTTTCTCACTTTTACCCTTCCAATTGCCTCCCTGATCCTGCTGGCGGGGGAGTGAGCAAGCAGCTGTGAGGGGCTTGGCTGGGCTTAAACAAAAATCCTGGGCCTCTGAGCCACAGAGGGGGATGAGCCTCACAAATGAGACTCAAGGGCTGAAGCACAAACCTTCCCTCCAGAAACAGGCACCCCAGGTAGACACCAGGATTGCAATGAGAAAATACAGCTCCAAGTCTTCCCACAGGAGTCTGTCCATGAAACCTTAAATGTCTTCTAAGAGTTTGGGTCAAGAGCAGATACCAACAGAATGAGAAAACCATGCTGGCACTATGAATCTTGTCTTCTAATGAGCAATAAACTGACTTTCTTTTGCTTTTAAGCCCCTAAACTTCTTCCCTTTGCAGTGAGGCAAAATATTTTCATCAAGTCTCGCATTTTGACGTACAGGTCACGCAGAGGATTCTCTAGGCAGAAGCTGAATAGAGCTTCTGTTAAGTAAGTGGTAGGTGGGAAATACTGGAATATGCCAAGGCTCTATCATATCCTGAAATACCTGGACAGCATCATTAAGTGCTTTGCTGCATCTTCTAATTTTTGTGTTCTGATTTTCTGAGTAATTGTCAGATATTTAGGAATGAGTGAGAGTTAACATGAGGATAACATCACTCTGAAAATTCTTCACACTTGTAATGCACAGAAAGAGAGAAAGACAATCACCACTTTATTTTATTGATTTTATTGTTGATTTTCAGTGCACTGGAAGAGACAGGCTTTGCTGGCTTATGCAATCTTTTTGCTGGTTCTTTTGTAGACTACACCAGAAGAAGTAGAAATCTGGAATAAAGAACAAATCAAAAGTTAAGTTGAACAGTGTAATTAGAGTTTCAGTGTGACAGGTGAGCAGCCCTGGGGACGGGCTCAGAGCCTGCTCTTTACTGACACATCGTTTACCCTTGGGTAGGAGACATATCTAGAAAATAAGCTGAACATCCTTGTCAGGTCTGAGATACACAGTGCAAAAATATCCTTATACAAAAGGCACAACTTCTAAACAGGGGTTTAGGGGTAACTTCAATGTCTCCCGGGTTGGATGTGGCTTCACAACTCCAAGCCGTCAGGGTTTTAGACAAGTGAGATAATTGTTCTCCAGAAGCAGTAAATGACCGACACAATCACTCTCGGGGAGGGTGAGTGTCCTTTCCTGTTTCCCAGAATGACTCACCCCTGTTGAAGGCACACTCAGACATTTGTAACTGGCACAGACACAAGTCCATTCAGGATGATTCGTGAGAATCAGAAATTGTGATGTTTGGCCATCCAATCTGTCTAACAAGCTTTACTATTGGTATTGGGGTTTCAATAATCTTCCAAAGCTGCGTTACCATTTTGTTTCCAAAATAAGATAATACTTGAAATCCAACCTCTTTGTTGTTTTGTTTGTGGGTTTGTTTTTCCTTTGATAAGACTAAGAAAATAGGGTTCTACAGAAATTCTGTGAGGAGTTGCAGGTAAATAGTTTTCTAAGAATAAAGCAAAGCCGATAACTTCATAGAAATATGTAGGTGCGTAGTTTTGTATGTTCTATTTGCTATTCTTGAGGCATAGGCACAGTGAATACAATCAAAGTCATGGTGGTTTGGGAATATTTCAGTCTGAACATTCCACTCTTCCAGCTATAAAACTGTGCCTTAGATGCAAGATCTACATTTCAAGTTGATCAAAACTATAAGATGAAAAGTTTGTTCATTTAATTTTTGGATTAAACCTGGACAAAATTGTAGAAGGCTATCTAGAGAGAAGGAGAAAGTTATTTAATAGTTTTGCTTTACTTTCTAAAGATTTTTTTCTAAGCTTAAAATTTTAGGCCTGGTGCTGTTCAGGTTTTTGTTTTTTATAAACCACCCTGGATATTGGAGCACTCACCTCTACCAGTTTTCCTCCACTGATCTCTGAAGTGTGACGGTAGTTGGGAAACTCAGCTACCAGCTTTCCATCTTCCATTTTAACAGTTGCCTGTAATAGAGAAAGGGTTAATGTTCCTGGGATTGCAGGAATTTCTATTATCAGATACTCTGTAAACATCTGTACCCCTGATGCTGAAAGTTTTTACTTTTAAAATGGTAGAAGTTGTGTGTTGCACATTCAGCCTCATGAGCAAGACTGAAATCCTTGTGATTTCGTTCTTAAATGTTCACAATTTAAATAGAAAAATGTTTCTCTAACAATACCTGCAGGTTCCAAATCTACACACTATTCATTAATAGCTCTGAAAACGGCTGAACTGTAGGCTGTGCTTCTCATTCCATCCTCAGGGATTTATGTGGTGCTTTGGCAGTGAAGTAAAGGGCAGGATTGTAGGAGTTAATTCTGAAGTGGCAATCTCAGACAGTAATAACCTCCCAGCAAACAGCCCAGAAATGAGTGTGAGTGGGTGATCACAAAATCAGGGAATCCCAGAATAGTTTGGGTTGGAAGAGACCTTAAAGCCCATCTCATTCCACCCTCTGCCATGGGCAGGGACACCTTCCACTAGTCCTGAGACAGATTTGCTTTTCACCCTAAATTCAAAAACAACCGAGGCTGTAGGACTTAAGAGCCAAATGAATTTACCTTGAACTTTTTACCACCAAAGGTCTCCATGTCTGCTTCCTTGCCAACTGTGAACGTGTTGGTTGTGGTGCGGCCTCCTGGGAAATGCTGTGTCCAGGTGAAGTCATTTCCATTCTGCACCACCTCAGTCACTATTTTGCAATTCCTTCCCAATTCAATCTTGTCACTGGGAAGACCTTAATCAATAAAAACATCCAGTTTATCAAACCTAATAACCTACCAGCTGAACTTGAACTGAAGCACGGTAGAGGTGTGTTTTTTCTCAGACACTGATGTCTGAGCATCTGATTTGCTCAAACAATTGTTGAATTCTTTTTCTTTTTTGTTTTTTTACACTATCAAAGCTCTGAGTTGAAATTGGTATAAAGGAAGATACTGGGACATCAATGCATTTTTTAAAATGCATTCTTTTCCCTGAGAAAAAATACACAGGATAAATGTATAGATAAAAGGTACATATAAATAATCCCTTCTAGTTAACCTACACATGAAGATGGAATTTAATATGTGTGACCTTTGTGCCTTTGCTAATTAGCTGCACATACCTATTTTTATATTTGCTATTGCTCTTTAAATAAATGAACAGAAGCACTGAGCTTGTTTGCACAGCTCACAGTGTCCCAAAGAACTTTTTCAGGGTAACCTCTGGGACAGGCCCTGAAAGCACCAAGACCTGGTCCCATGTAAGATTATGACAAGTATAGTCACACTAAATTTATACCCCCACCAATGAATATTAGAGACAGGAAAAGTGACCTTCACAATCATCATATTTCAAACATCTTGGCCCTTCATTCTGCTGCCACTGAAAAGGAATATTCCTTCTGTGGAACAGGACTATTTCCTGCAGCTGACAGTGATAACAACAAAAACTGCATCTCCTTGTGGAAGAGCTTTCCTTGTGGAAGAGCAGGCTTAGAGCCAGCTGATCTCAGGGCATGAATCATAGTCATGGAATGGTTTGGGATGGAAGAGATCTTAAAGATCATCCAGTTCTACCCCCTGCCATGGGCAGGGACACCTTCCACTAGCCCAGGTTGCTCCAAGCCCCGTCCAACCTGGCCTTGGACACTTCCAGGGATGGGGCAGCCACAGCTTCTCTGGGCAACCTGGCCCTTGCCAGGGCCTCACCACCCTCACAGGGAAGAATTTCTTCCCAATATCCAAGCTAACCCTGCCCTCTGTCAGCTTGAAGCCATTCCCCCTTGTCCTGTCTCTCCAGACCCTTGGAAATAGTCTCTCTCCACCTTTCTTGTCAGTTCCCTTCAGGTACCTGAAGGCCACAATTAGTTCACCCTGAAGCTTCTCTTTTGCAGGCTGAACAATCCCAATTCTCTCAGCCTTTCCTCATAGGAGATGTGCTCCACCCTTCTAATAATTTCAGTTAAAACGCCACTTCTTTAAAAAAAAAGATACTTCAACTAATATATGACCTGTGCCTGACACCCCAAGCCAAGACTTACCAATCTTCTTCACAAATTCATCATAGTTCTCATCGCCTTCGAACTCGTATTTGCCTGTAAATGCCATGTTTCCCCTGGGAAGTGGCTGGGAGAGCGAAAAAGCAGCTGGAATGACTGGAATGGATCAGTGCAGATGAGCTGAGGCCCTGGGTTTTATAAACCAGCTCAAGCTGCTCAGCCCACCTGTGCCCACACCCCTTGGAGATATACTTTTATGACCCATGTGAGTCACTGGCATCAATGCCATTGACTTGTGTGAAAATCAAGGTTATCATGCAATGAAACATCCTTGAGAATAATCTGGAGATCAGCAGAAATCAAGGCCAAAAGCTCAGTTTTCATTTTAGTGCATATTTAAACAAAGTGATACGATTTTACTTTCAAGATTCCACCGGTTTTGTGTTCGTGATGGAATAAAGGTAAAATAAGTTTTAATGAAACAGGGAGAAAATGGCTTCAAAGCAGTGTCCTGGGATCATAGCCTTGTTCTGTTTGGAAGCATACTTTATATAATTGAAATATGAAAATAAGAATCAAGCTGCCCAATTTTCAAAGTAATTCTGGCAGGATATGGGCAATGACAAGATTCCTGGTTTGAGATTTGAATAGGAAAACATTTCCCGCCTCAGGAAAATTTTTGCAGTTTCTAAACTTATTCTTACAGGGAAAAATGAGACAATTTCAAGACTAACACACTGACTGATGAGTGAAGAGCCTGAATCCAGCAAGAAGGGAACTTCTAATGGGACTTTCCAGTAGCTCAGCACAACTGGCTGAGCAAGTCTCTAGTTAAGATTCCTGAACTTCCCCTGTGTACACCAAAAGCTCACCAAAGCTCCCCAGTGTCCAGCCCCAGCTGGAGAGAGGGTGACTGGGGAGACTGTCCTCAGGTGAGCACCAAAACCCTCTTACACTGGACTCTGAGTGTTCCAAAGGGACCTGCACAACCCTGGGAAGAAGGTCCATGAACTCAAGTCATAAAGTCTCCTGTTCACATAAAACTTCCAGGGGACAATGCCACTGAGGTGGTTACACCACATGGACCTTGGGAGATAGATCAGACTGGATAAGGAAAATGAGCCAGTTCTGTGTAAAAGGAAAAAGATAATCAGATTATATAAACAGTACTTGAGCTTTTATATTCTCTCTCTATAAAGATCAGATGTTATTGACAAACTGTTTGTGCTGTGATATAAAAGTGCTGACATCTACACAACTCTACGACACGGAGAGTTGTGGGAGCGTGGTGGGCACAGAGCCACTGTGCACGTCTGGAGCACAGGAAATTATCAATGAATCACTGTTTGACTGGTTGGGTCGCTCTTGCCACACACTGAGTGTGAGTTTATTCACCTCCAAGGAGCTGTACACTGCGCTGTGCATGGGGGTTCCAGAGCAGGTTGCAAACATGCATCCAAACCATAAAGGTAAAGTGTTAATAAATGTGCTGCTCTGCCAAGCTGCCCGGGGTCAGCATCAGTCTAGAGCAGGTTTTGGTAATGATACCATCACCTCTTCCTGTCTGTGCAGAGGCATTTTTAATGTACACTGTGAATTTGCACCCATGTTTCTTCTCACTCATTCTGAAATAAATCCGTATTTTCATTCCTGCATTTTTTTGCTACAAAATGAAATAGAATAGTGAATAAGTTTAGAAACTGCAAAAATTTTCCTGAGGCGGGAAATGTTTTCCTATTCAAATCTCAAACCTGAAATCTTGTCATTGCACATATCCTACCAGAATTACTTCAAAAACTGGACAGCTTGTTTTTCTTATTTTCATTTTTTAATATTGCAGAATGAAGAGTGTCATTAAGCAGTCTACAAACACTGAGTCAGGACAATGTTTACTCCAAGGGTAAATGAAATTGAGTGCCTCTGACTTTACTAAAGTTACAGTCACTTGCACAATTGATCAGGTTACTCACCTACGCCTCTATCTCTTCAGTTGCAGCTAAAACCAGTATCCATTTAATGATCTTCCACTTTGTATTTACAGTATTCCTAATTTTCTTGCCTCTTCAGAGCTGTGAGCGTGTGATGCTGGCTTTTACACACCTGTACAGCAGGTGGGCTGGGCATTGAGCTAACTGGTGCAGAGAACTCCAGAATTACCACTTAAAAATAATTAAAACAGAATTATCTAGGTATACAGGCATTTTAAATACAGTATGTACATTAAACCCATTCTAGCTACTACAGCGCAGAGCCTGCATGCATGCTGCAAACAACCCTGGTTATGTTCTACTTCTGCTTTACAGAACTCAGTTCAAATCCTACTGAATTAACAGCTGTAATTGAGTCCAGTAAAAAAATAAAGATATTTCCCTGGCACGAGGTGGGTAACAGAAAAGGTAAAGGAATAAAAAGCTTCAGGTGTAAAAGCTGAAAAGAGCTTTCAGAAATGGGCCATTGTCTTCAGAACACTGGGACTACCCATCCATTTCATTCCCAGAGGTTCTTTGTGTAGGGCAAACCAAAACTCCTTATTCCATAGCATCCTGGTCTGTCTGGTGGGCACCTGCTGGTGCCTGTGGGGCAGGGAACATGTCCCACACTTGTTCATCCTGGAGGAGAGGAGACTGAGGTCAGACTTGATGGGGATGTGCAGCTTCCTCATGAGGGGCAGCTCTCTGAGACCAGTGACAGGATCCCAGGGAATGGCTGGAGCTGTGTCAGGGGAGGGTTAGGTTGGATATTGGGAAAAGGTTCTTTCCCCAGAGGGTGGTTGGGCACTGAACAGGCTCCCCAGGGCAGTGGTCACGGCCCCAAGGCTGCCAGAGCTCAAGGAGCGTTTGGACAACGCTCTCAGGGACATGGTGGGAGTGTTGGGGTGTCCTGTGCAGGGCCAGCAGTTGGACTGGATGATTCCTGTGGGTTCCTTCCAGCTCAGGTTATTCTGTGATATTCTATGATATAATTCACTGATTACAATGAGAGGTTCTGCAGAAAAGCTCGACATTGTATTTGAATTTATTGGGA
Organism: Chiroxiphia lanceolata; assembly: GCF_009829145.1. Classification (NCBI taxonomy): domain Eukaryota; kingdom Metazoa; phylum Chordata; class Aves; order Passeriformes; family Pipridae; genus Chiroxiphia; species Chiroxiphia lanceolata. The sequence continues at coordinate 8,305,035 of NC_045651.1, forward strand.
TGATGTAAATTCCAAATGTGCTGCTGCTGTAGACAGTTAACATGAACAAGTTGTCAAAGAAGTAAAACTTGTGTGGAAGCTCATTCCTGAAGGAAAAGGTCGTCTAAAGTGAGCAGTTAATTCCCTGTGTCTCCCAAGTCATCTACCTCTGATATGCAAAACAGTTGAATCTTCAAATGCTGCTGGGAACAGAGGGAGCTTTAAGGAACCAAATCAAAGGCCTCGAATATCTTTACTTTGAGAATTTACTTGCCACAAAGTCATAAATATAATGCTTTTACATTCCTTTTGTCTGTCAGAATCTCCCTGCCCTTGAATGCTTTCCAGCATCCTTTAAAGTTTATTAACCTCTCAGATGTGCTGCATAAAGCCAATGGGAAACACTGGGAGACAGCGTGGAGATAAGGGAAGTAATTCCATCAGTGAATGAACTGGGCTGTGTGTCTTTGAAGTGCTTTTAGAGCTGGAATGCAACTGAACTGGGAGTACACATTCAAAGTATAAGTAGGAACACTCCAGTGAACAGAAAGTTACATTTAATGATTCTTTCAGAATGAAACTTGCTCAGGAAAGCTTGTAAGGGCTTAAACCAGCTATATCTGGCCATTATTCAGCAACCCTCTGTAGTAAATGACTAATGATTATTAATTCCTCTGGTACTCAGAGCAATCATTCATAATGAATTCAGAATGAACTCTTTTGGTATTAATGTAATGTGTAATTCCAGGGGAGTCCTGTTACACTGCTGCCTTATTAAGTACCCATTCAGTCTAGTCCGAGGTGTTACTATTCTTAAGCCATAAGCAGAGAGAAGTAATTACCAACAACATGTGGCTGAATTATTGAACAGCTTGTACAGAGTTCAAATATTTAACAGAAATCCACCTGCCAGCTCTACAGGTGACACAGCCCAGACCCTGTCCTTGTCCCAGGTGGGACATGGATCTGCCTAACAAAAACAGGAGAAAAAGGATCCTACTAGAGATAGAAATATTTACAGGGGAGGAAGATACAGATCTGCCGAAAATACTGGATTTTTGAGGGACTCCCTAAAAGAAAATTCAATTATTTCCTGCTGAAACAGTCTCTCGGGAAAACCTTCTGTCTGTTTGGATCTCCAGAAAGGGATTTACCAGAAAGGAACCCAACCAAGTGATTCATTGAAGCTGTACAAGCTGGCAGAGCTCCTGTGGGAAGTGTTCAGTTCTGACCGGTGTTCCTGGTCTCAGAGTGGTACCTTGGTGGGAATGTTGAGGTCTGGGCTGGGCAACTGAAAACAGAGAACTAAACCTAAGGAAAAACATACCTGATACCAGCAACTTCTCGTGGATTTAAGTCTTCTTGTCTTTCTTTATGATTCTTCCCTTTAATTAGTTATCCCATACCAAATGTTATCAGTTGTATCCAATGACATGGAATGGGGACAGACAGCAGAAATTGGAGGCTCTATTGATTTTTAAGTTTAACAACAACTACAACAGAAGACTTGAATTTTTTTATACCAGTTTCTGCTCAGGTAACCTGAAAATGCACAGTAAAACTGATTTTGGCTACTCTCAATTTGGTTCCCAGAAAACTGGCCTGATTTCTTTGAAATGTCATCTTTGGTTTAAGAACCACTATGGAATATTTTGAAGCTCAATAGTTTTAGTCTAATACAGACAACATTTAAAAGGTTGTTAAAATGGAAGACATAATTCAACCTTATCTGCAGAGTCTCCTGACTAAGAAACTGAGATAAAGATACACCCTCTATAGATATCTTATTTGAAAAGTACCTATAGTTCTAATAAAGTTAATAACTGACAACCCTAAAGATACAAATCATTACAACTACTCTTCTGAACTTTTCTGTCCAAACCCCAATAACAATCTCCCCTTTATCTACACAGTTCATGCCATGTGTTGTAAAGATTTTATTACTTGATAACATCTATATGATTGTACTTGCTGACACACCAGGACAACACAGCTCCAAATGGGAGCTTATCTTCAAGGTAATCTCATTTGGAGTCTTCCCTCACATGGCTGTGGCCTCCTAACCATCCTCAGCCACCACCAAAAGGGGAGAAAATCTATGTTCCAATACAGAATGAATGTGCACCACACAGGAGTGCTGGATATCAGGAAGAATTTCTTCATGGAAAGGGTTGTCAGGCATTGGAAGGGGCTGCCCCGGGAGGTGGTGGAATCTCTATCCCTGGACTGGATGTGGCACTCAGTGCTCTGCTCTGGGTGACAAGTTGGTGATGGGTCACAGGTTGGACTTGATGATTTTGGAGGCCTTTTCCAACCTCAGTGATTCTGTGACTGTGTGTTTTAAGTGCTTTACAGAAGAGAGGGGTTTTCAAAATCTACAAAGATATAACATATGGATAATTTAGAACAGAAAGTAATAAATTATTGGCCTTTATCAATTTTAGTCACTTTACTGACTTACTGAGCATAGGCTACTTTGTGTAGCTTATGGGTAATAAGGAAGGAATGGTGGGCTTTTAACAACAAACATTATCTACTTAATAAAATACTACTATTTATTCTTGCAAGACAGTGCATTTTGTTACATTAATTGAGGATCTAACAGGAATTGAAGGGGTTCAGGATTTTGCAGAACACTTGTATTTATTCAGCACAAACCCTTTCTTCATGTTGGTCAGGAGTTGTTCAAAAAAATGACATTTTCGAGCCCAGTGACAATTTTTCCACTTGTCTCTGTTTCTACCTTACACTGTTTAAAGAAAAGCTCGTTTGTTTTAAGCACTGTTTCAAGGCAGAACAAAGACAGGAAGAGCTTCTGTCTTTGCTTGTCTTTCTTTTAAGGAGTCAATGTGCTGAAGAGTGACAGCAATCCAGAGACACATGTAAGGGTCCCCAGTACCCTCAGTGCTATGTCTAGGACATGCTCCCATATCCATGGCCAACCAAGTTCCATCAAATGCATAACTAAAGATCTTGAAGTTAATAAAGGAAATATTTCTACCTTGCAGAGTAAATACTGAATTCCACTTTCTCTGTTCAACACCCGAGCTAATACAGAGGTTAAATATAAAACCATTTCGGTTTTTTGAATTTCAATAATATTTTTGCACACCAGTCAGTCTCTGATTTTTATTTTAATCACAGTTAATACTAGAGAAAACCCCAAAACTAGTTTTTTCATTTCTTTAACACATTTTTAAAGCATCTGAAATATCTGTTTTCGCATCCGCTTTATAACCATACCTTAATAAGAGTCATGTTCCCTTCACCCTTTCCCTCTAGTTTGGGATACTCAAGAGCATTTTCTTTAACATATTGCAGAGTTTACTCCATGATACCTATGATGAGAAATTCAGGCAAGCAAGGGGTTACCCTTCAGCTTCAATAACACAAATCCCCATTTAAAAACACAGATATGCATTTTATATGTCTCCAAAGAAAACTTTCTAGGTCATTTAATACATGGAAATACATCTTTTGATTTTGAACCAGACCCTTTCTACTGCAAATGTCAACACAAGGTTTTCTTATTCCCAAAGTGGAAGGCATAAAAAAAAAATAATTTAAAGATATTGCTATTTCACAACTTCTTTATTTTCATGCGTGTTTACTTATGTAATGTCACCATCTCTGTGTCTGGACTATCAATGGTTATTGAAGTGAATACACAAAGCTGCAGAGCTAAAGAAAGGCCAAATCTCCCACTTGGCTGCCAGAGGAACATCTTCCACTGTGAGGGTTAGTCAGAGTTCAGAATGGATGGAATAAACACACACATTATCATGCTGCTCCCCAGCCTCACTCAGTACAGCACCAGTCCTGTACTTTAAATACATAATAAGTAGTTTGTCCCAGCTCATGAGAGATGGGATGAACAGTCAGAAATCCTGACTAAAGGCTGCCTGTTAAAATATCAATAGACACCTCCCCACCTTTCAGACATAATGGTTTCTCCAGAACAGGGCCCTGTATCTTTATCAGTTTTCCTGAAGTGAAACCAGGACCTCCCCAGAATCACAGAATCATTCAGTTTGGAAAAGACCTCCAAGGTCATCGAGTCCAACCTGTGACTGATTCCCACCTTGTCAACCAGACCAGAGCCCTGAGTGCCACATCCAGTCATTCCCTGAACACCTCCAGGGATGGGGACACCATCAGCTCCCTGGGAAGCCCCTTCCAACACCTGACAACCCCTTCCATGAAGAAATTGTTCCTAATGTCCAGCCTGAACTTCCCTTGGCACAGCTTGAGGCCATTTCCTCTTGTCCTGTCCCTTGTTCCCTGGGAGCAGAGCCTGACCCCCACCTGGCTCCACCCTCCTGTCAGGGAGCTGGAGAGAGTGAGAAGGTTCTCCCTGAGCCTCCTTTTCTCCAGGCTCAGTCCCCCCAGCTCCCTCAGCTGCTCCTGGTGCTCCAGACCCTTCCCCAGCTCTGTTCCCTTCTCTGGAAATGCTCCAGCCCCTCAATGTCCTTGAATTGAGGGGCCCAGAATTGGAACAGCACTAGAGGGGCCTCAGCAGTGCCCAGCACAGAGGGACAATCCCTGCCCTGGTCCTGATGCCACACTTTGGCTGGTACAAAAATATTGCTCCATCTATTGCTCTTGTAAAACCTGATGTTTTATTTGTGCACATCAACCCCACACAGTGAAATCCTGCTATTCCAGGGCATTCCTTCAGCTGCAGTTCCTGAAGCTCTGTCAAAGGGAATATCACATTTAGATACTACTGTGGGACAGACACCTGCATGGTGATGGGGAGAAGTTATTTCTACAACAGGAAACCACCCAAAGAAGGATTTTGTCTTAAAAGAATCTCAAAGGCAGACAAGAGAAACCAGTGTTTGGGTGAATTTTTCTTATGTTAGTGCAGTGTTTACAAAGTGCCCCATTGAAAATACTGATGCAATTCAACCATGCAGGAACAGAGAGGGCTTGAAAATGTGAGAAGCAGAGAAGGATCCACTTCTTTTCTTGAAATACAAGAAAAGCCAGTTTTCTTTGCACAAAAGAACTTTTTGAGCTTCAACTACGCTTTGATGTGTGTGATTCACAGTAACATCTCACTGCATATTTTACAAGTATTTGAAATTGTTTATATTGCCTTAGATACATGCAAAAGGAAAAATAAATATACTTTTGTGGCAGGGAAACACATACATTTCACGTGCCATTTCTTCCCCATCACCAAAACAAGTAGATCTTCGCAACTGCATGTTCTGGTCACTAACTGCTTTTATTACATCTAGTGTCTGTCTTCAGCGGTTTTATTTATTCTTGAATTGCTCAGCAATAAATTGGCTGTTATTAATCAAACAACATTGATGTAAAAGTGGGAAAATGAGACTATGTTGATAACAGCTGTGATTTTCTCAAACCCTGGAATAAGCCATATTTTCTTCAAGATTCCTTCCAGAATCAGAAGAAAAATCTGGAAAACACTTCAAAATCTGAAATTCCACTTGAAGTTTCTTTACTCTGTAGTACCAAACAACAGCTGTTTCCATCCTAAATAGCAGGAAAGCATCATGGGGAAAAAAAAAACTAAACAGTGACAAATTTGTTTATTTTTTAAAACTTGATTTTTAATCTAAGCCATTTTTGAATGGCTCAGATTGGTAACATACACAAATCCCTTATTCTCAAGGGGCTTAAAATGCTTAGTTCAGTGACTGGAGAATCAACTTCATGATATTCTGGTTCCTCAGGCAGAAAAGGCTCTGACAAAATTTGCAGTTTAAAAAGCAGTTGCATCCATCATTAATGCAGGATTTCAGTGGCCAGGATTATTACTGTGACTCCCCTGGTGATTTCAGAAGCAGCCAGGATTCCTGTGTTTCCTCATCCAGGCTCTGTCTGCCATCCAGGTGATCTCACCTGTGCCTGGCCCACAGCACCATCCAGCGACAGAGCTTTGTGCTGCCTCTGAGCTGGGGCCAAAATCTGTGGTTTATAAATCCACAGCTGCAGCTCGTGTCCTGAAAGACAGAAGGTGTAAAGAAACCAAAATAGTTCAGCTCTTCCTGCATCAGACTGGAATTTTTGTTGTACTTACAAAATTCAAGATCACAGAATCACAGAATGACAGAATCAGAGGCTGGTTTAGGTTGGGAGGGACCTTAAAGATGATTTATTTCCAACACCCTGCCGTGGGCAGGGACACCTTCCACTAGTCCATCACACATGCACAGACTGTGATGCAAAGTCTGGGTGCATAATGTGGATTTTAAAGCCAAGGGGGATCTAATGGTTTCTCTGATCACCATTCTTTGATCTTAAAACCATCAACCTGCATTTCTACAGAGCTTTCTACCGATTTGTACTCTCGGGCCCAGTTTATACCTTGGTTTTTGTAGGGCTTTTTATCTAGGTGGCACTGTTGCCACCCAGAACTACTATTTGCAACCCAAGTGTCACCAAGAGCTTTCTGTTCAGAAGCACTGAGACCTTCTGTGCCCCAAAGCTCCACAGCCTCCCCCTTCCTCTCCCAGAAGTAAAGCCTGTGAGGTGGTTGTTCCACGCTGCTGTTCCTGTGCTTGCACAAGGCTGACCAGAGGGATGAACCGAAGGTCTGCTCTCCCTCCCCTCCCCGGGCTCCTCAAAGCTGGAGAGTGGATTGCTCAGGGCAGACTGTGGAGCGTGGATGTCCCTGCAGGAAGGAGGAATCCCTGCAGGGAAGCAGGGAATCCCTACGGTGGCAACTGGCCACGGAGCGATGCTCACAAGGGTGGAGGCAGCAGGAGAGATGTTTGTCCAGACCCTGTGATTAAAGGACTGGAGGAAAGCAGAAAGGTACTGGATGGGGAACTGCAACGAGAGGTTTCACATCCCTTCTTTATTCCTGAGGAAGGATGATCAAACTGGGATTGATTTGTACGGGGTCATCACAGCACAAAAGGCCAGGAAGAGAAATGGCCTGAAGCAGCACTGTGGCCTCTCGGGCTGTGCAGTTACAGCCCAGCTGAGCACACAACACTGCAGCTCTGCCTCTCCCATGCTGGGGATGGGAATCACAGTGAACCAAAACACAGGGAACACTGAAGTCCTCTGGTACTAATTCATGGTCTTGTTAGAGAAAGAATCCTTCTCCTATAACAATGGTATTTTTTTGAGAGGTTTGGTTTTGTCTGGTCAGTGCCTTCACGTTTAAGTCTTTGTGACCTACATACAGACATGATCCAAATAAAAAATTAAAGAGAAAGAGAGCTCTATGTGACATTGCTTGGCTGAGCCAGCCCTGGAGCTGCTGTGGCCTCTGTATTATTTTCTCATACAGGGTCATTAAAGAGTTTATACAAATTTTGTTTGGTTGTTTTGTTTTCTTCATTACCATATAAATATTTAAATATCTATCTTCAAGAAAAACAGAGTTTACCCACTGAAGGTGGCAGTGATGGACTCAGCCTTGCTAGTGCTGTTATCTTGATATTATAAAGAAAAAAAAGTCTGGAGTTATATCTCTTAATAAAATGCAGAACTGAGCACAAAGTGAAGGTCCTGGGAGTTAACATGTTCCCACTGAACCCCAGTGACTGAGACACAGCTTCCTGTGCCAATATACAACAGGTGAGTTTAAATAATTTTCACCAAGACACTTCAATGAGGTTTGGACGGCACAAGAAATTACTCTGGGGATATGAAATCCAACCCCTGCTATAAGTTACATTTAAATCAATATTGGTTGGACCATGACTGCCTGGCGACTACTTGTTAAGCCTGGGTAAGATAAATTTGGTATCAGTTTGACTCCCATGGCTGGAAACTTGCTGTAAACTGACTTCATAGCAAATGTTCCATTTAGAATAATCCAGGCTCTGGATTGATGTCTGGCTGCAAGCAGAGTTGTACCATTTGGACAAACAATAAAAATAACTAAGGACGGAAGTGTCCTGAAGGATCCTCTGCTTTGTGGCTTGTCCCTGCAGGTCAGGGCTCTGAAATACCTGCACAAAGAAGTGCAGCTCCCACAGTCTGGTTCCTCTTCCAGGAGCCCCACATTGCTCAGCAGTTTGAGAGAACAACAGGCATTTCAGCACAGAGAAGGAGAAGCAGCTGGTGAGGGGATGAAGGAAGAGAGAGAAGCAATTATACTCTTATGGGTATCAAACAAGCCCACATCACTCTTACTTGTGCTTGGGGGTGCAAGGCCAGCTTGTATCACCTTTGCTGCTGATTGTTTTTCTGACAGGAATTGCTCCCTGAGCAGTCATGTTCAGTGATTATTTGTCTCCTTCCTGCTTCCTCTGATTACAGCCAGACTGGGATATCCCTGAGCCGCATAAAAATGAATATTTTAAAAGCCAGTGCTGTCCTCCAAGGGGCTTGTGCACCATTAGGTCTCCAGATTTACAACACTAACAAAGAGCAGCGTAGTAATGAGGTAGATGCAAGAGGCTACAAATGAGGAGAAAAGAGCTAAAAGAAAAGGATTTTGTTTATGATACCTATCTGACTGTAAATTATCATTGAGGCCCTGCCTTTATATAGGGAATTTTCACCAAATTTTCCTCTTGACTCAGCACATGCACTGGGTTTTGCCTGTGATGATGAACAGCCAGGAAGCACCACCATCCAAAACTAAAGCATATTTGAAGACGACCTCTGATGTGTCACTGTGTTGTATCCAGTTCTCCTGTTTCCTGGGTCTCTGCATGAGAGGTTTTCCCACAGCTTAACAGCCGTTGGTGCTAAATAGCAGCTATTCCCTGTGGTCCATGACAGGAGCACAGATTTCCCCAGAACTATTGAGGAAGCACAGTTATTAATTGCAATATGTGCACCCAGGCTGATACAGCTGGTGACAGAAATGCTAATGAATGCAAGGAACTGTGTCCTCACTGTGCAAAACATGTCACAGACTCATCTCCTGCCTTCACAGTTCTAAGTCCTCTGCCTATTTCCATGTTGTTAATTTTCCTGGTTTCCCCTCAAGAGAAGGTACAAGTCCAAGCCATGGCTCAAATCTATTCCCTTCTGGGCATATTGCTTTGCATTAATCCCAAACCAGTCATGTAACTGAAATATTGGTCCATTTTCCCTCCCCATCCATTGCTGTCATTCCTCTCCTCCAGCCATTCACCAGCTCTGCTGATACAAGGGCCCCGAAATCCAGAATATCCAGCCTTGGTTCACTGTGGGGGACCCCCTCTCCCACCATGTAAAGCTTTGTGGGTGCTTTATGCCTATAAAGACTGTCTCTATGTGCTTAACCCTCTGAATTGACTCATGTTTTCCACCCTTTGGGAATGATTCAAGAACTTCCTTTGGCCTGACCAGATCTGACTCATTCTGGGCAATTTCAGGAATTAGAATCAAATTGAGATTGGTGTAGAAAAAACACAATTATAGTCAAATTGTAACTACAGCCTCTCTGCTGATGTGACAAGGAATTCCTGGCCTCCAGTCTGCAGGCAGAGGCAGGATTTATCTTCTCTATCACTGGTCCAAATCTGCACCAACCAGCCAATTTGATTTTATTCTGAGGGAAAAACATCATGAGTACCATGAATCCCTTTTATATTAAATTTGTGCCATAGAGGAAAACCCTCTTACAATTACAAAAAATCCACTCATACTTATATATGAAAACATGATGAAAAACCGGAGAAATAATATCACATTTCCACAATTACAATGTATTAGAGAACAGTGTTTTGAACTCTAAAATACACTTTGTTTTGAGTGGTTTACACAAGCATTTAAGCCTTTCAAATTTCATACAGGAGGCAGCTGCAAAGTCTGTTCTGTGCCTGCAAGCACAGATGAGGTATAGAGGATGCTTTGTGATGACTGATTATATTACATTTATCAAATTTTAAACCATGCTGACTTCTACATCTTTCATTCTTCGTCTCAGAGAGGATAAGACATTTTTTCTCCTTTCTCCTTCTGTTCCTTCCCCTGCGCTGGGGAGATGTTTGGCTGCTTCAGCTTTTATGCAGAATCCCAACTGCATTCTCATTAAGATATAACATGATTGAATTCTGTTGATTCTTTTGGGACCCAGACCCTTATATTGTACGATTCACCATACTCATTTGCTACAGAAATGTGTCACTTGACAGGCACATCATGAAATTCCAGATTTCAGAACATTTTTGTCATTCCAATGGATGCCAAAACAGAACAAACTGACCACCCCCAGATATGTACTAGACCAAAGTACAGAACTGGTGATGGAACATTCAGTAAACATCCAACTGACACTGTAATCAATGACAAGGGGGTGAAAGCAATTCCAGGTGCCAGTGGTGCTCTGACATGAATTATCCAGACTGCAGACCTCAAAACCACAAGGAAAGAATCCTGTATGATGGGCAGATTGCTTGGAAGCAGTTTTAAATAATTCTCAATCTTTTCCCCATAATAAATGCAATGACATGGTACAGTTCATTTGTTTTTCTAACAGTTTTCCATCTCTTTTTACTCCAGAAGTTAGGCTGAGCCTAATAGAGGAACCCTATAATCTAGCAACAAAGCAGTCATTACTGGGTCCTTCCTTTTCAGCATGAAGTATCTCTGTTGTGGTTTAATTTCTGTATTTTTAAACTAGTATGAACTATGCCTGGAAAATGCATTTTAAAGCATTTCTCGATTTTTTTAGAAGCCTAAAAATGCCTACTACAAGCCCGAAGAGAAACAACCACACACTTCTAACCAATTGTTCCAGTGAACAGAAATATATTTAAACTGGCAAAGTTATCTTTTCCCAGTAGAGTTTGTGCTGCTCAGCATGGTGGTTTCAGCTGTAGTGGGAAAAGAACTCCATCTGTTAAAAAATAAAGTGCTGTCCAGCTACATCAGCATATCCTTGGTACTGCAGGCTTGGCCCTTGTTCTGTGATAAGCCCCATATGGGGAATTAGATTAGTACAGCTATAGAGAAATGCAACGTAGGTACACCAACATATTTCCTCGAAAGGCTGGTGAAACAGTCGTTGGAGGCTGGCATTTTTCTTTTTATTATTTGCTGAGGGGTGAGTGGGGAGAGTTTCAGTTGGACAGCTCTAGAAAGAACAGAATTTGTGTTATGAAAGTTACTGATACTGCATCGTCCTTCATATGCAATTCAAGATCAGACATTACTGCTGTTACACCAGTGAAATAACAGTGTTTAAACATTCTGAACTATTTTCATGCATTTTACCTTTCAAGAATCTGCAGTACCTGCTGAGCACCACTATTCAAGTTCCCTTCCCTGAGGCAGACATATTACTTTACTTCACAACCTGTTCTCTAGTATTTAAATTAGTTGGTAGCAAAACAAATAAAGTGTGTGGTGACATTGGGCATTTGCCTAGAAAATACATTCTGTATTTTAATTACAGCATTAAAACTCCTGGCCTACAGATAACACAAGATGCTTTGTAGAAAATACTGTACAGCCTCAGTAGGTTCAACCGTATCATAGAATCATAGAATATCCTGAGTTGGAAGGGACCAACAGGAATCATCCAGTCCAACTGCTGGCCCTGCACAGACACCCCAACACTCCCACCATGTCCTTGAGAGCGTTGTCCAAATGCTCCTTGAGCTCTGTCAGCCTTGGGGCTGTGACCACTGCCCTGGGGAGCCTGTTCAGTGCCCAACCACTCTCTGGGGGAAGAACCTTTTCCCAATATCCAACTTAACCCTCCCCTGACACAGCTCCAGCCATTCCCTGGGCTCCTGTCACTGGTCACACAGAGCAGAGATCGGAGCTGCCCCTCCACTGCCCCTCGAGAGGAAACTGCAGATCCCTGTGAGGTCTGACCTCAGCCTCCTCCAACTCAACAAGCCAAGTGCCCTCAGCTGCTCCTCCTACAACTTCCCCTCCAGACCCTTCACCATCCCCACGTTCCTCCTTTGGACACTCTCTAAGAGCTTCAGATCTTTCTTATATTGTGGCACCCAAAACTGATATAGCTGTTGACATAGAAAAAGTCAGGACCCTGGTACGTGACAAATCTGTAAGCATTCCTGCTAACTTCAGTAATATAAAAACTGGGCTTTTGCAGCTTCAGAAGTCACTTGACAAATGGAAGAATTGCAAAAATCTGAACCACCCCATTCCAGCTTTCTGACAGAGGCACATTCACAAAGTCCTGAGTTCAGCCAGACTCCACGGGCTGTGCAGTTGTGACGTGGGTAAAAACATTCTGTGAGACAGCACTGCCTTCCTGCTTAGGGCTTTGAACTGTCCACCCCTGCAACACAGCAGTTCAAATTGCACTGAAATGCTCTAAACCCCTGCTCCATGTCTCAAAATCGCCTGTTAAAGCTCTTCATGGCTTTCTGGTAACAAAACAACGCTCTGAATATAAACAAGCATCCAGTGCTCCACATTGTGCTGTGGCAAAACTTACATGGACTTCAACTGGCAGGTGGGTCACAGACAATGATCGTGACAAACAAAAAATGCAGGAGCAAAAAGGCAAGATCCAGCCACTCTGATCCCAGGGAATGCAGTTAAAAGGCACAATGTTTTTCAAATTATCAAGATTAGTTTTAATTAAATTAGTCTTCCGCTTTTAGAGTTGCTAACAGACAGATATGCAGAAGTCACAGGCTGAGTGACACCGTGACAGAGCTGTTATTGTACCCTGGCACTTGTCACTTTATGGACTTGTCTGTGACAGGACCAAGGAAAAGGATTTCTTAGTGTTCTGACTGCATCACTCCAACTCTACACTCCCCAAAACTTTCAGACAAGCAACATTTACCAACTTTTTCCTCAGATCCCCACGTGTCCTCATCAAATGTCTCATGTCAACCATCTCTAATATGGTTTTGTGAATCAGCTGCTGATGACCAACCCTTGCAAAACAAACAGAGGAGTTTATTGATTACAATATCAGGGCCACAGCCTGTTTTGTTCTGGAGATGGTGGAATGTTTTTTACATGACTGTAAGTCTTGAGTTAAAGAGTCTCTGAATGAAGGCCACACAATTTCCCAACCATTGCCAATCAAGCACACGCTTGAAAGGTACGAGAGCAAGTTCTTAGTGTGATGCATTATTTCTCTTAATGTGCAAACCCATTCCAAACAGTGTTTCCCCAGAGCCAGAAGTTACAAGATTACATGGTAAGAGTAATTAAGAAGTGACCTAACTCTGTCAAATGAATTGTATTGCAAAGGACCATGCTGAGTATTGCTGATGAGCTCTGACGGGAATATAAGCTGAACCTGATGACTCCATAAATTGATCCTACCTGGAATTAGATTAGGTAAGGGTAAGAAAACATGCCTGACAGATACGCATAGAACACAAGGATACACTTTTCCTTGTTTTGAAATACACTTGGGACAACAGGCTCCACAACTGAAAGTCCACAACAAAGCACAACATGAGACACTGAGAAGAACAAAAATCTGTAAGAGGTGTGGTGGAAGGACCTTAAAGAGCTAAAAATTTGTACTGTCTTTTAAAGTAGGGACATAAGGACACAACCACTCTTCCCTCTCCCCCTCCTCTGCCCCACCAAAAAAAAAGGTTGATTGAGGGCAATCTCTGCACTTTATTTCCTTATATATTCCTCCTCGACACCTGTGATATTTTAAAATTAATAATAACTTTCCATTTTTATTACACATGAGGGTTCATTCATCATTTTTATCAAGAACGGAAAAATACACAAAGCAGACAGGGACAGACACAGTCCAAGATTTACTTTCAAAATCAGAAGAGCTGAAAATACTTGTCTGTGATGAGAGCAGCTCTTGAGTTGGTAAACTGAGCACGTCAGATGCGGCCTGAGGAAGTAAGAGGGTGGATAAAAGGGAACCCTGTGGAAAGACAGAAAGAAAAATGAAACAGATAGACAAAGCAGGAATGGGAACCAATCACCCAGCAAAATGTTACCAAAAAAATGTCAGGGAAAGAAAAAATTCTGGCATTGAAAATTGCTAACTGCAAGTTTTTATTCTAATTTTGTCAGAGAACGGAGCATCTGATAAAGAGATGAAATGTGCTTGTCAGGCACAGAGACATTAACATACACAAATGGGCCGTGACCTCTCCAACTGTTGTTAGTGCCTTTGTGTGTGTGTGTTTGCAGCCATCAGGATCCTCAGTGTAATTGGATTAAAAAGTCAGTGGAATTACATCAGAAATTATTATTACCCCAAATATCTTTATATTGATGTGATTATATGGTGTGGGAAGTTCCCAGCTCAGTGTGGCTTTCCTCCCACTGCTAACAGGAGAGTTGCAGAGCTCAGGGTAAGCTGGGATTTATTTTTGGGTTTGGTTAGGTTTGTTTTGTTTGTTTTTTAACTGAGAATTCAACTACATGGCAAGGGTAAGCTTTCAATACCTTTGTTTGGCCTTTTTAAGCACGGGGAAAGGCTTGAAAAACTTGAATGCATTGTCATTTATGCCCCACCCCTCCCTTTTGAACATTTCAAAACTATCACAAAAGAGGCAGAAGGAACCACGTTAGTGTGGAATCCCAGGCTCCAAAGTGTCTCTATTTTATGACTTTCAAAACACTGGAGAGAGTGAACTCAAAGGAAGATCCAGTTACAAAACATACCAGCTATGAATGACGTGTGGAAATTCCTGCAAGGATGTGAGACAAGAGTTACTTGGTCTTATTCAGGTAAAGCAGGAAGGCAAGTTGGCTTCAGGAGGCACAGCCTTTGGAAATCTACCCAGAAAATCCCAATATTTTTTCTATTTTGGTGACCACACTGCAGTGCCTAGCTCTGATTTGCAGCCAATCCATATATAATTGTTGCATGTAAGACAATGTCTAGATGGGAAACACATTTGTCTCCACCAGACACTTTACTGAAATACATCCAACTGCTTAAGTAAAACAATTAGCAAGAAAGATGAATGTATCAGTAACTCTTCGTTGAAGGAGATAAATTAATTTGTAATTTATGGAACAACTAGATGCATCTGAAATACTAATGATCTGGTTACTGTGTCATTGTCAAGGATGACATTTAGCACTCACACAACACTTCATCCTCAAGTTGTTTTTAAACATTCACTATAATTAAACCACATTAGACTTCTGTGAGTGAAAAGTTATTGTTCATTTTTCACAGCCAGCAAAACTGAGGCTACAAATAAGTGACAAAGAGAAGGACACAGTGTCACAGGCACACTGGCAGCTGCTTCAGCTCGGGAAGTACAATGGATCCAAATGATTACCAGTCAATTCTGTTTCCTCTATTGTCCCATCTCCTTGGGCTCTGTCAGCACAAAACCTAAATGAGAACAGACTACGTAGGATTCCCACTTCAGTAAGTAACTAAGGTCAGTATTTTACAGTTCCCGTTTTTCCTATTTGACATAAGATTTATCTGCAGGGACCACAGGTAAGGAAAAGCCACAGCTCCACAGTTGTACGTTCTCTTGATGTGAACAGAGCTTGTCTGCAGATGTAGAATAACCCCAGAAACACTACAAAGAACAAAAAGTTCCTTTGACATATTATTTATGGCTAGAGAGACTTCTGTAATTTGCTCAGAGGAGTTCTGTGAGAAATTGTAAATTAATCACCATGCTGCCTTACCTACAACTGAGTTAGGTCCCCAATTTATTCCAGTTTCAGTGATAATGCCAAACCAAGTAATTCTTGAACAAAATAGCCAGGAATTGAGATGAGTACTTTCACAGCAGGCAGGCAGGGATCAGGACAGGAACAACAAAGCAGTTATAATATGGGCTGGGAATAAATGCAACAGACTTCAATGGGATACAAATAGTCCCTGTGGTACTGCAGGAAAAGCTGCAGAGTTATTTGTATTGGGATGGCAGGTAAAAGTTACAACCAGGGTTGGACCCAATTGCTTTGAGGTGGTGGTGGTGGGTGTTTTACCCAATTGTTTTGTGCTCTATACAAACACACAGAGACCTCCATGCAACTTGAAATCTGCCTTTTGAAAGAACTTTAATCAGAAGAAAAATAAAAAAAATAAAATACATGACAACAACAAAAAAGACCCCTCAAACCACAAAAACTCCATCTTGGACAATGCACTGCCCAAAAAAGCATTTCCACCATGTAATTCCTACATAAGTACATAGAAAATACTGCAGAAAACACTTAGGAAAAAGTTTACAGATAAAACAAAGGCTGGTGCAGAAGTTTCTTCTCCTTCAGTCATTGGTGATATTAACCAGCATGCACCTAGAAATAATGGGATGAGGAAACAGGTCAGAAAAAAACCAAACAAAGTTGGGAAATACTGAGAAACCCCAAAAGGCTCTTTTACTCCAAATTCCAGTCCTGCCTGAGGCATATTTTTTATCCTTTCAACTTTTGAAACACTACAGAAGTAAGTTACTTCTTATAAAGATGCTGCAGTAACCAGGATATTTCTTGGCTTGAATCAATCAAGAAATAACTTCCCAAATTAAGTTTTTTAAATGAAAGATATTTCATTATTTCAGTAAAAGACAGTTACATTGTATGTGTGCAAAACTAGATATAAGGTGATACTGTTTCAAAATATGAAACAGTAGCAGTATTAGGAATTTTGCATCTTCAAAGTTGTTTTATTTAACGGAAAAATCCATGGAGATACAACTGGATACCACCAGTACCTGAGGCTGCTCAGACTGCAGAAGAAAGCAGAAACCAGTCAGACTATAAGGTAAGACAGGAAGTAGCTTCAGATTCACATTTAAAATTATAGAGTCTGAGACATGTCAGCAATGAGCCAATGCCAGCACTTCACCCCAAAGGCTCACACAGAGCACCCCAGCTATGGAAATGCATTTAAATCAACTCTCTCTATGGACATCAGGTAAAGCCCCAGTCTTTGACTTCATCTCTTGTTCACAAGAAATTTAGCACATAATTAACTTTTCAAATTGCAGGGTAGACTTCTGGGTCATGTGAGATTTCACAAATCCTTTAACAGTCATTCATAAGCCCAACAGAATGAGCTTTATGTCTACAGAAATCAGTTATCAAACATTACAGGAATGACTGATTTTTTTTCACCCCATATCAATTTTCTGTAATAAGTCACTAACAAAGTTTCAAACCTGCTTAATTATACTTAACAATTCTTTTAAGAGCATGTTATAGAAGCAGCAAGTTTGCTGCATACAATCAAGACCCAGTCCTTACTTTCAATTTATTTGCCTGTATTCCTCTGCATTGCTTACACACATTGGCTTTCCTTGTTTTTAAGTAGGAAAGCCTTGAAAATTTCACAACAGCAGATCGCGCCTTGCAAACGCTGAATAATGGATTTATTAACACTGCATAAAACTATGAACACTAAACTCGGTGGAGCTTTTTGTGAGAGCCTCAGGCCTTCCCCAGGGTCACAGGAAATTGCTGTCACTGTCACAGCCACAGGAAGCCATTGTCACTGTAATTCAGTCTGAGCAGGGGAGCAAAGCACGATGCTTCCTGTGGCACAGTGTTTCTGTGTTTGCAAAGAGCCAGCAAAGGCTGCAGCTACTGCACTTACATAAACCACACCCTCTTGAATGTGTGCAGTCCCAAAGTCTCAGCAAGGCTCTTGTTTGAAAACCTCCTCTCTAAAATTCTTACACCTCAACCTAGATATTAGGAGAGGTATCTCCTGTCCTACCTGCTATAAAATCTCCCTATACATCCACACACACCTTTAGAGCTGTTGTGTGCTCACACTGAGATCAGCTGCAGAAAGAGCAGGCATAAGGAATTTATACATATCCAGCTACCTTGGATACCAGTAACACCACAAATTCCAGGGTGCAGCTCCTTCTGGAGACTAACACAGCTTTACTGCTGTGGCAACTAAATCAGCTCCAAGGAAGCTGAGAGAAGCTGCATTTTGGCTTCCCTGTAACCCTGATTATTCTTCATTTATGAATATTGTTCCTTAAAACCCTGCATTTTGTGTTGGCTCTTTCCTGGCAGTGCATGTCCAGGGAATGTGATGCTCAGAGAATGATGGGCATCTGAATCTATGCAGTATCTTAAAACTATACCCACCCCACCCATTGCACTTACTAACAGACATGCTGTGACTGTTCACAGACCTCCAGATCTGAGTTTCAAGACAGAGCAAATCAATATCACTAATACTGAGCACACAGGTCTTTAAACGGTCAAGTTTAAAGATTTCTATGTCCCAGATCCTCATCACATCCCATCTTGCCCACACAAACCATTCTTTCCCTGTGCAGAGAGATCCACTCAGACCTGCTGCTTACAGGCCTCATGCCTGTAACCACATCACATCCCTTCGCTCTCTCCACCCAAGATTACACCTTCCTCAGCTTCCCATCCTGCCAATTTGCTGTAACACATCTTTGTAGAGCTTTACATTTTTCCTGCATTCATTTTGTTTTATTCCCTCCAATTGTCTCAGTTCCTCTCTCTAATTTATAATTTCTTCTTTCCACTTCTGTCCTTCCTGCCGCTTGCTGAACACAGATTTGTTTTAATTTACAGGGAGTGTGTTAGTGCAATCTGTTTCATTAACTTAATTCGTTGTATTTTGGCAGTTTCTAAAGGTTCCAGGATAGAAACAAGACTCCAGCTATGCCAATCACTATGCAGACCAGCCACTGTAAGACAAATCCCATCCTAAGGAGATTACAGGTTAGATTTAAAATAAATAGAAATCAAATGGTGGTCAAAGGAATTTGGGATGGAAAAAAAATTATATAGTGAGGGCTTTTTTGTTAAATTTACAAGTTTCATCCTGCATCCACATGACTACTGTTAGCATGCTTGGATTTAAGGGTTGCCTATGTTATCATATTTCTGTGGGCCATTAGACTGGTACATAAATGTCCTTATTTACCTCTTTTGGAAAGCACGTATAGTACCTTCCAACATTCAAATGAGCTGTTCGTGTTGTATTTTAAGACCCCACAGTAGGGTCGAGCACATAATCTCCTCTGTTACTGCAATGGAGCAGCTGTGAACAAGCCATACACCCACAATTGTTTCCTATGTGGAGCATGGGGGTTGCTGGTGACTCCGGTGGGTGTAAAAAGACATCAGTTTGCATTTTAATGGCCCGTGTCTGCCACAAGCAACACCTGCTGAAAAGGTGGAATCCAGTAGGACTTGCAAGAGCAAATCTTCCATTTTATGCCCATCCTTTACATAAATCTGAGCTTAACATAACAAAGAGCCTGCTGGGCTGAGCTGTTGGATCTGAAAGTCCAATCAGCTCAAGGGCTGAGTAGTTTCTTTGTCTTAGTTGGTAATTTCTTGTAGGCTCAGGATTTATTGCCCCTGTTCTCTGGCGAGCTCAGCAGCCCCAGCTGTCTGCAGTTAAACGCCAAAGGTACAGAATATCCGCAAGAGATAAAACCTTTGTGGTTTGTAGCGAGGACCGTGACCCTTCCGGCCTCCCCTGCCTCAAAGGTGTCTGGCAACTTCGTTTCTGCGAACTTCTGAGTGCGACTGTTTGCAATCTTTTGAAACAGAATCAGAGAGCAGCTGTGGCTGCTCCACCCCTGGAAGTGTCCAAGGCCAGGTTGGATGGGGCTTGGAGCAACCTGGGATAGTGGAAGGTGTCTCTGCCCATGGCAGGGGGTTGGAACGAGATGGGCTTTAAGGTCCTTTCCCATCCAACCATTCCAAGACTTTAAGGGAAAACACTAACTCCTTTCCTCCCCTTTTCAAGACTGCGTTTTCCACTTTACCCGATGTTCCTAAGTCATGCAGCACCTTAAAGTGCTGATTTATCCCTCGAAAGGCAGCAGACTGGATCCCCCTGAGAGGCGAGCTAACCCCTTTAAGCGGCGAACTGGACACCCCGAGGGGCGAGTTCACCCCCCTGAGGAGCGAAGAGACGCCCGCAAAGGGCGCTCCGATGCCCCTGAGGGGCGCGCTCCACCCCTCATGGCCGCCCTCCCTCCCGCCCTCGCCATCTTCCCCCGCGCGCTCCCCAGTTCCCGCCCCGCGACAGACACCTGGTGCCGCCAATCACCGCCCTCCCTCGGGAGCGGCGCCTCCCTCCGCCAATGAGATGTCGCAGCAGCCCCACAAGCCCCGCCCCCTCATTCACCGGCGGCCTATAAAGTACTAAGCCACGCCCCCTCTTCCCCTTTCCGACTCCGCGCTGAATGAAGCCCCCGCTGGCCAACGGGAAGTTCCCGCGGGGTTTGACGGACCGCTGCGTCGTCCAGTAGAAGAGCAGCGTTGCGGCGCGCCCGCCAATCGGACGCCGCCTGCGGGCGCGGGGGGCGGGCCCTCCCTCCCCACGGGCCGTGGCCGTCGCTCCCGCGGCTGGAGGGAGGCGGCGGAGAAAATGGCGGCCATGGCTGCGGAGGCGGCGGCGACTGCGGCGGTGCCGGGGGACGGCGGTGCCGGCGAGGCCGAGCCCGAGATGGAGCCGATCCCGGGCAGCGAGGCCGGCGCGGACCCTCCTCCCGCCGTCAGCGAGGCCGTGGAGTCGGCGGTGCCGGATGGCGAGGAGGCCGACGGCGGCAAGGCCGAGGAGCCGCCGCCGGTGCAGCGCGCCCGGAGCCCCGGCGGGACGCGGCAGCCGGACGCGGGGAGGACGGAGGAGCCGCCGCCGTCACCCCGCAGCCCCGCAGTGGAATCGCCGCGGTCCGAGCCCCGCGCGGCGCCCAGCCCGGGGTGCTCGGAGCCGCCGCAGCCCTGCCCGCCGCCCGAGCCCGCCCGGGAGCCGCCGCAGCCCTGCCCGCCGGCTGCCGGGGGCTCCGCGGGGCCCGGGGAGGAGCCGTCCCGGCCGGAGGAGGAGGAGCCGGATGCTGCCGCCGCCGTGGAGCCCGATCCGCCGGTGCCCGCGACCCCGGGCGCGGGGGAGGCGGAGGCGCCGGCGCTGCTGCCCGGCTCCGAGGTGCGGGTCACCCTGGACCACATCATCGAGGACGCCCTGGTGGTCTCGTTCCGGCTGGGAGAGAAGCTTTTTTCCGGGGTCCTCATGGACCTCTCGAAAAGGTGAGAGCTCGAGGGGAGCCGGCTGAGCCCCCCACCCAGTGCCGGGGCCGGGAGCCCGCCCGGAGCCCCCCGGGGCGGGATGGGGGGCGGCCCCCGGGACCCTCGGGGCAGGGGCGGAGGGGCACGGCGGCTGCAGTTCCCCCTGCACTCCACTCCCTTCTCCTCCCATCCCATTCCCTCCTTGGCCCCGGTCCGCCTGGGACCGAGCGCCTGCTATTCGCCGGGGAGCGGAGCATCAGCTCCCGGGCATCCTCCTCCTCCTCGACCCTTCCAGCCAAGGGTGGGAAGGGCCCGGGGAATGGCAATGGGAAGATGGGAGAGGCGCGAGCACATGGGCACAGCCTTTGGGCTTGGCTGGGTTTCCACGGCGCCTGCAGCATCATCCCTGTGTGCCTGGGAAAAGGACCCGAGCTACAGATGTACGAAACAGACTCAGAGATCTCTTTTCCCTGTTCGTTCTGGCTTACATTGCCTAGGTAACCTTATTTTTCAGTACTTACTTTTTTCAGAATAATGGTTTTCAAGCCAGGCTGTTGCAGTTATCATTGCAGTTATTAATTAGTACTAATTGCTCCTTGTATGCAAGGAATGAGTTGACGTTTATTGGTTCTTAAATATCCTTTTGGATGGAGGAGATTGTTATGTATCACCAAATAACTTATCAGACAGCCCTATCAGACTGAGCTTTAGGGTTTGCTTCTTTTCTTTGCCTTCCTATAGCAAGGGGTTCTTGGGAGACCAGAAATCATTGTGTCTTATAAACAATTTAACTACTGTTTACAGGTGAAAATACCTCTTCATCTTAGTGTTTGTTTTTTAGACTTATAAGGACTATACAAATACATGAGAGAAGAGTGAAATTTGACCAAGGTTATTATTTAAAATAATCGGTATGCAAAACAAGCAGTGCTTTTCTCCCCCAAATTTAAGCTGTATGTATGGGCATATGTATTTTTACGCTCCTTTTACATGTTTAATAACTTCCTATAATATCCAAATTATCAATACTTCCTAGAAGGAAAGTGTTTGAGACCAGCAGTTTTAGCCTGGGCCTTGCTATGTGGTTGGGTCTTGTCACACAAGGCCTTTTCTGAAACTCGGGTTTTGGATAATACCATGGAATTAAGTTTTAAATTTGTCAGTTGCTGAGGTATAAAATGCTAAGCTACCAATTTTTCTTTTGAAGCCAAGTACTAAAATGTGGTCTACCGACTGCACTCACTTGGAGCGTTAAATAGCATGTCAAGGCTGGGCAGAAGGTGATGAAAATTAAGTGGTAATCCTGGGTAACATTGATTCTTTTGTAGGTTTGAAGTTGTACCAGCAAAATGGCATTGTTGCCTTGGTCAGGAGGGTGAGGCACTTGGTTCTGTGTTTCCAGGGGTGAAGGAAAATACCGGCTTCTCCCTTACTCCTCAGAGAGATTGGACCTTCCTGAACACACGTTGACCACAAACATCCCCTTGTTTTTTTGAGGTTCTTGTGCACTGAGGGTCCTTTTGTCATGCAGTAGATCTGCAACCCTTTGCAGCAAAAGTCAGTTTGCAGGGTGGCTGCTGCTCTTGTGCCTTGGTGAAAGCATCTCCATTCTCCCTGGTGCCAAACACAGCCCCGGGACAAACCTTTGCAGTGGGAACTGTGTAAATGCCATGAGGAAAGGCCTGGGCTATTCCTCCCAGATTCTCTTTGCAGTGGAACCACTTATTCCTTCCTCTCCATTCATGTGATCTTCCCATGTAACAGAGGTGCTTGTTACATGGGAATTCAGGAGGTGAAACATAAACTCTGAAGGCCAAGCTCTGCAGAGGGACTGGACAAGAAGAACTGAGTTTTGAGACATAAGGTCTGTAATGTTTGGCTGGTGACAAGTGAATATTGGTAGATAACAGGAGTCTCTGTTCAGATGCCTCAGAGCAGGAAATGCAGTGGAAAACGAGCTCTGTTTCTACTGGATTGTTTCTATAGTCCAAGAACTTGCTGCCTGTAATAAGTTGAAACATTATGAAAAACAAAGGTGTTACATGAATGGCCAAATTTGAGTCTTACCACTTCAGTGGTGACTAAAGGATATTACTGTTTAGGTCAGCTTTTTATTGTATCTGTTTAGTTTTATTTTGTGTAGCAGCACCTGGACTTGTAGAACATGAACATATTCCAGGAACGTCCTTCTGTATCTATGGCAGGTCCTGGAAGTCTTGTAACAAGTTTTTCCCCTGGACCAAAAACTAAAAAGAAGGCCAGGGTTAAATGAAAACCATCTAAATTCCAGCATGCATTACCTGACAGCACTGGGAGTTCCAGCAGGGAAGATGGGTGGTTCCTGAAATCCATCTCATTCAAATGCTTGGGAATAATCTTACAAACATTCCTAATATCAAAGGGATCAATATTTTAAGATTGACAGCTCTTATTAAGTAAAAGTGAAAATTTGTGTTAGAATTTACTCATTCAGTAGCTTGAAAAAGTGGCTGATGTGTTCACTACACATGCTAATAATGTTTGTATACTCAGAAGAAAATAATTCCTACTCCTTTTTGGATCTTACCTTCTCCTTCCCCTCCAGAGCAGTGAAGGTGCTACTTCCATACAGTACTAAGAGCAAGTTTTAATGACTGTTTTATAAACCTGTTCACTGGACTCTTTTTAGTCTTTTCTGGTCATATTCTGAATTACTTGAACTTCACAGTGAAAGGAAAGCAAAATTATGCCCATATATTTCTGGTTTTAAACTTTTTTGGCTGTTTGTGGGTTTTGTTATTTTTTTTCTCCTTAATTCCTTTTCCATTGTTGAGATGATGCATTGACTTTGCATTTCATTCTTGTGGACTTTGATATGAAATCAGGGATATTTGTATCAAAGGCCTGATTTTCCTCCTACTCCCTATAAACATGACATCCATTTAGGAGTTTATAACACAAGCACCTTGGTGTTCAGTGGACTTTATTCCTACATTTATTTGAATTAAGGAGGTATTTTCTCTGCCTGTACTAATGGCAGTCTTGTGAATCTGCTGCACAGGAAGTTTTGAAAATCAGCAGAAAGGAAGAGAAGGTTGAGTGGAGACCTCACAGCCCCTTCCAGTATCTGAAGGAAGCTGGAGAGGGATTCTTCATCAGGAACTTCTAGTGACAGGACAAGGGGGAACGGCTTCAAACTGAAAGAGTGGGTTTAGGTGGGATTCTGGGAGGAAATTCTTGGCTATGAGGGTGGTGAGGCCCTGGCACAGATTGCCCAGAGAAGCTGTGGCTGCCCCATCCCTGGAAGTGTCCAAGGCCAGGTTGGACGGGGCTTGGAGCAACCTGGGATAGTGGAAGGTGTCCCTGCCCATGGCAGGGGACTGGAACGAGATGAACTTTAAGGTCCCTTCCCACCCAAATCGTTCCATGTTTTTATGGGATTTAAAAGTCCTTGTAACCTACCTGTATCTGGCATTTGCCTGACACTGTTTGCTTAGGGGACAGGAGATGTTCATCCCACCTGCTGGGTCGGAATTAGTGCAAATCCTGCTCTGCACCTGGAGGAAGTAGGTGGTACGAAAATACCTGATGAGTGTAGCATTTGTAAATCTTAAAATGTAGGATTTAGTTTTGGTTTTGTTTGTTTTTCTGGAGAGAAGATAATTGTTTCTGCATTTTTTTTTTTCCCTTCCTAAAGATTAGGGGAGGAGGGGGATTAAATTTATATTCTGTTGCTTTGGCAACAGTCAGGATTTGGACTTTTTATTGCTTTGTCATTTGACTAAAATATTCCTTCTAATTCTAAAGAGGTGATGGACAAGTTTCTTGTCTTTTTCTTTAAGCAAGTTCCCATCTGACTTCTGTGTGCTCATAATAGCTCTTGAGGGAGAAAGAAAGAACAAAAAGTTGTTTTGTGACCTAAAAGTCTTAGATATCGAAAAGATGTCCAGTGTATTCCTAGTAGACAGGTGTTTGAAATTATGTTTATTGGGGTTTGGTTGTGGAAGATAAGGAAAGATTTCCTGCAGCAAGGTGTGCATGAACTGTATGATGAAAATAAACTTTCATAGGCAGCTTCCAATTCTTAAAGTCCTAGAAGCAGTTTTCAGTTACAGCATTCTTTCTTGATGACTCTTGAATCCTGTTTGCAAAGTGTTCCTACAACTCACCACTTGCTCTCTTTTGTAGCTTCTCAGAAACCTAAAGGAGCTGGGTGAAATTCTAGCATTTAAGGAACATCCATAGCACCTCTTTGACATTTGTTTTCATTATCCCCAGGGCACCAGAAGCGTAGGTGTGATGTGAGTGTGATGTGAGTGTGTGTGGGGGGGGGGGGTTAACAGTGATTTACATTTATTTTGCTAGTGACTGACAGAGGTTTTATTGAATGACAAAGGTAGCCTCACTTAGAGGGTGGGATGAGAGTGAATGATTGGGGTTGGAAGGGATCTTAAAGCTCATCCAGTTCCAACCCCCTGCCATGGGCAAGGACACCTTCCACTGGACCATGTTGCTCCAAACCCTGTCCAGCCTGGCCTTGAACACTTTCAGGGATGGGGCAGCCACAGCTTCTCTGGGCAATCTGTCCCTGTTCTGTACCACCCTCCCAGTAAAGAATTTCTTCCCAATATCCCATCTAAACCTCTCTGTCAGTTTGAAGCCATTTCCCCCTGTCCTGTCACTCCAGTTCCTGATGAACAGTCCCCCTCCAGCTTCCCTGTAGCCCCTTCAGACGCTGGAAGGGGCTCTGAGGTCTCTATACAACCTTCTCCTCTCCAGCTGAACAGCCTCAACTTTCCCAGCCTGTCTCCATAGGGGAGGAGATCCAGCCCCTCAGCAACTTCGTGGCTCCATGAAGTGTTGAATCAGAAGACTTTGTGATGTTTTTCATCCTATCATTTTCTATGATTTTGTAGCTTTTCAGCTTCTCTATGAAAACTGTCTCTATCAACATCCAAAACTTTAAGTGTTATTTGTGGTGTCTTATCAAGTGCTTTTTGAAAGGCTTTCTCATTTTCAAGTTTCCTCTTGGGAAGTGGAAATAGCTGACAAAACTGGCCTAGCTTCTAGTATTTTGCTAATATAGTTATAAAGCACATTAATACTGCAAACACTTGCCAATCTGCTTCTGATTTTGAACCAGTACAAGGAGTGTGACTTTTCCTTTTCTCAAACCAGGAAGCTCTTACTGGTAAATTGGGTGTCTGGATTGTGTCTCAGGCTTCTTTCCTGAAGTATCATCTGTAGTCTACAGCTGTTCTTTGTTGGACTGGGATGTAATACAGTGTTCCTCTCTGTATTTCAGCAGCATGGCTTATCCTGGCTTTCTAAGGGTTCCTTGATTGACTTGGCTCAAAGTGTTGAGAGATAGGTCAGAGATGAAATTTTCAATCTGCTTTCATTTTTATTTTCTTTTGTGGGACTGATGGATCTTGGCACTGAATTGGCTTGAAGTTCATCCATTAATCACTGATGTCATTCTCGTCCATGTGTCTTGGATCTGACTGGTATGTGGATGAGGTGTATATTCAAGGTGTATATTGAAGTGTATATTCCAGGTATTTTCTCTTACTCATAATATTTTGCAATTGTGTAACACTTTAAAATATATCAGCAAATTTCTCAGCAAAGTGTCTATTCTAAAGTGCAGTAGATGTTAAAAGATACTTTCAGTTTAAACAGACCTTCAGCTTTATAGAGATGCCAGTAAAATTGTAGTAGTTAGTGGAAAGCCTAAACTCGAAGCATTTTGTCTTTTAAGTCCTTGATAGAACTCTGGGTTACAAAAAACTGAAGGAAATTCTGTGAATGCACTCGTAAATCCTTTCTGATGGAAAGTTTGTGTTGCCTCCCCACTCTGTGAGGACCACCTCTGTTATCTTCAGCCTTATCAACTCAGAGCTTCTGTCTCCACACTGGATAATTCTTCAGAGCCTGCATCAGCATCCTGACTCCAGGGACTTCTGGGAGTCATTTCCTTGGAAGCTGAAGTCTTTCAAAGGGCTTCTAACTCCATGGAGAGGTGCACTGTGAGCTAATGCAGCCTTGGGGCTCTTTGCACATTGGTGGCCATTACTTGGTTTCTGCTGGGGCAGGGGTTGCAGCAGAGACCCAGGTTACAGCAATCAGGAGTAATTCAAGTCACCTGCTGCCTTAGATACTTCTCACCAGCTTTCTTGGGATACTTCTCAAACTCAGGTTCTGTGCATGCCCTGCTCTTGTCTTTCCTCTGTCCTGAAAAGTGCCAGAAACAAGAGAAACAAGAGCTTGGATTTCAGGCCAGAGCACCTGCTTGTAAAACACCTGTCTTTCCGTAGGTGAGCTTCCCACTGGTGTGTTTAGATGTGGATTGTCACATATCATGTAATTTGAACTGTCATGTCTTTGACCAAATTTTCCTTGGTGCTGAGGCAATATCTTAATGTTTTGCTGTTTCTGAGAGTCCCTCATCCCTTTGCCATGTTTTTAGAGCTCTAAGTGAAATATACATTTTCTAATCTATTTAATCTGGTGTTAACATTGCTCAGGAGGTGAGTAAAATGTGGGGTTGATTGTTTGGCTTGTGGGAGTGGTTTTTTCAGGAAACTGCCACTTAAAGCAATGTGTTCCATTGTTGTGCTTCATCACACCAAGTAGATCCTTCATTAAAAATATGTTGTTGGATAATCTGTGGTTTGGATACAGATTACTTTGAGGAGTTCTGCAATACTTAGTGTTCAAAGAGCTACGATCTAACTGTATATTACATTGAATATTACAATTTAAACCCTCAGTTTAGATACCTGAAATATATATCCTTAGCTCTACGTTATTTCAGCATATTATTATACTCCCAGCATTCAGGGTCTTAGAACTTTGATCCATGCAATAAAAATGGCCTCAGTTGTTGCTTGTCTTGGCTTTTGCAGAACACTAAGGATGATACTGAGTACAAGAGCAATGCAGAAATAGGCAATAGGAGATTGCTGCAGTTCTGACTTAGTGGTGAAGATGAGTTTTGATCGTAGTCATTTACAACAGACTTCATTTAACACTTGAACACTGGAAGTTACTGTGCTTTGTTGGCTTTAATTCAGTGTGTCCACAGACAAATGGGAAATAGTTCTGAACTGGTTCAGTGGGTTCTCTCCTTTGGCTCTTCTTGGCAGAACAAGGTGCTTTTTCATTTCTCTTTCTTTTAGTAGAGAAGTAAAAGACATTGGAGGCTAAAGATGAGAACTTAAGACTTACATGTAGTAATGTAAAAACACTTTGCCCCAGGGTGTACTGTTTGGATGTTTATGTACATACAGGTTTAGATGGGATTTGTTCCTTATGTCATGTTTATTTCTTAAAAAATACTCTTTAACTGTGCTGTTTTGCATACAAATTGAGTAATAATGTGTATTCATTGTAGTAATTTTGTAGGATTTAGATTTGAAAAAAGTAGTTTTATTTTCCTTGAAGTTCTTAAGTTTTAATGCCTGTAACACAAAACTGTATAATTTTTAGTTTTGGTACCCAAACTGGCTTTTAGATGCCATGGCTACCTGTTAATTAACTTGCATTTGGTAAGCTGTGGAAATAAAGCCTCATTTTATCATATTTCTGTCTCTGCACATCCTGGTCAGTTGAAAGCTCTTTTCATTGTAAATATCATTGAACTGCCAGAATGGATCTCGTCTACCCCATTAGTCTCTTACTTAAATATCGGTCCTGGTATTCCTGTTGCTATTTATGTCTTTAATGAATATGTATATTAAAGGGATATCTGTAGCAGAAATATGATTAGATCCTACTGATTGCCCTGGTTACCTGAAAAACCTCTTAGGGATAAGTTTCTTTTACACCATCCTCTCTTAAGAGGTGCATTTTCAAAGCAGAAAAGAGCCAGGACCCTTATGCAGGAGAGGAACTGGCAACAGAGAAAACTGGTTCTGATTTTGCACAGGTACAAGGCAGCAGTGCACTGCTTTCCACGACTGCCTTGAATTAGGTTGAAATACCTATTTCTTAGTTTGTTTTTTCTTTTAACACTTCAATTTTAGATCCCCTGTCAATGAATCCTTCCCTCAAGTGTGATGCTCTGAGGTAGAAGTGAGTTAGTCAGGAGTGGGGCTGTTCAGGGGGCAGCTAGAACCTGGGCACTGAGGGTTTTTTTTTTTTAAGCAAACAGTAATTAAGTATATATTTCCAAGAGTAGCTTTTCTGGATGAAAATAATATTTTGGGGACAGATGAGACTTGGGATCAATATATTAAAAAAAATTAGTTTGTTTTAGAATAAAGACAAGGCAATTCCTTACAGTACTTAAACGTGCAACAGGTGACAAACAAAATATGTGGGTCATCTCGGTGATGTAGGAACTGAAATGGTTTCTCTTCAGAGGTGATCTACAGCCCAGTCATTGACTGATGTGAAGTTATGGCACAACTGAGTTTTGTTGCTTGGATTTTTTTTAACAGGTTTTTTTTTTTTCAGTAGCCTTTTAGTCCTTTTTCATCTCTGTAGCGGATGAGCCAAATACTTTTGCAGTTTTATGTCTAACCTGCCTACGCGTGTCACTACTGACTATTTCAACCTTGTAGCTGGTATAGCAAAATTTATTATTGTGGTTATATGAGAAGCATTTGTCTTCAAGGTCCACGTACTAGACATGTGAAAATAGGATTTGAAATCCCAGTACATGCAATAAATACTTTTGCTTGCTGTTGGAGCAGTTAGATGCTGTGTCATGCTTTGTCTTGAGTAGGTTTAAGATCATGTCTTCATTCTCCTGTTTCTCTTAAGAAAAACAAATTCTTCTTTTCTTGCCTTATTCTTTGTCTTCATTCTCCCCTGTATCATTTACTGTTTCATTTGTAAGTTTTTCTGCCATTGTTTTCTCTTCTTAATTTTCATGTCATTCTTCCAAGTTGCATAACTGGAGAACTTGATTCTCCAAGAAGGAAGCAGAGATAATCTAGAAACTGCATGTTTATGGATGCAGTCTGCTGTTGGATGAGGCCAAAGAGAGGGCACCATACACTGAGCTGTTGGAAATAATACTCAGTCTCTTGGCTTTTGCCACATTTGTCTTGTGCTGCAGGTGGACTGTCTTGACTAGTCATGTCTGTATGTACTGACACACCCTTTACAGGAATAGGGTTGTGCATAACTGGCACTAAACAATATCCATTAATGGTCTCGAATTCCCCAGTTCATTCATTTTTAGGTAGACAAAGGTGGGAGATTCTAGTTCATCTGTTAAAACAGTACCTTTTGTGAGGCAGACTCTGCCTTCAGAGATTCAATCTGGATTGTTTTTGTGTCTGACTAAAGCAGCTTTGCATCTTAGGTAGAAATTCCACTTTGGCTGTCCTGTTCTTCAGCTTTGGCCTGTGTATTGTGCAGGTGCTTGAAGGAAAGGAGAGTCTACAGTGCAGTATTAATCTTTGACTTCATAGTATCAGTCATATGCTGAGGTTCCATCAGGCTTTTTTATGCCTCTGGAGTGGTAATCGTGCTGACTTGGCTTGTGAGGCAGTAGAACAAAAACTTGGGAAAAGAGAGATGAAGTACTTAATTGGGATCCTTCTGGAGAACTTGCAGCCCTCGTCATCCGCTTCTTCCTAGTCACTACTAATAATGCTTAGTTTCCTAAATCAGAGTCAGCATAAATGTCCTCTGGGAGAAAGGCTTGTGCACTGGACTCTGGAAGTGTCCTGTGAGGGCTTGGAAATGCAGTTCCTGAGGCAGTGAGAAGAGCTGTAAGGGATGTTTCTCTGCGTTGGGTTTGCACATTTGATGTTCCACTCCTGTCTAGTTCTACTCTTGAGATGTTTGTCTGGACACAGCAGAGGTCTTTCCCTACCTTGTTTTCAACTCTTATCATAGATTAACTTTTTCCCAAATCCTGTAATCTTTATCAGGTGATGAAAGATAGGATCTGGATCTGATCTTATTTCCTCTTGGAAGCTGAAGGTCTTGATGCAAGGAACACTGAAAATATTGCTAATCTAATTATTGTCAGCTGATAGTTTTTTTTTAAATCCCTACTTGGAATTGAATAACTTGCTCACAATCCTCAGTGGAAGGAAAAGTGTTTGTGGAAAAGCAACTTCTTTACACTTGATGGACTTGTGGGACTTTAGGGAACTTAAAACTTAGTTATGAGTGAGTCCCTGGTGGTTTAATGCCAGACTTAAGGCTGGAAAAATGTCTGTATGAGCTGCTGAATGTTTATAAGTCACTGTAGCCCTCACTACTGCAGTGGTCTGTGTTTAGTTCTGCTGCTCCTTTCTGGGAGACGTGTGGAATTCAACTGGAGTGGGTCCCAACCTCAGAAATGAGGTGTTGAGGTAAAGAGCACTACTCAGCCCATGGGCCAGGACAGAGCTGCTCTATGTATCCCCTGGGCTCCTGCTTCTGTCTCCAGGGTTCAAAGGTGGGAATGTAACATGGAAAAGCATGGGCATGTAAATTGTCACGTGTTGAACCTTCTTTCTCTTGATGACAACTTTGTTTGGGTGTCCTTTGCTTAGGACTCTGCTATTTCTGTTCTCCTTCTGTAATGAAGTGCAAACTGGGTGGATAATTTAACCTTGGGTGAGTTGTTCGTTTCAGTTACAACTTTTAGATGTAAAAAGAGGCTTAACAGTTAAGCAGGACAAACAAGTGGTGGCTTTGGTTAGGGACAGTGTAAATAACCTTCTAACACATATGATGACTTTTTTCAAAATGAGTTTTGAGGGAGGCAACTTGGCCAGAAAAGATTTTAAATAAACTTCAACTCAATCAGTTGCAGCTGAGCAGCCACAGTGCAACACGAAGTAGTGTGAACCTGAGGACAGATCTTGGGGAATAACTTCATTCTCCTGTCACGTGGGGTGGGATAAACATTATGGTGTTTTAGTGATTTTTTAAAATGGAAGATTTGACATTTGAATTGCAATTCCTTGTCCACCATGTTACTGCACTAAGCTCAAAGTATTAAAATACCAACTAATAGGAGCCACACACCGGTGTGTGAGTGGGAGTAGGAGTCAGGCAGTGCTCGGAGCAGCCCGGGGACAGCTCTGTGTGAGGCTGGGACCTCACTGGGGGATGTGGAGTGGAACACAAGGGAGGTGAAATAACCTTTTATAATCCCCCCTGCCCGCTTCTGTGGATTGAAAGTTACAATGCTGAAAAAGGAATGTATTTTTGGTTTCCTCTCAGGAGAAGACCAGCATGATGCCGTGCAAATGGATGAAATGCATTGGCTTCCCCTGGAATTTCTCCTCTGGCACAGCCCTTTGCAGAAGGGCTGGTACCTGTTGGGCCATGTGCTGCCTTTGTCACTAGAGGAAAGTTAAGCCAATGCCTAATTCCTGCTGGGATTTTTTATTCTCCTCAGATCAGGGTGGAGACAAGTTCTGTGTTAGTCAAATGGGGCAGGAGAGATCTGGATCAGAAGTGATTCTAGTCTGGAGAAAAACAGGGAAAGGTTTAAAATCTTGTTTGCTCACAGAACAGAGAGGAATGGTTTGTACTGAGTTGCAATGAGGATGCTTTTGCTGGGAAAAACTCAAAACTGGTAGGCTGGCGAGTTTTGAGCTGTAATGCATCAGCTGATCAAGTGCTGAGCTTTTGTGGATGAAGAGTGATGGCACTCTGTTCAGTGCAAGGATTTATGCAGTGCAGATTTGTCTCAGTTAAGTCTGAAACATTCATCCTTTTCTGATATGCTAAAAATGGAAGGATTTTGTAAAAGTCCCTGAAGATACCTTCACATAAAATTGACTTTGTGTGGAAAATAATCTTGGGTAGATTTGGAGTTGGTGGGATGAGTTTGTATGTTTGTAAGTGTTTTCTATAGGTATAAAGTTGATTCTTTTACTACTGTCAAGGGGATATTTTTGTTACATTTTCAGGGCATCTTGTTGATGCAAGAGGAACTGATGATAA
Source organism: Chiroxiphia lanceolata (assembly GCF_009829145.1). Taxonomy (NCBI): domain Eukaryota; kingdom Metazoa; phylum Chordata; class Aves; order Passeriformes; family Pipridae; genus Chiroxiphia; species Chiroxiphia lanceolata. The sequence goes on from NC_045651.1 coordinate 8,337,741, forward strand.
GTGAAGTTGTGTATTTCTAGTTCTCTGCTGACTTTGCTTTGGTGTCCTGCTTTTTCAAAGCTTCCCATAAGGCTGGATATGAAGCTTTTAATTTTCCTGGGATTCATGTCTTTCACATGCTGGCTTACCTAATGCAGACAGGTTTTCAAATACTTTGTAACAAATGCAGCCAAAGTTCCCTCAAAACATTCAGTTTTATTTTTTTCCTCTCTTTAAGGTTCGGACCCCATGGAATCCCTGTGACCATATTTCCTAAAAGGGAATACAAGGATAAACCCGAAGCCATGCAGCTCCAAAGTAAACCATTCCAAGACGAGGCACAGGTGAAGTGTGAGTCTGACGCTGCAGTCCCTGATGACTCTCCCCTCACACAGCCATCAGAGCCCAGCATAGCTAAAAGCCTATGGACTTCTAAACCACCTCCTCTCTTTCACGAGGGAGCACCGTACCCTCCTCCTTTGTTTATCAGGGACACGTATAACCAGTCAATACCTCAACCTCCACCCCGGAAAATCAAGCGGCCCAAGCGTAAAATGTACAGGGAGGAACCCACTTCGATCATGAACGCGATCAAACTACGGCCCCGGCAGGTCTTGTGTGACAAGTGCAAAAACAGTGTTGTTGCAGAAAAAAAGGAAATCAAAAAAGGTGGCAATGCAAGTGACTCTTCAAAATACGAGGATAGTAAAAAGCGAAGAAATGAGAGTGTGACTACTGTGAATAAAAAACTTAAGACTGACCATAAGGTGGATGGAAAAAGCCAAAATGAAAGCCAGAAAAGGAACGCTGTGGTCAAGGTTTCAAATATTGCCCACGGCAGAAGCAGAGTAGTTAAAGTTTCCGCACAAGCAAATACTTCAAAAGCGCAGTTAAATACAAAAAAAGTTCTCCAGAGCAAAAACATGGATCATGCAAAAGCTCGGGAAGTCTTGAAAATGGCCAAAGAAAAGGCACAAAAGAAGCAGAGTGCAACCTCCTCTTCCAAAAATGCACATTCTAAGGTCCACTTCACACGGCGTCTCCAGAACACCAGCTCAGGTTCCCTCCCGCCCCGATTGCGTTTAAAGCCACAAAGGTATCGGAATGAAGAAAATGACTCTTCTCTCAAGACAGGACTTGAGAAAATACGGAGTGGCAAGATGGCAACTAAGCCCCAGTCTCGCTGCTCCTCCACCCGCTCAGCAGGTGAGGCCCCTTCAGAAAATCAGAGCCCCTCAGAAGGCCCCGAAGAGGCCAGCAGTGAGGTTCAGGACACGAGTGAAGTGCATGTAACTGTTGATCAGGATGAACACCAGACACTGGGCAAGAGAGGCAGCAAAAGCAATATAACGGTTTACATGACCCTTAATCAAAAGAAATCTGACTCTTCCAGTGCATCAGTTTGTAGTAGTGATAGCACAGATGATTTGAAATCCACCAACTCTGAGTGTAGCTCTACTGAAAGCTTTGATTTTCCTCCAGGCAGCATGCATGCACCTTCCTCCTCCTCCTCCTCTTCGAAGGAAGAGAAAAAGCTCAGTAATTCCTTGAAAACGGAAGTCTTTTCCAAAAACGTCTCTAAATGTGTCACACCAGATGGCAGGACCGTATGTGTAGGGGACATTGTTTGGGCCAAGATTTATGGCTTCCCTTGGTGGCCAGCCCGTATCCTTACCATAACTGTGAGCCGGAAAGATAACGGCCTTTTAGTTCGGCAGGAGGCTCGTATCTCGTGGTTCGGCTCCACTACAACATCTTTCCTTGCTCTTGCACAACTCTCCCCCTTTTTAGAAAGCTTCCAGTTGCGCTTTAATAAGAAGAGAAAGGGTCTGTACCGCAAGGCCGTCACAGAGGCAGCCAAGGCTGCTAAGCAGCTCACCCCCGAGGTTCGGGCCCTGCTGACGCAGTTTGAAACGTGAACATGGAAAGTAAGGTAGGCAAGAAACCTGGAGGCTCCACAAAATCCATAGCCTAGTTAGAGAACTACCATGAAGGACTTGGCGAGTCAGAAGTTGCACTCGGTTGACTGCTCTTTTTATACTAAACTCGTTCCATTTGTAGCGGTTTCTTGACAGTTAAACGAATTGAACATGCAATCAAAATTAGCCTAAAGTGAGGACTTCAGTATTTTTCAAGTGAGAATTTTTTTTAAGGAATAAAAAAAAAAAAAAAACCTCCTCAACCACCCGATGCATAGGAGCCATAGCCTCAGCTGAAAGGCAGCTGATTTGCAGGGAATTTTTTAGTAGTTTCTACCCAGTATATAACTAGTTGCTTTGTGGCAAAGGGTTGACACAAGGGATGAAAGTAGTAGCTGTGACTTTTTTGTTTTATTAGGTGGCCCATCAGGGAAGTGTAGAAATGTAAGCCTTGTCTAAATGGTCTTTAAAGATTATTTTAACTAGTCTCTAATGGATTTAGTCTGGCCACTCCAAGGGGGTTCAAAGCCTGCTTAAACATCCGGAGGCGTGTCCTGATCCGCACAGGCCGGGTTAAATGGCGTTAGAGATGTGCTGAAATTTTTAAGGAAGAAGAATTCGTGTGACTTAAAGACCAGATTAAATGGGGTTTTATCGTAGTGACCACTTAAACACTCAACCTTTCTATGCACATGGGGGCACAACTATATCGCTTCAGGGTCTGAGAAGTCGAGGGATGCCTGTAGCTCTGAGACAAAGCTGAGGAGTCGCTCAGTGTTTGGGATCAAGGGCTGTTAATGCTGCATAGGTGTGAATCATACTGGTCTTTCTTCCTGAAGAAATCTTTCAGGCCATTTGCCTGGAGGTTTAGCTTAAGAGAGGCTTTGTTTTGAATGTGTAAATAATCAATTGCTGAAATTGGTCAGATTTTCTCCTGACTGGTTGTTCCTAAATTCTTAGGATACGTCCTAGTAAATTACACTTTGTGAATTGTCAGATGTGTAATTGTTGCATTTTGGATGTATCTAACTTCATTTTTTTTTTTTTTTAATATTTCCGTTTAAGGTATCTGTTTGCAGGTCAGAAAATGAGAATATGTAATTGTGTAATGCTCTGAAATGTAAAAAAACAAACTGTAAATAAAATTGACTAAATCTCAATTATTTGTGTGTGTTTCTCAAAAAGCTTTGAAACAAATCCAGGATGTCAGAGTACTTTATCTGTATGCCGGATTTAGAGGACACTCTTAAAAAAGTAAATTGTCCTTTTTCATGCATTCTTAAAGATAACTGCTTGATGTAAATACTATTGGTATACTTCAGTCTTAATTTGGAGATTGAGCAATTATCTGTCCCTATTGTTTCAGAACCAGCTCTGTAGAGGGCTTTCTGTAAAGTTTATCAAATTTCTCCCTTAATTAACTTTTGGTCCGTTTGTTTGGACAGAGACTGTGGATAAGGTCACTCGTACAGTGGGGAAATGTTTTCAGTTTTCCATCTTTCCAGCCCAGTCAGACCCACTTTCCATGGCCACCTCAGCTTTTCTTGCATGTTTTTTGCTCGATATTGGGGCATTTTCATGCAACTGACTTGACTTTTTTTTCTTTGAGTTCTGGTCCTTATCTGACCATGTGAATTCCTGTCTCTCCTCCAACCCACTCCTGCCTCAGCCTCCTGAAGAATCTTCCCACCCTTCATCCCAAAGCAGTTTTCATCCTGCAGTTTTCCATAACTGCCCATGTAGGCAATCATGACAGATGTAAAAATTTAAGCTTAGGCTGAAATTAGATTTTAAATGGACATAAAAATGGGGGTAAGGATTTAATCATCAAACCCTTAAACATTTTTAATTTCATATGTTAATGATACTGTCTGGTCTTCCCAAATTATTCATTTTCTTTTCACCTTTTTTAATTATTCTTTTGTGCCCATAGAACTAATGGAAGTCTAAAGTGTTAAACTCATGACTGTTCAAATTTTCCTCAAGGTGACAGTCATTAGGTACTAATTAAGCTTCCAAATCTACCTTGGCATTCTAACAGTTCCCAAAACCCCCACTGGTCAATGCTTTTTGAATGCGATAAACACACAATAAATTTCATAATGTCAAAAAAAAAAATTGGAAAAAAAAGATCTGTTTCACTTTTATGTATTCTCTCCTGCAAACAGAAACAGTTTATTTAAGTAAAGAAACCGTATTTTGTTTTTAAAGCAAACTGCTTTTTGGATCAAGAGCCCATACAAGGTGTGTCAGATGTCTACACCAGTTCCTTGAGGTTTAGAAGCTCAAGTGAACTGGTTTTAATTTAGCTGTTCTGAGCCAAGTAGTGGTGAAATCAATATTGATATTGTTATTTTTTCTTTAGAAGACCTGGAAGCTTTGTACTCTTACCTCTTAATTTATATAAAATTAGAATAGCACTAAGAGCTTACGTAGGCAAAGTTTGCTCAGGTGTTCACTGGGGTAGCAATAGGCATGAGAGGGCTTTCTTTAGGTTGTTTTGTGTTCAAAAGAACTGTTTATGAAAGGCATTTAAAGAGTCAGCTTTGATTTATGCTTGATCAGTTTTCTTAAGTTTTATAGGGAACGTGCTGTGTCGCTTCAGACTTAACAGGTATCAAAAAAAATAGATTTGTTTTGTTGAAAAAAATTACCTTTTTTTACAACATCATGTTACGTTAGGTTGAAAATATCCTCTTCATGCTCATCCATGATTTTCCTCTCACTCCAAATTAGCAAATCCTGTGAGGTAACAGTTTCCAGGGGATGAGGTGTTGGGTTTAATGTAAAGCCTGGTTGCAATTTGTGACTGTGGTTGTGGCAGGTGAGATGGAGCCTTGAAGGCTTAGACAAAACATGCTGGTTTAGCTACAAACTATGAAAAAACCCCCCTGTTTTTATGTGCCTGTGTGCTCACAGCAGTGCCCACTGTGGAATGCTGCTCCTGGAGCTGGGACACAGTTCTGAGTTGGAGTGATGCTTTAAGTGACTTATCAATAACTTATCCATAACTCCCTCCAGGAGCTGCCCTGTGCTGGGATAGGGCATCTGTGTGAGGAAGCAATGGGTACAAACAGTCTCAGGCTGTGCCAGGGGAGGTTCAGGCTGAACATCAGGAAGAATTTCCTCATGGAAAAGGTGGTCAGGTACTGAAAGGGGCTGCCCAGGAAGGTGGTGAAGTCCCCATCCCTGGAGGTGTTCAGGGAACAGCTGGATGTGGCACTCAGTGCTCTGGTCTGATTGACAAGGTGGGGATCAGTCACAGGTTGGACTTGGTGATCTTGGAGGTCTTTTCCAACCTAAATGATTCCATGATTCTGCCTTCAGAAGGCAAACAGCAGTAGAAAGGGCGACTGTTACTTTTCTATCAGCTTAATAGAGTAAATTGCACATGATGCCTTTTTGACTTAATGAAATTCCTCAGTGGAGCTGTTGAATATGTATGGCCTTTCAATTTAGGGGGAAAATGTGACAGGGGGTGATGATTTCCTAGTACAAGAGTTCTGTTCTTCTGAAGATCTTTAGCTTCAGTTAAAATGCTTTGGGAGAGAGTAGTTATTTTGAAACTTAGACAGATTTCCTTTCCCAGGAGTGTTTGAAGGTGTGAGCGCTTCAGGAGTGAAGCTGGAAGCAATGGGAGATGTTTGTATGTCTCTGAAGTCATGCAGGAAATCAAACAAATATTTGTTATTTTTCTAATTAGAGTTGTAATTTTATGTCAACACTTCAGTGAGATAATCATCTCTGATGATGTTTAGTTTGAAACCTACAGAACCACCAACTCTCTCCCTGGGAGGGAGGTTTAGTGGGGGTGATTTAGGTCTGTGCAAGGCTGAAAAGGCTTTTTTTTTCAGAGTATGTTGTAAAATATTTTTTTCCAAGTAGTTTCTAAACGTGATTAGGATTAAGAATAGCACAAGCGAGGAAGAGGTAAGGGTTGCTTTTTTGCATTGCTAGCCTTAGGCTTGGTTCTAGTTAACTCTCTTAAATCCTGAAACTGATTTCCATTCGTGTCCTCTAAGCTGTCAGAGCAGAATAAGAACATGAATTTTGGAAAATAAGTCTCAGTACCTGCTTCTCAGTATTATCATCTGTCCTTAAGCCTGTTCTGTGAAGTACTGTGAAAAAATAGAGCTACCTCCTTGGCTGAGGAGTTCTGGAAAGGGGGAGACTGATAATCAGAGAAAGGCTATTTCAGTCCATCTTTTTCATTATAACTGTATTCCAATAAATGCCTACAGGAATGATCAAATTCAGTCAGTGCAGTGGGATCACTACACTGATCTGTAGGTACAGACTGAGCTGGAAGGTAAGTGGAGTGAGCTCATGGTTAAAGGGATGGCAGTGTGTTGTGTCATAATCCATTTGGTAAAATGGCTATGACCACTGAAAAAAGGAAAGTTTTACATAACTAACAAAGCTTCTGAAATGGGAGTGGTCAGGGATCAGGACAGGCCTGTAACACTGGGAACTTCTGTAGCTGCAATAAGATCCCTCTGTAAAGTGGCTTTTCCCTTCTCATCCTCCTGGCATTTCTAGGCACTTGTTCTAGTCTGAACTCAGCTGTTTCTGACCTCAGTGGCAAGAACTGTTCATGGTAATGTAGATGGGTTTTACCAAACAGAAGCAGTTCCTCCCTTAGTCAGAAATATCTCTAAGTATTGGGTTTTAATTGTTAGATCCTGATAGCAGGTTGTAGTTTCCTATGATGTGCTTATACATTTCAGTCTCCTGTAATACCTGGGATGTGGATACCAATCCAGACTGTAATTTAAATTAATTTATGATTTTTTTTCCTTAAATTTAACTGTGACAAAACTGCCCCTGTGTGAACACAAGGCAAAATAGCAGTTCCCAGGCACGGCTGTGGTGACAATGAATTGATGACTGGCTTGTTGTGCTTTTTCCCTGCACAGCTTTGTTGTTGCTCCCAGATTGGGCAGTTTGGGATAACTCCCTGGAGCAGCACTGGCACCTTAGTGCCAGGTACTACTTGCTGAAGGGAACTCGGCTCCACAGCTCCATGTTTTCCCCAAGAAAAAGCAATTGGTGTTCTTGGTGTGGGGTAGGAATAGCAGGAGCTGGAAAATGGATGTTTTCTGATAGCTCAGGGCTTTCATACTCCAGAAGACCTGAGCACATCCAAGAGAGAGGCAAATGGGAGCAAGAGACGGTCGTGAGTGTGGAATAACCTACCCAGGGCTGGGAACTGTGACTTCTGTGCTTGTGCTGATGGGATGTGTCATCTTTGATCTTCACTTCCTGCCATGGCCCGAGGGGATAATGTTAACAGCAGTCTGCAGGTAGGGGTTGGCTCAGGGAACAAATCAGGATCCCCTGGAGCGAGTTTAAATTCAGGCTTTGCTCGATCAGTGCGTGAAGACAAATGGATCCGTGAGATTTATTTGGGCTGTGTTTGACAAGTTATTTCCCAAATCAGGACCAAACATATTTTGAACAACTGTAATTCAGTTTCTATACCAGTGATTTCATTTCTCAATCCAGAGGAGGAAGAGGGGACGCTGGGAACTGAGAATATTCCAGGTGTGTAAATACCTGTGGGATCGGTGCAGAGGGAAAACACACTTCTGGTGAGTCGGAGCTGGAACGGAAAATATTACTAAAAATAAGACAGGGAGTTAAAATTAAGCACTGAATATTTATTGCATTTGTTGTAGTGAAACCCTGAGTACTGTTTCTGTAATTCCAGATTTTCAAAAACAATGGATCAGGCTAAGCTCTGTCAGGAACAGGCTAAATGCAGCCAGCCAGCATTTCGGAATGGGAGAAAACAGATGATCTGTGTGACCCTGTCATTTTGTTATTAGCAATCCTGGTTTTGGAAAACCAGAATCTTTGTAGAATTATGCCTATAATGAAGGATTGTGCCCTGTCCTGATCACAGTCCTGCAGGAATCACACTTGGTGTAATGTAAATTGGAGTCTGAGCTTCCCCATGCGGGGAACATGCACTGCACCTCCTGCCAGGGGCCTCTGTGCAAGCTCCTGCTTGGATGATGGAATTTACATAATAGAGCAACTTTAAATTAGGTTGCTTTTTTAAAGAAATAGATCTAAGTCAGTTTTCATATTTGTTTAGTGATGGTTTTGATGTCAAATATACAATATGAGTAGGAAATATCCTCATACGTGCCAGGGATGTGCTGTGGATCTGTGATTTGGAAGGCAAACTGGTGCTCACGAGCTTGTTACCAGTACTAAGAGATTCTGTAATAAAGCACAGCACAATTCAGGTGACAGAATTGTCCTTGCCTTCTTTTAACATGTGCAAAAAAGGGAAAGAGGGTACTGGCTTTGTCAGCAAAGTGAGGAGATAAAATTCTGAGCAAATATTTACCTAAGTGCTAATTTTGCATCATTTTTTATTTAGCAACATGTAGGAGGTTTGTTTGGCTTTAGGAAACACTCTTTAATTGTACCTCTGCAGTGGTTCAGGACTTTAAAGCATGTGGTGCCAGTTTTGGTAATTAGTAGCTCTGGTGAAAAAGAACTAAATCCATGAAAACTGGATTTTTCAAAGAATTTTAGTTAGTTTAGTTAGAAGTTTAGTTAATGAAAAAAAACCCCAAACTTTTTTCTTTGAGATTTCTCAAGTGTTGAGGAATTTAGGGATAATCTCTTCTGATACATTTATATGAAAAAACCCTGGGTTTGGCCACATTTTAGAAATTCTTGATGCTGTGTTATATATTTATATTTCAGGGAATTAGGCATATACATGGAAGAATGTGTTGCTGCTCTTGGTTTTCCTTGTAGTTGAGGCTGTTGAAGGTTGTCTGGGGCTGTAAAAGAATGCAACAGTTCTGGTTGCTTTTAGTAGCTCATTGTCTGAAAGAGAAGCCTGGTTTAACTCCTCTCCACTGGTTACAAATGGAATCTGTAGCACTGAAATAGCAGTTGGTGCTTCTTCTGTTCCGTAGTTTTGATGCAAACACAGCATTAGTCCCATAGAAAGATACATAGGTGTTAATGTAACTATTTAAATTGGGCTCATGGCTGTCAGCTCTGTTTTCCTCACAGGATGTGATAGGGACGTGCTGCTATTTTTGCTTCCCTTGTCCCTCTGGGCTGCGCGTTCTCCCTCTTCAGGATTGCCTGTTGTCCTTCTGCTTTTCCTTTGGAGAGAAAAGCTAATAATTTCAAAGACAGTTCTTCTCTTTGGACAGCAGTAGATACACAGGATTGAGAAAATTTTCGCATTAAAAAATCAGAATCCCAGTTCCAGTGCTGGCTCCCAGGGAAGTGGCTGTGAAATGAGTTCAGTGGGACATCGCCGGGGAAAGGCTGTAAGTCATGTCGGGGCTTGTCCTGACACACATATTTTTGCCTCTGTTCCTGAAGGTTGTTCTTATGATGATTCCATAGGGAAGGGTCTGGAGAGTCAGTCCTATGAGGAGCAGCTGAGGGAGCTGAAGGGGCTCAGCCTGGAGAAAAGGAGGCTCAGAAGGGGCATTCTCACTCTTTCCAGCTCCCTGACAGGAGGGTGGAGCCAACTGGGAGTCAGGCTCTGCTCCCAGGGAACAAGGAACAGGACAAGAGGAAATGGCCTCAAGCTGTGACAGGGCAGGTTCAGGTTGGACATCAGGAAGAATTTCTTCATGGAAAGGGTTGTCAGGCATTGGAAAGGGCTGCCCAGGGAGGTGGTGGAGTCCCCATCCCTGGAGGTGTTCAAGGAACGACTGGACGTGGCACTCAGTGCTCTGGTTTGGTTGAAAAGGTGGGGATCAGTCACAGGTTGGACTCTGATCTTGGAGGTCTTTTCCAATGTCAATGATTCTGTGATTCTGTCTCCAGCAATTGAATGACACTGCTTCAAACCAGAGTCCAGACTGCTGTGAGCTCATTGTACATCACAGTAGAGCTGTGCCCTCAGAGTCAGACTTAGCTGTCACTGCCCTACAAACCCAGGATTACACGATGGAGTGAATGACCCCATGGATTGATTGATAAAACAGACAATGTGCTGCATTCACAAGGGTCAGGGAATTTAGTGACACAGATCCTGAGCTGACACCAGCAGCTTTGCAAGTGCAGCAGCACAGTCTGTGAGGACTCAGGGACTCTCCAGCTTTTGTGGGAATTCTGCTCTTTGTACCTATTGGTCTCTGGGTTGCTAGTCCCTGCTCCATGTGGTTCCTACCAGGAATATCTGCAGGGTAAGAAATGTCTCTCCACAGTACCAGGAGAACAAGACACGAAACTGCACATGGGCAGCTTGGTTTTTAATTATTACATCTGAGGAGTATAATCTTCATAAAATCAGAATGGTTTGGATTGGGAAGGACCTTAAAGCCCATCTTGCTCCACTCCCCTACCATGGGCAGGGATACCTTCCACTATTCCAGGTTGCTCCAAGCCCCACCCAACCTGGCCTTGGACACTTCCAGGGATGGGGCAGCCACAGCTTCTCTGGGCAATCTGTGCCAGGGCCTCACCACTCTCCCAGTAAGAAGTGGTGGCTGACTGGTGGTGGTCTCATGCAGTACATGATAATTGGACTGTTCCCATCTGCTTTGTCATCATTTATTCCAGTTCTGTGGAGTAAATGGGAAAACATAAGCAGTCATGGAAAAGAAACACTGTTATCAGGTTTATACTTCAGTGCTCCCACACACAGTTGGGTCTGGCAGGGCACTGCAGAGTCAGGTTTAGCTTTGTGTTGTGAACTAAACATCGATGTATAGATTTGGTGAATTAATCTCCTTCCCTCCTGAGCTGTCTTTAAATGTCTTTACAATTGGAATTCTCTCTGGATGCTGAAATGGGGTGAGATTTAACACAGATTGGTACAGTCGCTCCCCCCCAAACTCCAGCCAACGGAGGAGTTTGTTCACTTGTGTATGTCTGGTGATAATGTAAATCTCTTTTTTTGTCTTCTGCACACAATGCACAAAGCAGGTGAACCAGTAACTTTTCTGGCCACCTCAGATTTTGCTTTACCTACTTTTGCAATATGTACTGGAAGACATTTAACCATTTTCCCTTTCTCTCCCCTTTTCAGCTCAGAGACACTAATCATCCGCTGTTTTTATGGAACCTCACTACACTGCCACGAAGAGCACCAGCTCATCAGGACTGAAAGAAATCTGAGACTGAGTTGTCCTATTTTTCCTCTGAAATCTTCACCAAGTAGTAAACATTTTTTGAAGGGGAAAGGGGGTAAAGATGTTAAAGCTCCCCCTCACACCCTGTTAGGGCACCTGTACCTAATGTACATTTTCCTTAAAGTTTAAAAAGATGTTAGGAAATATTTTATAAAACTTTTTTGCAATAAATGACGCATGAAATTATTAAAGACTATATGACACTTACATGCAAGGAACCACTTGAATTCTTAGTATGAAGACTCACTGCAGATAACTGGGTTTTTTGTAATGTGACAGTCACGTTTGTATGTTTTGAGAGGTGCCAGTGACGGAGCCAATTGCCTGGGAAGTTGACTGTAACTTTTGAACTTTTTTCTTTTAATTCTTGACTTTAGCATTGCAATTTTCCATTCTCTGAGGCTTAGTTAGTATTTAGTGCAGGTGTTAGCAGAGCTGTGATCTGTGATCAAAGCATGTCCAAACCCAGTTGTATTGTGAAATATGAACAGTCCTGCTATTTGAGACCAACATTTCCCATAGAGCTGATGGAAAGGACAGTGACCACAAACTCCATGGATCTCTGTTTTATGGGAAAGCTCCTTCTGTGTGAATATGGTTGCATTTTATTTATGCTGTTTTAACTCTTAGGGAATTGAGGATTGTGGAATAATGTTGAGAGGGGCTACGAGGCAGAGAGCAGCCTATAATCCTAAAACAGGATGGGAAAAATGAATGGAGAGTGATTAAATGGGATGGCATTTCTATTTCAGATCATGGGTTATTTTTTCCTTTTGACATAAATATTTTTCAGATAGGTAACTAGTAGAGAGCAAAGGTTTTATTAGTGTTTCTGATGGTTGTTGATCTGAGTTGCGTTGACTTCTTTGAAAAGCTGTAAATCAAAAAAAGAAACCCAGTGGGTTTTATCCATTTTATTCCCCTCCCCCAAATGTCTTTGGTAAGGCTTACTTCAGTGGAGCTTGGGAATGCTGGACACGCTGCTGAAATCTTGAGTTATTAAATATTAATTTATTTGTCACTAATTATTTCCATTGTGTGCACACTGTCTCGGCAGAATCATTTCTTTAAAGTTCTTAGCAGGGGGTTTATTGTGTAACCTGGGAAAATAAATATTTGTTTTGAAGAAATGAAAATGTGCACATAATCTACTAAAAGTCAAATTTTTGTTTTTATAGAGATGAAAAGACTTGTAGTAAACTCTTTTCCACCTTACTAATATCCTGATTCAATTGGAGAAAATAAAGTGTCTTTGTCTTGATCGTTTAAAACCAGAGAGACCTTTTTGAGAGGCCTCTGGGTCAGCACAAAGACAGTTTCTTTGTGTCTGGAGCCTGAATTAATCACATGGAATTTGAAGTTAGGATAACTCTATCATTGGCAACAGGTTTATACTTGTTAAACAATCGGAGAGGGGGAAGTGAGAGGCTGGGACAGGCACCCAAATCCCCGGCAGGCCCAGCAGGGATCCACACACTGAGTGTGTGTCAGCTCTTGCCTCAAGCTGGTTCAGTTTCTGCTTTTCAGAGGTAAATTTACAAATCCAGAAATTGGGTACTCACTACCTACTTTTTAAAAACTGGCTGCATAGTGCTGTACAGTAGGTGCAAAGTGTACCATTTTTCATAATAATTTCATCATAAACCATAAATTTGTTTTTTTAATTTGAGGTGAATGCTTCTCCTACAGTGCTTTTCATTTTCACCAGTTGAAGAGGATCAGGTTCTGTTCCTGTTCAAGGCCTGAGATTTGGCTATGGCCGAAAAAATAAGACATGTGACATGAGGAAAGGGGAGATTTGGTGCCAGGTACGTGCCAGCCTTTCACCTCCAGAGACCCAACCCCGATTGGATTGACAAGGAAAGGGGGCCTTGGCCTAATCAAGTACATTTTTACCCACCCCCACAAAAACCAAACAGAAAAGAAGCCACCAAACATGGCACAAACCAGTTTCTGCTCAGGAAAAAGGCCCAGGACTGTCCCAGCAGGGGTATTGCACATTGGACGGAGAAGTGATTGGTGTTGTAAGTGGAAGCCAGTAGTGCCTGTCTGTGTGACACCTGATCTCACCAGGGCTCTCGTTTCCTCCCCTCCGGGAGCACTTGGGCACAGCAGCTGAAATAGAAGAAATTCACTTGAGAGAGATGCAGGTCTGCATTGGAGAATATGGGTATATAGAAATAGCATCAAATAGACAAGGTAGCTGATGTGTCTGCGTTGGTTTTCACAGCAAGAATCGCAGCCATTGTGTTTGAAACCAGATTTTCATTTGGAAATGAAATTGTCAGGGATATTCTAATGATAGAGAATTACAGTAATGTATTGCTTTTCACTTTTTTGCTTTAGTTGCTTAATATTTAAGCTTTGCTCCGTGCTACCTTCTTGTCTGTATATTGAATGGTCACTATGCCTCTTTCATTTTGTAGACTTGAATGAGGAAAATATGATTCACCCTTTTAAGGTTTGCTGAGAAGTAAATGATAAAGAATGTTGTGTAACATTTATTCAAATAAAGCCTTGATTTTTTTCAGTGCTCTTTTAAAGGGAAATAATGTTTTGATGTCTTAACTTTCTTGCTTTATTAGTCATTGACCCTAAAGTCTTTGATTTATGTTAAAAGTGGTTTTTCTGGATTAAATGATGATTAAACTGGGGTTGCTGGTCCATGCTGGAAGTCTATCATGTGGACAAGTCTCCTTTGACCACAGTGGCTAAAAGATTCCAAGTCATGCTCAGCCAATTGGAAGGTTCCCACAAGCAATAGAAAAAATTGTACTTAGCAAGAAAAGATGATTGTCTGTGGTAAAGACAGATCCAGAGAAGCCCCGCTGGCTCTGTTCCATGGCTGTGACCAAGGTGCACCCCAGGTCACGTCCCAGGTGGAGGAGGAGGGGGATGCCATGAGAAGGGGTTCCTGCCCTGGCACACGCGGTCCTTGGGCTGATTTTTATGGATTACTCTCAGTTTCAGACAAGTCTGGCCTTCTCAGGTAAGTGTAACAGGGTATTTCTCCGTCCAGGGAGGAATTGCCTTGCCCTGAGCTGTGTTTCTGTGCTGTGCTGCCCTGGAGCAGGTGGTGCTGGAGCAGGTAATTCCTGTTCCAGAGCTCCATCTCGGCACTGCGGCCAAAGGAGGGACACACTAGCAAGTATTTCTTCAAAATATCTGATAGTGTTGGGTTGATGGTTGGACTTGATGATCCTAAAGGTCTTTTCCAGTCGTAGTGATTCCATGATTCTATTAAATGTCAGACTTTGTAGAATTCTACCCTCCCATTAAATAGAAGGTAGCATTTGTACACATTTTTTCCACTTGCATTTTTGTTACTGTAAAGAAAGACAATATAATTTGAGTTGAGCTCCTGGGTTAAACAAAAAAATACACTGCTCGAGTAGACTTGGTTTTTAGGGTGTTCTTATTTCAAGGAAGCAATTTCTTTCTGGCACAGGCTGCCAGGAGCTGTGGGCGACACAGAGCACTGACCCTGCTGGGAGGTGTTTTGTTGCAGTGACCTGTTGTCAATAGTCAGAACTTTTCCTCCCAAATCGAATTAACTTCTGGAGTGAAGTGCTGGTGTAGGAGAACAGTGCCTGTAGGGACTTGGCTTGGCTCTGGGCCTCTGGGATGCATTTGAAACCCACTGGTACCTCCTGTCACTGTGAAAAACACCCACATCTGGCCATAGCTCGGAGCAGAGCTCCAGCATGTGTTTTTCTTTTCCTTCACAGGGTTGTTTCTTATTCTGTCGGGATTACAGAAACTCCCATCCCTTTTCTCTCATTATTCATTCATCCTTGCAGCAGTTCCTTTTGAATTGGTGATCCTCATTAGGCTGTGGTGGAGGGGAAATCCTGCTGCAGTGTAATTGCTCACTAATGGCTTTTCCTTTGTGACTGGTGTTGGCAGCAGCACTGTGGAGGCTGCTGGGTTTGCTGGGGAGCCCAGGAGAGGTTGGCCAGGCAGATTTCAGAGCTCTGCAATTACTCCCTGGATTAATCTTCACTCCAGTGGTTCGGTGGCAAAAGGATAAAGGTGACCCAGCCTTCAGTGGTGAAGCCAAGCCCACACAATGCCCCACTAATGGTGTTCGCTGCTGCCCCGGAGCATCAAAAGGGTGACACTTAATGAGGGTGAAAGTGCCTGGAGCAGCTCTGGCATGGGAGGTTTGGAGAGATTCCCAGCTGAAGTGTGAGGGATGGGTATGGAGAGTTTAGATCTTTTGGGGGGAGACCAACAAGCCCATTTCTGAAGGACGTCGTGGGTCAGTGACAGGGATGTGAATTCAGGCACTGTCACACTTGTTATTTTGAGGCATTATGTGTGAGGCTGCTGGGCCTGAGGCCTCAGCTGTGGTTGAGGGAATCACAGAAGCGACTCCTCCATTCCCTCTGTGCTCCCTGGGATCATCTCCAGCCTCAGGTGTCCTCCAGGACTGCCAAAAGTGTCAGGGGCTGCTGAACTTTACATGGAGAGGCCCTTCTCCTGCTTTAGCACTTTATGGAAAGCTGGGAATGCCCCCGCCTGGGATGGTTCTTTGACGTGTGAGCTGTGGTTGAGCCCTGTGAGGAGCAGCTGAGTGCTCAGAGACCCTGAGGGTTTTGGGAAGAGCTCATCCCTCTGCTCCAAGTGAAGCAATGCCAGGGCCAAGCACAGGGAGGGGCCAGGGCAGAAACAAACCCTGTGCATGTGGCCTTGGCATCAACCACCACTCACTGCCATAATTTCTTTTCTCTTCCTCACTCGTCCTTGGTCCTTGCTCAGGTTGTTGCAGTGGATTTGTTGTTCTCCCTGTCGGTGCCGGGAACGTGGAGGCCACGTGTTCTGCAGGGAGTGCAGGGTGGCAGCAGGAAAAGGATCTTGTTGTTTGCTGGTTCATACAGTGGGTTTTATTCATATTCTGTACCTGGTTTTCATGGTTCTGCTTTTCCTCTGTGCTCTTTGTTCTTCCTCCCTTGCTGGGTTTGGAGCACAAGCCGTGGGTGCTCCACGTTGGGCAGATTGGACACCCCTGCAGATGTTTTTGGCTTGTGCTGAATTTGGGGTAAATATTCCATGCCCCAGGAGGGGTAGTTCTAATTTTGAAATCCAGATTTTCGGCTGAGCTTAGGGAATGGAATTTGCAACTGTGGTTGTCTTGGTCATTAAATATTAAAGTGAGGCTGTGCCTGCTGGAGGGCTCAGCCAAACACTGAAGACTCTGAGCTGTCAGAGGAAGGGGCTGGGGGCTCCAGTGTGTACAGGGGTGATACTGGACCACGCTAAGGATAAGATCCCAGAAATACTAGTGCTGCTTAGATGGATGTGGATAATCCTTCTTTGATACACTCACTTTGCTCTGTTTGCCTTTAAAAAGACAATACTTGGGATGAGCTGTGAGAGTAGGACTGGGGTGGCCAGACCTCTGCATTAACACTGCAAAATCAAATCAGGAGCCATCAGCTGCATCTTGGCTTAGAAAACCTGCTGCTGTCTGCAGGTTCCATGGCCCCAGTTGCATTCCAGCTTGGAGCAGGGACACGTGCTTTGGGGCACAGCAAGAACTGTCGCTTCAAGCGCAGGTCAGGGCTGGAGCAGTAAATCTGTGAGCTTCTAGCCTCCTCCTTTCCCAAAGTTCCCAAATACTGCAATGCTTCCTTCCTCAGACAGAGAACAGCCCCACGATGGAGGGTCACAGCCAAACGAGCTCATGGAAATATGGCAAATGCAATTAGGTGAGCTGAGCTCTCAGCCCCCCCCCCTCTCCAGGGACCTGCTGCATGGCTGGGCACTTGCCAGCAGCACTCAGGAATACATTTAGGAAGCTATTCCAGCAGCCACCGCCCAGACTAGATAACAACACTTCCCCCCTCTTCCTGACAATATCTCTTCCTGACCTTGCTCTTCCCTGATGTGTCTGCAGGGAGAGTGTTGTCCAGGAGCACCGGCCACGCTCGGGGCTCTGACAGGAACAGGCTGCAGTTCACACACCAGAGGTAGAAACAGAAAATCCTGTGGCCAGTGTGTGCTTATCCCAGAGGAACAGGCACAGCTCATGCCTGGATCCCGCCAGGCTCCTGTGCTGTGACTGGGGGGGGTCAGGTCCCTGGGCAGCTGTGGGGGCCCCACTTGTGCTCCCAGAGACCAGCACCCACTCAATCACTGCCCGGAGCCAATGGATGCCAGGCAGGCAGTCCTGGGAGCCAGGACCAGAGCACTGCTCCCAGCCAGGCTGGGAAAGGCAAATCCATTTCTGCTGTGTCTGCTCAGGGAATGCTGGATTTGTAAATTGTCCTCTTCGGAACTGCTGGGCGAGAAACGCACAGTTCTCGGGACTCCAGGCTGGAGCTGGAGCTGCAGATGGTTTCCACCTGGGAGATTCCTACTGAACATACAGAATCAGGAAAAAGGTGGTTTATTTTAGTTTTCAGTTGATTTAGGACCTTTAATCTTTGTCAGGGTAGGTGTTGATGACTCTGCCTTAATGCCACAACTCCCAGTGCCTCAGCAGCCAAGGGCTGCCCAGGGCCCCCTGACAGCAGGGACTCCCCAGCAGTTACAGCCTTGCACAGGTTTGAAAGAATGAAGTTGCTGAACAAGAAAATGCTGGGATTCTTCCAAACAGGGAAAGCTTGTGAAAGAGCAGCGTATTAATGCTGCACATTAAATGTGCCCCGACGCATCTTTACCCCCTGTTAAAGAGAGGAGGCACTTGGATATAATTGGTTCTTGGCTGCAGCAGAGCTTGGCTGGTACAGTAATCCCTTGGGAACAACACAGCTAATTAAAGCCTAGGAACTGGTGACCAGCAGCTTCTCCTTTCTCCCCGGCTGTGTCTGTGCTAATCAGAGGTAGGGAGATCTCCTGGACATTTTGTGCTGAAATGTGCTAATCAAGGAGGGAAGGATTCAGCTTCAGAGCTTGGTGCTCTGTCAAATCCTAAATATCCCAATGGGATGAGCTGAGGAGGATTTTGGATCCTGGTGGGTGGGAGGGGATCAGCTGTGTCAGTCCCAGGCCTCTTCCCAAGTCCTGGATTGTGGCCTCCTGCTGCCTCACTTGGGGCTGGTGTTTTGGGAGACAGATTGTAAGATGTGAACTGGAGAGAGGCCTTTTTTTTTAATTCTTTAAGAGATGTTAAATCCCCCAAATCTTTGGTGAGACTAGGGGAACTGCAGGTGTTCAGCTCCTCTGAGGGCCAGGTGTTGGGACTCTCACAGAGCCCAGAATTAGCTGTTCTTGGCCAGGTTGAACAGGGCTTGGAGCAACCTGATCTAGTGGAAGGTGTCCCTGCCCATGGCAGGGCATAGGACTGGATGATCTCAATGCTCCTTCCAACCCAAATCATTCTGGGATTCTGTGAGGTCTAAACCCCAGCCCATCTGCAGCCAAAAGGGTTAAGCCAGTCTCTGAGGGTACAAACAGAGGAATAAGAACCTCTGCACAGGGCAGAAGGGAGACAGATCCCAGTTGTCACTTCTGCTGTCAAAAATGGAGGGTCTGAGCCACAAGTATTATGGAAATCCTGGAGAAAATTTTTTATAGGGAGAGACTTAACCCAGCCCTGTCTCTTCAGCTCATGGACAAGAGCAACAGGTTTCTTTATTTCTATGCAACCACGTTCAGGGGGAAGAGCTTGGGTACTAAAAGGTTTTGTATTTGGCAGGCAAAGGAAGAAGGAACAAAAGCGGGAGCTGAGCACGGACAACTCCGAGTGGAAAAGAGGCACATGCTGGTTACAATGAGGGTGAGTAACTATTGGAACAAATTAGCAAGGGACTTGTTGGTTTAAGAGCGCTTATATTTAAAAGATTACATTTCATAAAACATTTTTTTCCTATTAGAGGTTTTAAGTCCAACACGCGCAACTCACAACTCCCTGGCACTGCACTGGAGTTGTGGCCAGTGGCACCAGGAGGAAGTACCAGTTACCTTACTGGGGGCGGCTGTGAGGACTAGTTTAGACATAAAAAAAACCCCTTAAAAAGCAAAAGCAAAATACATGCTTGTTCAGGATTTGGACAATGCAAAAGGACTTTCAGGCAATTAATTGGAATTTTACCTAGGGGAGAACTTGCTGTGGTGGTAGATAACATGTCAGAGGTTTCTGGTCCAGCTGGAGAGTGGCACTGAGCAGGGATGACCTGGAGGTTTGAGCCCTCAGTAACCATGTGCCCAATTCCCAGTGAGTCTTTCACACAATCCAATTAACTACAAACACAAGAGTGGAAGCAAATTAGCTGCACTCCTGCTTCATTGCAAAACTACAGGGACATGTCAGGCAGGGAAATTGCACTGATTGAAGCTGTGTTTGTATAGCAGGTAGGAATTTCAAAAGTTTTGTTGTGCTTTATTTTCCAGAAGTTACCCAGCCTCCAGCAAAGAAGGGGTATTTGCAGCCCTCCAGGCCTTGAAGCAGGAACAGGATGGAAGGAACAGAATCTGTCACTGAACTCATGTGTAAGAGAAGCAGGAGGTTGCTAAAAGCCAGCTTGTAACTCAGCACAGCAGCCACACAGGGGTGAGTAACAGCTGCACACACAGAGTGGGTAAAGATAGAAATTCATTGGTCATAACGATATAGAAAATTTGAAGCATCCAGAGTAGTTCCAAAGTGGTTCCATTTTTGTTTGTTCCAAAGGTGTGTACAGATGTTGCAGGGGAGTGAAAACCAGGGCCCAGGCTTACCCTGCTCAGTCAGTGATGCTGGGGCTGGTACCTGGCAGAGCCCAGCTGACCCCTCTGCCCCCCTCTAGCCCTGTGGGCTCCTGGGCTCCAGGGACAGACTGAGCTGCTTCCAGGGCCAGCTGCTTTCCCACTCTGGAGAAAGCAGGAACAGACCTCCCTGCCCAGCCTTGCTGCACCAGGAGCTCAGGGGAAGCTCATTCACACATCCCTGAGTGCCTCAGTCTGGGTACAAGTCAAGCTTAGGAGTTTCAGCCCAGCCCAGCTCTGCCCAGGGCTCCCCTGCAGCAGCTTGGACACCTTTGCTCTGTGGTGTTCCAGGTTTTAGGGAA
Source organism: Chiroxiphia lanceolata (assembly GCF_009829145.1). NCBI lineage: Eukaryota > Metazoa > Chordata > Aves > Passeriformes > Pipridae > Chiroxiphia > Chiroxiphia lanceolata. Next base: position 8,357,757 of record NC_045651.1, read on the forward strand.
GATTATTAACATTTATACTGATTCCAAGCCTCTAAGCCTTCCCTGAAGCTGAAGAGCTCAGCTCAGGTTCCACAGCAGTGGTTCCACAGCTGATCAGCCCCCCAGCACTGCACAGGCCTGGGCCAGGTCAGCCTCTGCCTGGCTACCATAGGCCTCTGCCTGGCAACCCCTTCTCCAGCAGCTCTGAGGGGCAAAATCTTTCTATACATCCTCCCATCCACACACCAAACCATTTGCCCCAACTTCACCACTGCAGGAAATTCAGCCTTGCACAGAAGCTTTACTCCAGTAAAGTCTCTGTCTCAGTTGCAGCACAGGGAAATGCCAGAGGCCAGTGGTTGTTATTTACTTAAGTGACATTTTAATTATGCAGAAGATGTTGGAGGATGCACAGGCTGCAAATTAGGGCTTCTCTCCTCTTCTGACAATGATATTTTAATTCCCATAGACTTAATACTCACTGCAGACTTGAGATGGTTCACAAGCAGGTACTAAACTAAAAATGCATCAGGACAGAGTTAAATGATGAAAAAAACCCTCCAGAGCTGCAGAGACAAAAATGAAAATAAAGCACCAAACCCACTGTGGCTGGAAAAGCTTTTCCTTTCAGGCTTGTTAGTGAAAGGCTGAAGCTCCTTAATTTCAGACACATACAGACTTCCTGAAATGAATTCAAGATGACACCCAATAGCCAAGACAGCCACTGCTAATTATTTAATTACATCATGTATTGAAACCTGCATGGAGACAACTGAAGAATCTGTCTCCAATGTAAACACTTCAGCATTGATAAAAACCAGAAAGCAGGAATTACAAAAGGCACCTTCTCCAAAATCTGAATGAACCACCTCAGCAGAACCCATTTATATATCACAGACTGGTCTGGGTTGGAAAGGACCTCAAAGGGGACCTTGTTCTATAAATATTTCAAACTCTTCAAGGTCCAGGATACTGTAAAGACCTTTTGCAATCAACTCAGGTTTGCCACTGTGGATATCTGCAACATGAATGAATCTCACACAAGCAAATTTAATTTGATGGTACCATGACAAAGTGTGTAGGTGTAAAGAGGCACAAAATTCCATTGTTGCCTTCAGAAAAATTAATAACAAGTACACGAACTGTGCTGTGAGGGTGGCCTCGGGTTAAATTACTAATATTGCTCTAAGCAAGGCCAAAAATCAAATGCTTCCAATTATTATTGTCTTGCAAGTGTGTTATTTGTGGGTGGCTGGAAGCACTTTTAACAACAAAACCACCCTGAGAAGGACTCAAACAAGGCAAGAACCTCACAAACCAAACAACCACCAAGCCTTTATTACAAAGAACTAGGATTCCAGAGCTTGTGTCCATGGTGCTGCCAGTCACAACCACCTGCTGAGCGGATTCCCTAATTCCCAGGACACCATGAGCCTTTGTTCCTGGCTTCAGGTGGGTGAGTGTTTGGATTCACCTGAACTGCTTCCTAGAATTTTGTTGCCAGCACTGAGTGGGCTAAAACAAGGAACCTCCCTTTTGGATGAGCCAAACACCGCATGGGAAGGGAAAAAATACTTTAAAAAATAATAAATCACACACTGGACACAGTTATCACTACGAGAAGTCAAATGACTTGCTTTACATCCACATTGCAAATAATTTCACAAGCAGGAAAATGAATATACTGAGTCTCATCCCCTGGGGAGGGTGAAGGGTGTTTGGGATCCTGTCGCTGGGACGTGCAAGAACACGGGCAGAGCCAGACTGAATCCATGTTATCTGTTGTTGTTTGGGTTTTGAACAAAATTGATGGAGTATGAGCCAGTTGATGAATCCTGTTTTATCTGGAAGTTTTCTGTTGACAGGCCAAAGGGGCGGAGAACTAAATTCCCAAGATCCTTCAGTTTGCCTGCAATGAAAATCCAAGAGAACACGGTGAGAACTGAGCAAAAAGAAAACTCCCATTGAATTATGCCCAACTACAGTCCAGCTCTACTGATTTACCCATTAATTTCAGGTAATGCTGTGGGAATTTCTGCATTTTGTTAATATTTAGGCTCTTAGCAGGAATTAGAAATCATTGTTAAATATTCACAGGGTATGACAGTTAATAAAAATCTAAAGACTTCTGTCAATATATATGTATCACACAGGCTTTCTCACTCTAGAAAATTAATCTTGCTACACCTATAAAAGGGGAAGGACAACAAAAGCACATATTTTAAAACAAATCATACATAGAAATGATAGAATAGATGAAATGAGAAAAGAAGCAGAGGTAACAACTTCACTGTTGGCTGAACAGAGGGTGACTGAGCCCCTGGCATGACAAGACAAAGGAATAAGATGGTCAGTTTTCCAAGAAAAACATTATTTTCCTCCTGGCTTCACTGATGAACTGTAGACTGATTTTCCAAAGAACAAACAAGAGAAGTCTGGACAAGTTGAAGCCTAACCTGGGTTTGCATCCCAGACTACACACCACCACCTTCCCAAAGCCTTCCACCTGCATTGATCCCTCAGGACAGTGAATGGATTTTGTTTTGCTGGGAGTTGAATGTGACAACAGCAATAGCTGACACAGAAAATCCACCTGAGCAGCTGCAGCAGCCACAGTCCTGTAAGAAAACATGCAAATGCCACACCTATTCCTACCTGAGGTGCTTCCAGTCATGGGAAACACCTGTCACTGTGGTCACCTCACCTGGGTTCTGTTTGGTGCTAGGCCAGACTGGAGCAGTAGAATCATGGAATAGTTTGGGTTGGAAGGGACCTTAAAGTTCATCTCGTTCCAGTCCTCTGCCAGGGGCAGGGACACCTTCCACTATCCCAGGTTGCTCCAAGCCCCACCCAATCTGGCCTTGGACACTTCCAGGGATGGGGCAGCCACAGCTTCTCTGGGCAACCTGTGCCAGGGCCTCGCCACCCTCACAGGGAAGAATTTCTTCCCAATATCTCATCTAAACCTACTCTCTGTCAGTTTGAAGCCATTCCCTCTTGTCCTGTCACTCCAGTTCCTGATGAACAGTCCCTCTCCAGCTTCCTTGTAGCCCCTTCAGATACTGGAAGTGGCTGTGAGGTCTCCACACAACCTTCTCTTCTCTGGGCTGAACAGCCCCAACTCTCAGCCTGTCTCCAGGGGGGAGGTGCTCTATCCCTTTATCAACTTCGTGGCCTCCTCTGAACTTCACAGCAGGGAGAAAGAAGTACAGAAACATGAGCAGGAAAGCCCCGTGTCAGTTCTTTACAGAAAGATCAAGATGTGTGCTTTGCCTGTGACTGTGCTCAGAACAGAACATATCCAAGCCTCAAAAAAAGCCAACCTTACCCCTGACCCTACCAAAGTAGCTGAGTGGTGAGACAATTTTTCTTCAATCTGATTGTTTTTTAATGTGAGGATTAACAGGAGGTGGTTCAGGGATCTGGCCAAAGTCACTCCAGGGAGCAGCTCAGGTAGGATTAACTTCTTTGTACTGGTGGTGGGGTTTTTTTAAGATACACCCTGTTTAAGGTAAGTTAACTATTAACCTCATACCTTTATGGTGCACTCTAAAAGCATTTTGGTTATAAAACCATGAAGTTGTTTGGTAGCATCTGTGTGAGTGACAGGAATAGTTGCTATTGTACTTCTGGGCAAACATTTGGTCATTGCTGAGCTTCAAGTTTGGGGTGAGACGTGCCTTTGTGTGGTGGGAGAAGCCTGGCAGAGTCTGGCATGGCTGGAGTCCCCCAGGCCCTGCAGCTGGTTTGCCTGTGTCAGGAAACTGTGAAAGGTCTTTTCTAATTGCAGGGAGCACGATGCTCTTTTCCAGGCACTCCAGAGCCAATAAACACATCCCAGATGCCTCGGGATCCTGCAGCTGGGGCAGCTCTCTGGGAGAACCGAGACCATATGATAGATTTAGTACTTTATTCTTCATCTCACTGCGACTGAATAATTCAAACAACACAGTCACAGGTCACCTTCCAGTTCTATCACTTCATTCCACAGACAGCAATGGCTCTGGGGCAGCCACACTGAATATAAATTGTTAATGAGGCAGAAGAAAGCCTTGGCTTTTCCGGGAACTCCAGCCCAGAGCTGCTCCTGGCACACATAAACCCATCATTGTAGAGAAGCAGTCTTTCCTCCTCCCCCACCTCCTTTCATCCCTAAATTAGGATCTGTAGTTAAGAAAAGCTCTCTTAGCACAGAGCCTGTGCTTGGAGGAAGGAAAAGGCACGTGGGGCTGGAACTCAGCTGCAGAGAGTCCCCAGCCATCACATACTCCTCATCCCCAGGCAGGGTCACACTCTCCTCTCTGAGACCTTATTTTCATAGATTTTGTTCTTTTTATTTTAGAGAGACCATGCCTACTTTTCATCTGCAACTCCAGCACATTAAGTTTCTTCAACAAAGCAATATTCAGGGGTTAAAGAGAAAACTCATTGGTAAAAATCAATTTAGGCCTCAGAAGTCTGTGATTCATCACTCACCTAAACTGCAATTCAACACCCTATTGAAAAAGGCAAATGCGGGAAAAGATTCCTCACAATTTACATTAGGATGTAACAGCCAAAATTAATTGCTATTCAGTCTTTCTGGCAATAATTCTAGTTTATTTGCTGGTATTAATGTGGTGTTTGGAAGTTGAAAAGCTGCATATTGTTTAAGATTCTTTTTTGGATAAAAGACAGATTTCCTGATGAGGTCTCCTCTCTGTGTAGCTTTCTGTATTACCAACATTTTTAAAGCAATAAAACCAGCAAGGGCAAATCTTTCTCCTTTCCCCAAAACGCTGAGGACTGAACTGTAGGAAACTGTATATTAGCTCTGGTTTAACTATTTAAAGTGACATCCCTATATGCACTATTGGGATTTAGCAGCTTAGTTGTAAATACAACATAACCTTCAGTATCCAAAAAAACCCCAGAAAACATAATTCTCTAGGTATGAAGCCTTATAATATTTTTGCTGATCTCAGGTAGCTGGAAAATCTCTTTTTGTCAGGAAGGCCCAGTGATGTGCTCTGAGAGCCTTCCCAGTAATACACTGATAACCCAGTACAGTTCCCTACTTTTTGCAAGGCACTCATTTATAACTCCAGTTTTTAATTTGATTTGATGAACTCTGTGTGTGTAAGATGGGCTACACACATTGGCAAGTTCAGTCCCAGGTTTTTGTATCCAATATCTTTGGTTCCCCTGCAGCTGTATCATTGTCACAGCCCCCAAGCTCCTCTAACTATCCAAACTTCCCGTCTCCTCACACCCTCTCCTCAAAGGAGTGGTCCTAGTTATCACAATAATTATAATGTCTCTAAACAAGACTTGCTTGTTGCACAAGAGCTGGAAATCGTTGGGTTTGAGGTCAGAAGAGAAATACAAAAGAAGAGAGAAAATGGTCACTGTGTGTTCACATCCTTGGACAGACACTGAGGCAGAGGATACTCATTCTATGAAAGCACAAAGGGAAAGATCCAAATGGATTTCAAAGCTACTTCCCAAATGTGCTCTAAGGTAAGCTTTCTTTGATGTGGAACTCAGAGGTCACTTCAGCCTGAGCAAACCTCAGTGACAAAAGAATTGACCTGCAAAGGCTGAATGGAAAACATGAAAATAACTTACAAATACAAACGTCAGCTTTGGAAAAGTAAGATCCTTGCTGAACACACAGCTCAAATGGACTTGGTTTGGCCACTAAACAGGATTTTTCTAGTGACATTGACTTCATCAGTCACATGCAGCACCACTTGCACACAAGAATTCCTCCTTAGGTAGTCAGGAAGGAAAATCTAGCCAAGAATGTGTACTCTGACTTATTTACACACAATCACTTCAGAAGTGGTTTCAGCTTCTGACAAACTATGTGGTAATGAGCTGTAGCACTGGAAAACAGGAAACACACTTGGGGAGGGAGGAAGATGCACTCTATTTATTTTGGTTTGTTTATGTACAGCTCCAGTTTTCAGGACAGTGGGAGTTAGCTGGGTACCTCTGGATTTGTTTTAGTGAAAGAATAAAAGCTTAGCATTTATTTGGCTGATTCATTGATTAAGACAAGGACCAACTCAATATCCAAACTTCAAAGGAGCCAAAGCATGAACTGGGACATTCTTTCTAAAGATTTTGTTGGTTAAGTTCAATTTAGTATCAGTGCTCCTGGAGCAGGCCTAGCCTGGAACTATTAGGATGCATCTGACTTGGTCTCCTGGAACCAAAATATCTGGAGTACAACCCAGATACCTGAGCTGACCCTGTGAGAAGTCAAGAAGGCACCCAGCACTGTTGAACCCTCAGTCAGAGCATCCCCTGACAGATTGCCACAAGCCATTGTCTATCCTGACACAGAACTCCCTTGGGAAACAGCATTAACAAAGGTCTGGAAAAAGACAAGCGGAAACAGCTCAGAACAAATACACTGTACAACAAAAACAGTCCAAAGGAATCTCATAACCAACACACTATATCAAGTCTGTTGTCTTCCAGAATTCCCATCTAACCTTCCTCCTTCGTTGTAAGGGTTTTTCCCTGACCTCAGACACAATAGGAGCAGCTTGTAAACCTTAGGAAGTATTTCATTCCCAGGCCCCCACGGGTAGCTCCATGACCTCACCACTGTCTCTCTTACCAACAAGATATAGGGAATCTTACAACACTTGAGAAAACAAGCTGCCCATATTCCTGACTTAATTTCAAGTGTTCTATTCAGAGAATAAATTATAGAACCCCCCTCAGTTTGTGTTACATTGGGGACCACAAGCAGTGCTAAGAATATAATATCACCTGCCTCACTGACACCATCTAATTTAACAACACGTGACAATTTAGATGAATCCTGTCACACACAAAGGTTGTGGATGAACACAAGGTTATATGTTGTACTGTCTACTCTCAGTCTGGTTCTCCTGGATGTTTGTAACTCCTTGTATGTTTGTAACATCATTGAAAAGGAATTTATTTCTCAAGAACCCAATTAAAATTTTTGAACTGGTTGCCAAACGACCAGTTCATTTCTGCAATGCTAACTGCCACTTTTAAAGTTTTAACCCTTCTAAAAAAGATCACATATAGTCTGAAATCTAGGCAAAAAAATAGTAGTATAGAACCAGGTTTGAATTTATTGTTTCATCCTTTGTGATTAGTGAGACCCTTTAGAGTTCAAAAAAGATCAGGAATTTTCATATTATTTTGTGCTGAGACCCATCCCATGTCCTACAAATGGGCCTGATCCTTCTGGAGATTTTCTGCATTTCTTATTTATTTATAGCACTATCAACCTTCTTTATTTATGGCTTGTTCTAAGTACAATGGTGGAAACAGAATCCTTAAAGCCTTAGAAAGCCTCACTGACACTTTGCCAGGTCAGAGCAGGTACAAAGCAAGAGCAAATCAGTGTCTGCAGATCAAGAAAAGAAATTACAGAAAAATATCAGCTTCAGCACAAGTCCTTGAAACAGTCTCTTCTTCCTAAATATATTAAGAATCAGTGTCAGAGTTAGACAGGCCGAGTTTATTTAACCTGATTCTCTGCAGAACAGCAAAACCCTGCCTTCCCCTTCCCATCACAAACCCTCCAAGCCTACTCATCTTGAAACAGCATTTCATCTCCTGCCTGTCACACCCAGAATGAGCAGAGCTCCTGAGAGCTGTTTCTGAAGCAGGGCAGGTACAGTCTCTCTTACACTGTCACTGGTCTTTGCTCTTTTGTGTGGCTTTTCTAAACAGTGCAAATGAAAAATCTATATTAAAAAAACCCCTCACTTGAAAAAGCACAAGGATGCCTGAACCTGTAAGAATTAACTAACCCTGTTAATGAGGAGACAACATTGTCAGCAGTCTTTTTTTGGCAAGAGGTTCCCTTCAAAAGTGTTAGTTTAACCATATAATTGTTTTATTTATTTATTTATTTCATTTATACTTAATGTTACACAGGAAAACCAACCTTGCTTGGGCACTCTTAAGTATTTATCCTTTTCAAATACATCAACCCAGTTAAGATGTTATCCAAGCAATACCACACAACATGGTGAGGGGGGCACAGACATTCATATGAGTTGTATTAATTAAATTATCTTTTCCACAAACAAGTCCTTTGTTGTAGAATTGCAAAGAATCGAGACACAATGAACTGTGCCATTAGGAAATGTAATCACACAAGGCCTGGGTAGGTCTAATTCAGTCTCCAAACAAACAGTAATGAGATACTGTATAAAACAAGGTAAACATGAAGACTTGGAGGTCTATAGGTTGGAAGTGCCACAGAAAGAATCAAATTTATTTCTTCAGACACAAGATCAAACACCCTCAGTTATTACAGCTGGGTGACTTCTTTTACATAAAGGTTTGGTGAAACCCCTGGTTTATCCCTTCCACGGGAAATGTTTGCTTTGAAGGTTTATTGCAGGGAAAGGGCAGAGCAGTTGGTCTGTTTCAAACCATTTTCCCCAGCTTTTACATACACTTCAATATTAAATTCTTTTAGAAGGTCTTAAGTATCCTTTCTTTAAATGTAATTTTCTTTCTGGGAGAATTATTTTGGCCAGCACTTACTGTAGGTGACATCAAGGAACAGAGAACTACAAAGAAATCAGGAGTTTTGTTTAACACAAATATTTCCTTTAAGATTTACCTTCTTAAATTTTACACAAGAGATTCTATTCATGCTTTTTTATTTTTTTTTTCCAGTAGACTATGAAGGTTATTATGGAAGTTATATGTACATGCTACTTACCCAACATTTCTTTCTTTAATTTTTCATTCCTCTCTTCAATTTGTCTCGGTAATCGCTGTGGAGAGAGAGAAAAACTGGAATCAGACCCATGCTTTCAATAATGCTGTAGGCTAAGATGATGGGATTTTTATACACATATCCAGGATACATTTCTCACTCCAGAAATGTATTTGTATGTGCTTATGGACACCTGTTTATCTGGTGCCTGTGATACTTATCTCAAAGTACAGCTTCTGGTAAAGCATTTATCTGCCCTGCCAATCCCTCAAAAACTGTGTGGAAGCTAAAAATTCACATAACATTTACACACCTGTTAAAAACAAAACCTAAACACTGACTCCATATAATTAAACTTTCAGGAAAGCAGCAATAGGGAATATCTGACCACGAAACATGATCATTTCAAACTGGTTAGTTTGGCATTGAAGGTTCAAAAGTAACTGAAGTGTTGACACCAGGGTTTAAATCAGAAAACCAGTCCTGCACTCCTGAAATATAAACAGAGCTGAAATACCAGAGCAGGTACCAAATCAGGAGTCAAAGCAAAGAACTACTGTGTATTTATTATTTTAAATCTGTCATTTAACAAGGTCATGACACTCCCTAAAGCAGGATATGAAATCATTTCTAGGTACAGAAAGGAGGAAGATTTGCTGTAACAGTGAGTGGGGCAAATTTGCAGATTCTCTTGCTGCATCATTTTCATTGCCAGCGAGGGGGAAAAACTGCTGTGATATTTCTGCAAAGCAGAGGCACTTTTACCTTCCAATAAAGCAAAGCTCCTGCATGTCAGATACATTAACCACATATGTGGTGTCAACATTACAGCTGAAATTGGTTTATGATGAAATTTAGAGATTTATGATGAATACTTTAAGAAGTGTAAAACTGTCAGGATTTCCCTAATGATTTTTCAAGAGAGAAGTTTTAAGCTTCAGCCTCAATAGATTCATCCTCCCCTGAAACTTGACAAAGAGCAGGACCAACTCAGGGCAGAGCATCCTAAATCCCACTGCAGTGTAAATTGAGGGCATTTTGTACAAAGTGTTCTGCACCACATGTGAGCCCTGCCTGGAAAAATGAGGTCAAGGAGCAGAAGGTACGTGTATCAGTCAACCTCTGCACTTCCAGCCACAAAAATTAAGAATAAATCACTGATTATTCTAAAATATTCCTGGAAGATGGCCAGGAGGAACAGCAGCACTTATGATTCACTGGGGACTCAGCAAGGGCTCTTTTGTGAGATTATTAAGAGGCACAGTCTCTGAGAGAAAACGATGGTTTTGCTTGAGGTATAAAGGGCAGTGTCTGTACTTTCAGGGGGTTCCAACCAGCCTAAACAGATCCAGCCATTCCCGAGGGTCAGACTGAGAATCACAGAGTATCCTGAGCTGGAAGGGATCCACAGGGATCAAGTCCAACTCCTGGCCTGGCACAGGACACCCCAGCAATCCCACCAGGAGCCTGAGAGCATTGTCCAAACACTCCTTGAGCTCTGGCAGCCTTGGGGCCGTGCCCACTGCCCTGGGGAGCCTGTCCAGCCTTGACCTGGTCCCACCCTGGCACAAGGGAAGCTCCTGCACAGCTCTGCAGGCAGCAAAGGTTCGCAGGTCAGCTCAGCTGCTCTGTGGAATCACACTCTTACCCATAACAGGAGTTACACAGTTAAGCAGCATATTTTTCCACCATCAGTGCAACTGATCCAGTCCCAAAGGAAATCCTTTCAGGCAAGATTTCTTGCCTAATACGCCATAAAGGCCGTTTCTAATCTGTCACTTACAACACCACAGTATGGGGAAAGGGTGAGGGAGAATCACTACTAATGATTTATTTTCCCAATTGGAGAGTTAAAACAATTAAGCCTTTCAAAAATATTTTTGTAACAACACATTCAAAGGGGTTTTAGAGTCAAATTTGCAGGTGATGCAAATAGTTTTTTTTTCTTTCTGGGGTAGAATCCGTTGCAGGTTCACTGATGTGAAGCTGAACTAAAATAATGGTGCCCTTTGAAAATTTAACCAGCTATAAGTAAAGTATTGGCACAGATTTGGGTGCCCAACTAAGAATTACATTTTCAAATTGCAGCCATTTATCTTTACTGTTTTTTTTCTTTTTTTACATTTACATTTACATAAGTAAGAAATAGTTTGGTTGTTGTTTTCCCTGCTCAGCTCTTCCCAGGCTCTCTGGTGTCCACAAACCATTCCCCTGCCATGCCTTGCAGCTCCCACTTGGATAAAAAGTGGCAACCCCTGCATTTTTCAGAGTGGCTGCTTTTCATTAGCACATGTTCCTTCAAAACCACACCTGTCTGGCTGCACCTCTACCACATTTGTCCTTTCAACAGAGCCTCCATAACCTCTTTCCAAAAACAAGAACAGCAGCCTCTAAGAGGAGTTTGCAGAAAACAGACTTCCCTTCGTGCTACCTTTGTGAAAAGCCTCTCTGAACTTGTCAAATCCAGAGCCACTTCCACACTGAGCATTAACACACTAAATATCACCAGAAAAATCACTTCCTGCTGCTGCTTTGCACAAAGAGTTACTTAAAGCTCAAATCAGCAGGTTGTGGCAGTGACTTCAAATCCCCACTGAGGAGGGATTATTTACATGTTAGGCTGGGCTTTCAGGAAGTGCTAGGGGTTGATCTTTTTTCATCCAAGCTGACACATCCTAAAAGCCAAGGAAGCTTTCAAAGCACTTCCTTACACGTACAAATATATGGCCAAGATTTTGCAAGAAATGTTTCATTCTGAAGTATTTGTAATTTGATTGAAAGTGGTGAAAGTGGACACTGGAACACAGGACTGAGCTGAAGAATTACTAAGCTGCAGGGGTTTTTTATATTAGAAGAAAGTAACTGAATCAGAACAGGCTTTTTGCTAGTCACAAAGTGCCTTTCCCTGCAGGAAAAGGCTGAGGTTTTGAAGATAAATGGCACACTTCAGTCACCATTAGTAAAATAACTCAAACTGCCCAATCCACACAGAAGGCACAGCAGAGAACAAGAAGAGAGAACAGCTAAATCGAGAAACAAAATATCAACATTTTAAAGTAGGTACAAACATACAGACTGAGAGAATCCTGTCTTTTTTCCATTCTCAAAATTATATAATCAAATCATCAAAAAAATAGTTATGCAAATTAACCAGTCAGAAAAATAATTCTCCTGAAAGACAGACACTCAGTTATGAACCAGCCAGTAAGAGCTGCATTACAGGGTAATTCTACTCTGACCTCCAAATTGCAGATCTGTATTGAAATGATGGCACTAATATGCAGCAGGTTCAGGCAACCTCTTCTAGCACATGCAGAAATACAATTAACAGCCTTGATCAGAGAACTGGAAAGTGTGTGTGTGTGAGCTGTTCAACAGCCCAACAGGTCATTAGATGCTCAGAGCTCAGAACACACATTTACTTTCACTCATTTTACAAAGGTAAAAGGAGGATTCTGCTTTATGGACCAGAGACCTGTCATGGAATTTGTGGCAGATCATTCAATCTTCCTTATGTAAAACCAGGTGAGAAAACCACTACTTGTTAAGACTTGAAAAAACAGTTATACCACTGCATAGGAAGCTGCTTAAACAAACAGCATTGAATATTTAGAATAGGAAAGGAAGTCAAAATTAGATTTAAAGTTAGGCCAAAGTACAAAAGGCTTACCATGCAAGCTTCTCTGGCTTGATGAACTGATGGGTCTTTTTCTAGGATTGCCTTATAATCTTCCAGAGCTTCATCTAGTTTTTCTGTTTTTTCGTATAGTTCTGCTCTCCTCAGCAAAGCTCTAATATAGTGAGGGTCTAATTCCACAGCTGGAAAACAAAACCAAAGCACAGTATTTTACTTGAGACATTTCTACATCCCTTAAATGAATTCTTAAGTGTGTATTAAATTCTTAAGTTACCTTTATAATGTAACTTAGAATCAAGCAGAGCTTAAAAGCTAAGTCAGAATTCAGAAAGGCAAACAGCTGCCTGGGAAAGTCTCATGCAAATGATCATATTTCACTTAATGTCCATAATCTATCACAGATGGAAGTGATTTATAATGTGCAAACATTTAATTTTGCAATACTATATATGCAGAGATTCTAAGTGATGCTTCAGAAAGTTTAAGGACCTGTAAGATATTTCAGCTTCTGTGTATTTAGCAAGAGTATATTATTTGATCACAGATAAAGTTAAATATACCTGAAGATACACATAGCAGGGAAAATAAGCATTTTCATGCTTATCTCAGTTCAAGTTGAGACAAACTCCAGGAGAATTACTAGTGCTGTTCTGAATTTAGTATCAAACTGTCAAAATTGTGTTGGGAATCCACAAACAGTTATTTTAGCTTTACAAGTCAGCAGAGGGGCATCCTAACTGCATTTAAGCTCTTCCTCTCCTCGTTCCCTTGGCAGCCATGACTGTTTTCAGTAGCAGTTCAGACTGAATGCTAAACTTAACAGGAACCTCCAAATGGTAATTCCTCAAGAACTCCTGAATCCATTCTTCATCACAAAAAAGAGAGCGTATGAAAGATTTTTCATCACAGAAAGAGGGAATATGAAAGGTCTGTCCATTTTGTGATTACTGCCCATTAAAATGGTTCTAGGGACAATTAAATCCAGGATTATCTAACTAAACATTCTAGCTTATTTCCTCTGGAAGGACAAAGGCAGTGCTACAGTCAGCAAGTGCAGGCTACTGTGAATTGCTCTGCTGTGCTCCAAGTGTTGCACTGCAGTCTGTAAGTCCCTGGGGAGTGTCAGGCACTGGCAGTTTTAAGTCTCTCTGCTGCAGAGCAGATTGATTCCCCTTCAGCCACTACAAAATTAGAACTGTTTTTCAAACTGCACCACCACCAAAGCAAGTCAACCCCCCCAGTGACAGAGGCCAGCTGGGATTTGGTACCTTCAAGAGTACTTTTAGCATGTACAAACTCATATTTACTGTACAAGCAGTACTGGCACACAGCCACTGGATTAGTTTTCTGATTGGTAATTTGGGCTTTTTTCCCCAGCTGTCATGGGGAGTTTAACAAATATTCGAGTGTGGGTGAGTGGGTGGGAGCAATAAAGCAAAGCACAGCTGAAATGATTCCACCAGAAGGTGCAGAGAGGAAACTATGCAGGGCAAGAATGGGAGAGCACAAGCCCTTGTGACAAAGCAAAAGCTGTGCAGAAAAGGGACTTGATTATGCTTTTAACTCTATAAGGCCTCACAGTTCTTTGGAATCTGAGATTAAACCAAGATTTGGCAGGGAATGGCAGGTGGAAGTGGGTTTAAAACAGTAGGTGCAAGGAAACAGTTTCCATAGTAAAAAGACTTTCCTCTTAAAAAGAAGTACAAAGAGCAGCATTATTGGTACAAGAGAATTATTCCAGACAGGAAAAATTTGATAGACATTTAAAAAAGAAATA